>NC_132853.1:37601493-37911643 GCF_048164855.1 Canis lupus baileyi
GAGAGGGAGAAGCAGGCTCCTATGGGGACCCTGATGTGGGATCCAATCCCCCGGGACCACGACCTGAGCCAAAGGTAGACGCTCAACTGCTGAGCCACCCAGGTGCCCCTACAAAATGTTTTTAAAGAGAAGATACGTGCTAACAAGCAGAAAAGTCGGACATTCACCAGTCCCATCCTTCACTTCCTCCCTGAAAGAGAGAGAGACAGAGCGCCCTCTGGTCCACCCCAGCCTTGTGCAGGAGATTATCCCAGAAAACTGCCGGCCACACCTCCACGACCTGGCACTCTCTTCCCCTGCTGTCCTGTCTCCCACCAGTCCCTAGGAAGGTTGTCAAAACTCACACATCCTCCTCCTCCTTGTGCAATCTACTGCCACCCCGCTCCACCATGCTGGACCAGTTGTCCCGCTCTGAGACCCCTAACCTGCAGGCCACTCCCACCCTCCCTCCTCTCTCATTTCCATGACACTGTTTTCTCCTAAGTCCTTCTCCATCTCTGGACACTTCTCATGCTCTTTGCCTGGCTTCTCTCGCTCTACCCCTTCTTAAATGCCTCTGGCCTTGGCCTTCTGCTCTCTGCACCTGCACAGCCTCCCAGCGTGATCTCACCCGCACCAGGGCTTCAGTTACTGTCTAGTGCTGACAATGCTCAAAGATATCTCTGATATTTTTTCAGAGTATCAAGGATATGGCAGACGAGGTGGACAAAATATCACATATGCTTCAAAAGCATTATACAATTTTTAAAGTGACACATGTATCCAACCCTCTTCTGGGACAGTCCACTAAACCTCAAATTCAAGAAGCCCCAATCTGAATTCATCACTTCTCCCAATCCTGCTCCTTCTCTTCCTCCCTTTGTCAGGAGCCCTGCTATTTAAGACAGAAACCTGGCAGTCACGCTCCCACTCCACAGCTGCCAACTGTCCATCACCCCCTTCTCTCTAGTTCACCCTCTACACGCCCTGTCTCTTAGTCCCCATACTCCTGTATAGGTCCTCTTTCTTACTCCCAGAGATGGTCAAACATTCATCCATTCATTCACTCATTCATTCATTTGTTCATCTATTCATTCATTCATTCAGCAAATATTAGCTGAGCACCCATTACGTGCCAGACGCTGATCTAGGTACTGGGGATACAGGGGATACGTCAGCGAACACATCACACAAAAATCACTGCTCTATGGAAGTTACATCCTAGCACTTGCAATAATTTCAGAAGTCACTCTGTCTTCTACTTTCACCCTCAGACCTCCAACTCTGCTACACCCACTGGACTTTGCAACATGCACTTCTGCTTGGCACCTTCCACCACGGGATCTCTTGCTCCTGGGATCAAGTCTGGTCCACATGTGAAGTGCCCTGATCTCTCCCCTCCTGTCTGCTCTCATGTTTCCTTTCCTCCCACTACCAACCCACCTTCCACTCCTCCTTCACTGAACACTTGTCCCCCCAAACAGTGGTGCTCTCACGCTAGCAAGTACACTTGCTAGTATTCCGCCTTTAGCGCTTCCCTCACCTGGCTACCTAGCAAATTCCTGATCACCTTCAAGTCATAGCTCTGACCCTGTCTCTTCCAAAGAGCCTTGCCCAACTTCCTGAGGCAGCCACTGGAGCTCTTTCTCCAGGGCTCTCTGTGTAGAGTGGTCCAGCCCCCATTATAACACATCATACTGCACGGTGTGGCTTGCCTACCCACCAACCAGCCCCTCCTGTCCACCTTGAGCGCCTGCAGAGCTGCAACCTGCTTCGACCCTTTCTGCATCACCAAACTCTGGCCCATTATCTCACACAAAGTCAACAAATGGTAGTGGATTAAATAAGCGACAGTGAATTAGTGTCACAGATAGGGAGAGATTTGGGGAGAAGGGGATATAGTAAGTTGTCAAGTGTTTCCAGAACAGCCCTCTTAATGATCATTTGGATCAACCCCACAGTTAAAAGCAGGGTTCAAATCCTGCTTCTGCACCCACTGGCTGTACTCTCTGTGCTCTGAGCTTGTTCCCTTCCCTGTAAAATAGGAACAAGAACAGAATCTATCTCAGTGGTGCTGCAAGGAGCACATGAGAAGTCTGGCACGGTGTCTGGCACATCAGCTCCATCAAAAGTGAGCTGTCACTGTCATCATCATAATCACCATAGGTGTCCATCCTTGTCTCCTTGCCCTCCCATCCCCCTAGTGCATTCTCCACTATCCCCTCCCAATCCATGCTTGAGCCACACCGCCAGTGCCTGGAATTTTCCAGGCTGAGATCACTGGGGACCTCCTCCTTGCAGAGCCCTTTCCTCTCTCGACCTCTCAATGGCATGTGACCCTGGCATCATTTCCTTCTTATTAAAAGTCCCTCTCCAACTTCCATGATGTGAACTCTCCAGCTTCTCTGGACAGGCTTCTGCCCTCTCACTCTGGGTCTCTCCAGCCCAGACTCTGCTGACCCAGACACAAAGTCGGCTGTCTAGTGAGCATCACCAACCCGTGTGCCGCAAGCCCCCAATGTCAGCGTGCCCAAAGCAGTTTCTTACCAGCTCCATCTCCCCTGCGCCCTCACTCCTGGGATCTATCAGTGAGTGGACAGATAAGCCCCATGCACCAAATCCCCAAGCTGCCCCTCTGGGAGTTATCTGCTTAGTCTTGCCCTGCCAAGCAGTCCCAATCCTGGTCTTAACATCCCACTTTTTGGACATCCTCATCCCTAGCCCTCCACTCATTCCT
The DNA here is from genome assembly GCF_048164855.1 of Canis lupus baileyi. Classification (NCBI taxonomy): domain Eukaryota; kingdom Metazoa; phylum Chordata; class Mammalia; order Carnivora; family Canidae; genus Canis; species Canis lupus. Next base: position 37,604,210 of record NC_132853.1, read on the forward strand.
TCTGCTCTGCCGAAATCAAACCATCTTCTCTCAGCAGGGCCCTTATAATTCTCCTACCACTTGCTATTCAAGTGTGTTCTTTGGATCAACAACACAGCATCACCTGGGAGCTTGTTAAAAATGTTGGATCTCAGACCCCCACCTCAGACCTACTGACTCATAATCTGCATTTTAACAAGACCCCCCAGGGATTCCCATGCATTTTAAAGGTTGAGAATTGCTATCCTAACCAATCTCCCAACCTCTAGCCTCTCCCAACACTGACCAACCCCAAACTTGACAACCAACATTTGCACCTCTTAAAAGCCCTTAGTGACTCCCCACTGCCCTCAGGATTAAGTCCAAACCCCTTAGCAAAATATCCAAATTCCCCTTAATCTAGCGTTTGCCTTAAGGCTATTCCTCTAACCCTCCCTCCTGCTCTCCTGCCACATATACCACCTTGTCGCTGCCACAAGGCACAACTCTAGTACTTTGCTGGTTCCTACCTCTGTGCCTTTGAACGTGCTGTCCACCCTGCCTGGAATGCTCTTCTGTCTCTTATCTGCCTGTACCCACTTGGTCCCAGCTGAGACCTTCTCTGACTCCATAAACATAATTACTTCCCTCCTGCCCGTGTTAGCACTGTTCTGAGCACTAGCATGGCTCTTATATCCTTGAAGTTATTTCTCTATATGTCTGTCACTCCGACCATCCTGGATGCTGTGTCTCTCCTATGGCCAGCCCATCCAAGATGATTCAATGGAGTGTCTGCTAAAAGACTGAATAATACAACGTTTTCAACTTCTGTCGTGATGGCAGCTGTAACAGGAGGAATGAAGATTAGACCTCAGGAGGAACTGGTGGAAAAGGGGAACACAGCAGGACAAATACACTATCCTTCTGTCATCTCTCAGCCTGGAAACTTCCCAGGAGCAAAGTCATCAACCACAAAATGTTAACTCCAAGGAGATTCTCAAGATCTGGTGACCCAACCAAATGCCAGAGAGGGCAAGTGCTTTGCCCAAGGTCACACAGCTGGCTAGGGGCAGGGCTGGGAGTAGATTCCAGATGGCTGCTTCACCCCATGAACCTCTTCCTTTCCTATCCATCTTAGCTCCCTAAAAGAAGTCCCTTGTGCCTAAAGTAATCAATGGGGACTGCCTGGGCTCACTCACAACTTTTAAAACCCCTGTTGGGATCTTGGCTGGCTGGAGTTGCCAAAGCCCTGACTATTGGAAGAGGACATCCGATTATCCCCATGTTCCAGATTGGCAAACTGAGGTAGCCAGGCTGTGTCACACTCCTAGCTAAGGGCAGAGGCAGGATTTGACACTAAGTACTGTGCTGTTCTGTAGAAAGATCTGAAAAGCCAAAAGTCCCACCCGTGCAGAGTCACTATTTACAATAATCATGACGAGTGGCCTCCTAATGGCCGGGGAATCCCCTCAGTCCCATCAGTTCCTCTTTAAATCGAACTTCTTTCCCTCTTGCACAGGATGTCTGACTTAGGAAAGAACCTGTCCACCCGCCCTCGCACCCCAGCCCGGCCTACTGGAGAGACCACCGCAGGGACATAACCTTTGACGGGGAAATCACCCTTTCCTGTGCCTGGCACTTGACAGTGTCACTGTTCACACCACCCCTGGGGTTGGGACTACCGTCCGCATTCCGAGACGGGGCACTGGAGAGCGCAGCCAGCAAGAGGCTAGGCTGGGTCTTGAATCCAGGTCTTTCTGACCCTCGCGTTCCCTTTTCTCTTCGGGCACGCCAGGCTCTCCCACCCGGCAGGAAACCACCTGAAGCCTCTTACCGACTGGGTTACCTAGAGAAAGTGACTCAACCTCTCTGAACGCCCCCAAGGTCAGAAGCTTTGCTTTTGGGAGAGAAAGCGAGACGCAAAGGAAACGCAAAGCCGCGGGCGCCGGCGCAGTTCTTTCCCGGAGCCCGGGGCTTTCTAATCCGGAGGGCGCGCCCCCAGCCCCCGGGACCCGCGCAAGCAAGCGCCGGGCCGGCTAGCCGAAGCGAAACCTCAACACTCCTCAGCCTCCCCCGCTCGGTTCTGGGAACCAGCGAGCCAGGCTTCGTGGAAACGCGCGCGGCGGCAGCCGCCTCGGGCCCCGGGACCGCCCCGACCACAGCCCGCAGTCCCGGGCCGGGAGGTGCGGGGGCCGGCGCGGTCGGGCCCGAGCAGCAGCGCGACGCGCGCTTCCGCCCCGCTCGGCTCCGGCGGCGGCCGCGGCGGCCCCACAATCCCCTTCTGGCTCCGGGGACGGGCGGGGCGGGGCGGGGCGGGGCGGGCCGAGCGGGCGGAAATAATTTTCTGTTTGGTCCTCTCTGCCCCAGTCCCTTAGCCGCGGGACGCGCGAGTCGGGCAGGGATGCCGGAGGCGGGAAGCGGGAGCGGGAACGCGCTGCCCCGGAACGCTTAGAGGGGCGGGCGGAGAGGGGGAGAGCAGGGATTGAGCGCCTACTGTGTGCCTCAGTGCTTTCCCCAAGGATTTTCGTTAGATCTTCACTCTGGCACTTGCCAGAGGGAGTTAACGACCCATTTAAGAGGGACGAGCTGAGCCTGAGAGGTGAAGTCACTCGCCCAAAACTGCACAGCCGAGATCAGCGTGACACCCCAGATCGGTGCTCAGTTACGCCAGATAGAGCAAGGCGAACTTGAACCACTTGTTGGCTGACTCCTGCTCTTTCTCTCTTCGGTGTGGATTGAAGCACAGAGTAGGTTCTCAGGAAAACAGTGGAAGACCGGGAATAAGAGCTTTACAGCGCAGCCCTCGGAGCACCCGCCACGAATCCAGCCCAACCCGCGCGGCACCGGGTTTCCCCAGACCTCGGAAGGGAACATTCGCGATGAGTGGACATACCAGTTAAACACAGTCATTTGACCAACACGTGGTGGCGAAGCCCCAGCCCCAGCCCCAGCGGAGGACAGGCTGGGTTCAAGTCCCTGCTCTGCCGCTTTCAGGCTGTGTGACTTTGGGCAAGTCACTTCATCCGCTAGAACCTCAGCTAATCTATTTATAAAATGGGATATTAACCCCGGTCCCAAAGGGTTATGGGAAGGATTAAACGAAACAGTGTTCTTAATACACTTAGTAAACGTGCAAGTATCCTCGCGCGTTCACCTCTCAATCTTCGGGGGTGCACCCCCACGGGATGAGAACCGGAGACAAAGCCTCCGCCGCCCCAGACTCCACGTTGCCCAACCCTGGATGCAGGGACCAATGGGCCTTCGAGTGACCCTCGTCCGGCGAAACCTGAACTTCGGCCACTTCGGCCGCGGTCGGTCCCGAAAGCAAATATTCAAATATTCCGAAACCGGTGCATGGCTGGAGCTGACATTGTTGCGTTCAATTTTCTGGAAGTTTTATCCTTGTTAGGAAAAGTAATTCGTTAGAAACTCCTAAGTGAGACTTCTCGTCTGTTTCTTAACTTTTCGTATGAGCGAAGTTCACAAAGCAGACCAAGATACGGGCACTCGGCAGTCCTCGCAGGGATCCCGGTCCTCGGGCCAGCCCCGACAATCCCTTAGCTCTCGGCCCCCTCCCCCAGGCACGGAAGCAGCAGAGACGGGCCTCCTCCCCGCCGCGCCCGTTTAGACAGAGCTTCGCCGTCCTGGCAGCCCTCCGGGATTCTCTGGTCCCTGCAGGAGTGAGGGGAGGTGGAGGGCTGCTGCCCAGAGCTCAGCTTCCCCGACCTCCCCAAACGCCAGTGTCGCCGGGATTAGGGAGTAAATCCCTGACGCCAAACACCAGGTCAAGGACAAGTTCTCCCCCGGCCTACTCCCCCCCCCCCTTGGGCGGAGATTCACCCCCCCCCCTTCCCGGATGAAAGGTACTAAATAGACGCGAAGGGAGGGGTGGCGGCGGGTCCCGGCCCCTTGATGTTCCGGTTGAACAGGTGCTGGTGAAAAGGAGGCGGTGCCGGCGGAAGAGTCGGCCAGGGGGGCAGTGCGCCCAAGGGGGGGCAGCCCCCTCCACCCTCAAGTCCCCCTGCCTGTCTTCCCCTCTCCTCTCCCTCTGCCCCTCCCCCGCAGGAAGCGTTCCGGGCGCGAGTCTTTGAAGTGTCGGTGAAGCCCGTAGGGCTGCCTTCTCCCCGCCGCCACCCCACCTCCCGCTGAGGGAGTGTGACCTTTGGTCCCTGAGGGCGTCCGCCCCCTCCTTTAGGAAGTAGCGGGGGAGGGGGGTCAGCTTGCGTTCCCTTGGCCCACGCCGGTCTTGGGATAAAGCCATCGGGCTGACTCCCCTCACTTCTTCCAAGACCCAGTTTCAGGGGCTTAATCCTTTGCGGGTGCTGTGTGTAGGTTTATGTGAGGTGTTTGTGTGTGCGCCTAGAGGTCAAGTGTAACCTTGCTGTCTGCGGGCACTTCCGCAATCGTGGGTCTCTAACTGGCGTGGGTCTGTAAGCGTGCCTGCGGGGCCGAACCTGGGGTTTGCGGCTCTGGGAGAGTCAAGTGGTGTGGCTGGATGAGGCTAGGGGTGGGTTTGTGGGTCTGGGGTGCCTCGGTGTGCCTCCGAGGGGTCCGAGTTCCTGTACGCGCGCGTCTGAGTCTGTAAGCTGGATCGGAAGCTCCCTGAGGGCAGGAATCCATACCTGTTTTGTACACTGCTCTATCCCAGCGGCTGCACATAGTAACCATTCAATAAATATTTGTGAAATGAACAAACATCTGCATGTGAGTGTCTACCCTCCAGAGGGGCCTCCGAGGAAAGAGCCCACGAACGGCCACCCAAAGAGCCCCCCCTAGACGCGGAAAGGCGAGCGACCCACGTAGCTCCCGTTCGTTCCTGCGCCCCTTCCTCTGATCTCCACCTCTGAGTTTCCTTGGAGTTAAAGAGCAGAGACGAAGACCTGGGCTGAGGGGGATGGAGAATCGGGGAACTGGGGCCGAGATGGAAGGGCAAGGCGGAGGGAGAGCTCAGGAGCAACAACCAAGAGCCACCGAAAGAAAAAGAAAGAGAGAAAATACGCGCGGAGCGAGCGAGCGAAAAGCTCCCTACCAAGCCAGGCTTTGTTCCCTGAACCTAAGACTTTACCCGGCGGCGGGCGGCGGGCGGGCCGGGAGCGAGCGAGCGGAGGCGCGCGGCCATGGCTGCCGCGGCCGGGCAGGGGGGCCGGGGGGGCGGCGCGTGAGCGGGCGGCGCGGGGCGGGCGCGGGGCGGGCGGGCGCCCGCGATGTGCCACTCGGCGCCTCCCCCGCCGGGCCCGGGCTGTGCGGCGGCCGGGCGGCCCTGGTAGCTGGGCGCGCGGCGCGGAGGGGGCGAGCCCGGCGCGCGGGTCTCATTGTTGGGGGGGGGGCCCGTCGGGGCATGAGGGCGAGAGCACGGCGGGGGGGGCGGCCAGACAGAGCGAGCGAGGAGGAGGAGGAGGAGGACGCCGAGGAGGAGGAAGGAGGAGGCAAAGAAAAGAAGCGGCGGCGGCGGAGGAGGAGGAGGAGGGAGCGAGGAGGCGCGCGGCCCCCCGCTCCCTCCCTCCCCCCCTGACCCCCGACCCCCGCCGGCCGGCCCCCCGCCCCAGCCCCGGAGGGAGCTCATGGGAGTATGAAGGAGATGGTAGGAGGCTGCTGCGTATGTTCGGACGAGAGGGGCTGGGCCGAGAACCCGCTGGTCTACTGTGATGGGCACGCGTGCAGCGTGGCTGTCCACCAAGGTACGGGGGTGGCCCGCGGGAGGCGGCGGGACCCCGGGGGCGGCGCGCGCGGGGAGCCCCGGGCCGCGCCCTCTGGAGACCTCCCGGGGCTCGGGCGCCCCTCCCCCACCCCACCTGAAGGGAAGGGAGGCGTCAGGGGGCTCCCCCCGCCCGGTCCTGGAGGACCGGGTCAGGCATTGTTTTCTTGCCTATTGTTCCAGTCCCGCGCCCCCCACCCCAAGTTGGGGGAGTTTGGGGACAGACTAGGGGGCAGTGAGTGCACTCTCCGCGCCCCACACCGCCAGTGTCGGGGCTGCTGGGGGAATGTTTACCTGCGAGGTGTCCCCTCCCGCCCGGTTATTTTGGTCCCGGCTCGGAGAGGGAGAGGTCAAGGGGGGGTCATCCCCCCCTCCCGCTTCCGGATACTGGGAGGAGCGGAATTGGGAAGGGAGGAGAGAAGGGTCCCAGGGGAGAGGGGACTCCTAAAATCCTCCGGGAAGAGCTGCGCATAGGAGAGAGGTTGTGCAGGGGGCCGGGAATCGAGAAGAGGGAGGTTTGGAGTTTCCCCCAACAGCACATGGTTCGGGAGTTAACTCCTTGAGGAGTCTTGCCGAGGGCGCAGGCTGGCATCTCCCGCCTGTCTGGCACAGCCAGCTGCCCCCCCTCTTCCTGGGACAACCCTTAATGCTGTTGCTGTCCGGGCTTCCCTGCGCTCTCATATCGGTTACCTGTACTGCACCTGCGTTCGGCCTTGACTTTTGACCTGTACCTATTATAGTTAGAGGCTTAAGATGAGGTCCCTGGACCCCCTCCTTCCCCACCTCTTCCCTTACTGGCCCTTTAAGAAATGCCCCCCCCCCCCATAACAACAAAACGTGTTTGACTATAGTAAATGTTCTCCCTCTCTCGTTTTCTCTATTCCTGAGGATGAGGACTGTTCCCAGGCCAGAGTTGGGAAACAGGTCCAGAAAGAGCGTGGGGTGGGGGTGAGAGGTCTTCTAGAAGTTTAAGGTCAAGGACTCAGACTTCTTAGAATGCTTGGTTGTGTGGTTGAAGTCTGGCCATGTGCTGTTAGGCATTCTTTGTGGTCCTGCTGTCTCATGAGCCACTCCAGATAAGGGAGCAGCCCCTCTCCCTTAAAGTCCTCTGCCCCCCGGTTGCTCTGGGAAAAGCCACTGCTGACAGATTTACTTGGTGATTCTTTCTCCCCCCTCTTCCCAGCTTGCTATGGCATCGTCCAGGTGCCAACGGGACCCTGGTTCTGCCGGAAATGTGAATCTCAGGAGCGAGCAGCCAGGGTGGTGAGTTTGTTTGAGACTCCCTCCCTGCTCCTGTACACCTGAGCATCTCCTCCCAGTTCAACTAGAGGACTCAGAGGCTGAGGCTAGGGTGGGACTGTCACACAGGACTTCCTGTTTCCTGTCATCTATCACCAACCCATCTCTCCCTCAGCTTATCCTTCACTCTGCCTCACCTCTGGCACTGGGCCTTTTATTTTGTTTGTTAGTTATGTGAACTTTTTGTTATGGAAAGTTGCCAACACATACAGAAGCCAAAAGGGTACTATGATGAATCTCATGTCCCCATCACTCGTGTCCTACAGTTATCACTCATGGCCAATCCTGTTTCTTCCATACCCCCATCCATTCCCCAGACAGCTTATTTCATCAAGGGGCCCTTTGAATGTGTTCAGGAAGGGCCCAGCTCAGCAGATCCCCCACCCCAAATCCCTGTGCCCCCCCTTGCATTGGCAGAGGTGTGAGCTGTGCCCACACAAAGACGGGGCATTGAAGAGGACTGATAATGGAGGTGAGGGGGGCCCTGAGCCCCAGAGCTCATCTGTGGAGGTCAGCAAAGCTCCCTGAGCAGGGTCTGGGAAGGCAGGAGTGGATGACATTGGGATGGGCAGGGTGGGGATGGAGGCTGGGTTTCCCTTCCCTGGCTGGCACTGGATTCTGATGGGAAGGGTATGGTGGGGGTAGGGGGTTGTGCAGTGTGGGGTAGTGAGAGGCCAGGTCTCAGGCTCTGAGGCCAGCTTCCCACCGCCCCAGGCTGGGCCCATGTGGTGTGCGCCCTCTACATCCCAGAGGTACAGTTTGCCAATGTGCTCACCATGGAGCCCATCGTGCTGCAGTATGTGCCTCATGATCGCTTCAACAAGGTCAGTAGCCCTGCCCCATACCAGCCCTGCCCACACCACCCATCCCAGCCATCCATCCTTGGGTCCCTCCAGCTCTCTCTTCATCCAGTGTAATCTGATTCTATGCAGCCAAAGGGGAACTGAGGAGGTGGCTAGGCCCCTTCCATCAACAGACACGCACTTGTGCTCTGGAACTTATGGAAACTAGTACTGCCAAGGGGTAGACTTCAGCGGGGGGTTCGCTTATTCATCCGCTGAACACGTTTTCCTGAATGCCTACTATGGGCCAAACCTGGGCCAAGGCACCAGGCACACAGCGTTACATATCAAAACAGATGTGTTCTCCGTGTGGGAAGACTGTAGCTAGCAATAAGCAGGCAAATAAAATACATGCAGTTTGTGGTAAGTGGTATGAAAAGAAACAAGGTACTAAAATAAAGAACACCTCACGGGGGGCTTACGATAGATAAGTGGTCAAGGAAAGAGATATGTAGACTGAGGCCCACCTTGAGAGGATGGGGTTCCAGATCCAGGCAGAAGGAACCTAGATGAGCAAAGGCCCAGAGGTGGGGATAAGCTCACTGGAAGCAAAGCAACAGTCCCCGCCCTGACAGGGCTCACCATCCAGGGACTGCTATCCAATTCAGTAGCTACCAGCTACATGTGGCTATGTAAATTAATTTAAATAAAGTATAGCTTAAAGTTCAATTCCTCAGTCATGCTAGCCACATTTCAGGCATTCAGTAGCCTGTGTGGTTTATAGCTACTATATTGGACAATTTCCATCATCACAGAAACTTTGATTAGATGGCACTGATGTGGGATCATGGGGAGAGGAGAGAGTTGAGAAGGCCAAGGGATCCCTCAGGTAGAAGGGAGGAGAGGACAATTGTACTGTGTCCCACAGACGTGCTACATCTGTGAGGAGCAGGGCCGGGAGAGCAAGGCGGCCTCGGGAGCCTGCATGACCTGTAACCGCCACGGATGTCGGCAAGCTTTCCATGTCACCTGGTGAGACCCCCTGCCTGTCCCACACCCCCTTCAGGGTTCTTGAGAATCCCTGGCCAGCTGTACCGACCCCCTCCGAGGTTTGCCACAGACAGCTATCTCTTTGGTAGTGATGGCAGTGGTTTCCATGGATGGTCTTGGCCTCACCCTAGCTATGGTCCAGGGCGGGTGGGAAGAAGGGGGCTGGTCTGGTTTGTGGCCATTGCCCTTCTCAGAATGACCTCCTTTGGTTAGTGCCCAAATGGCAGGCCTGCTGTGTGAGGAGGAAGTGCTAGAGGTGGACAACGTCAAGTACTGTGGCTACTGCAAATACCACTTCAGCAAAATGGTGAGTCTTGTCTGCCAGGGTGTGAGTGGGTCAGTCAGCCATGCCTTAGAGGGTATGGGCTGTTGACCAGGCTGGTGCCTGGTGCTGGGAGACAGAGATGGAAGGAGCCCAGTCCCTGCTCTGAGGAGCTTTGCCACTGGATAAGGAATAGGTTGAAGTACAGCCCAAGGGAGGTGAATGAGGGCCAAAGCCAGCAGTCCATCCCAGGAGACAGAGCTCAGACACCTGCCTGTCAGAGTGTGGGAGAGTTTTCAAGGAATAAGCAGCATTGAAGCTGAGTGGAAGTGGAAGCAATAAGAGCCAACATTTGTGGGGGTTTATTGTGCTCCAGCTTCTAAAACTCTTTACGTGTGTTATTTTATGTGGTCCTCCCCACAACCCTAAGAACTAGGTGTACTGTATTTTCCATTTTATACAAATAAACTAAGACCCACCGAGGTCGTGTAACTTATTCCACTACAGCTGGCATGTGGGGTTCAGAACACACAATTTGCTTTGAAAGCTCCTCGAGGACCTGCCAAGCAAAGACAGGTGCTGGGACTGTCTAGGTGAAGGGACTGGCATGGGCCAGGTCCTGAGATGAAAAAGAGAATGTAGGAACAGAACAGGGAGCTTGGTGAGAATGAGGCAGGAGATGAGCAGAGTGCTCAGGCAGGGCCAGAGCAGGGCCAGCTTCTGCCCTAGGCTTCTGGGGCCCAAGGAGAGGCTGGTGGAGGGGTTCTATTCCCTGGTTGTGGAGAGACCTGCATGCTCCAGAAACTGTGAGGTGTCCTAGAGAGGGAGGCTGCAGCCTGCCTGGGAATGCAGCTTGGACCTCACCCCCAGGCCACAGGCTTGTGAGCAGGAGGGTAACATGATCAGATTTGTTTTTTAGGAAGATTACCCTGGCAGCCAATGTGAAGCTGGATCCAAAGGGCTGAGGCTAGCGGCTGGGAGACAGCTGCGAGGGGGGGGGGCGGGAGCTGGAGGGATAAAGCTGGACTCTAGAACCATTTCTAGGTAGACAGGCCTACATGTGGGGGTGGCCGAGTGAGGGTGGGACAGAGGAGTCAGGCTGTCAGTGCTTGGGCACCTGGGAATGCTGTGAACGGGGTGTGGTGGGCTTCTTCTGTAGGATTGGCACATGTCCTACACTGCCCTGGATAGTTCCATATGTGCCTGTCACCTTGGTGTAATTATTAATAGTTCCCCCTTTTGTTTTCAAAAGTGTCCTGGTTTGAATCATAAATTATATAGTCACCTTGGTTTCAGGGTTTGTTGACAACTTAGGACAAGGTAGAGAGCTCAGTGCAGCAGATAGGAGGTGCCAAGTGGGGATGTTCAGATTAGGTGGCTATCAGCCCCACAGGCAGGGTAGTGGCAGTCCCAAGGATAGAAGGCAAGGCTGGAATCCTCAGGTGCCCACCAGGGTACACTGGGTCAGGGTGTGAGGGGGACTGTGAAGGGGGGAGTCTAGTGCTTGGCAAGGTAGGAGCAGTACCCACCACTGGGGAGGAAGTGGCTTGGAAAGGGCTTAGATTTGGCAATTAGTCCTTCGATTTGGCAATTGGGAGGTAGTGGGTGACCTGCTGGTGTGGGACATGTGAAACGGTCAGATAGGGGGAAGTTATCAGCAGTGAAGGGAAGGAGGGGGCAGGCCCTGGCTAGGAGGAGATGCAGAACGAGGATCATTTGGGTTTTTGCTGTTGTGCATGTTTACTTCCCCCTTTTTAAGGGCATCAACTTCATTGGGACAGAAGGATCTGCTGTGTTTGATGGAGGGGGAGGGCCAGGATCAAGAGACAGAAGGCTGATGGCTGGAATGAAGTTATCTGGAGGGGCGCATGGAGTGGAGTGCAGGGGAAGCAGGGATTGCCTGAGAGGGCCCCCACCTCGCCTGTACCCCAGCAAAAGAGGCAGAACTGGACTGCTTGGGCTGCCTGACATGGGCCAAGAGGTGCCATGGAAAGATGTAGGTGGATAAGAAGAGACTTGTCCTACCTCCAGTGGTACATTGCTGGGGCCAAGATGCCTCTAGCTCTGCTGGGCCTCAGTTACTGAATCTGTGCATTAGATAAGCCAGCTGGGAAAGCTCTAGGATTTAAGGCTAGAGAATGCCTTCTGCTGAGTGGAGCATCACTGAAGACACAAGGTCCTTTGAGTGACAAGCAGGGTGGGAGGGACTGGCCCCACCAGGATCATTTCAGGAATCTTTTCCTAACCTAGTGAAAGGAGGATTTGGCTGTTCCTCTCTCTTCTTTCCCCAGAAGACATCCCGGCATACCAGTGGGGGAGGCGGAGGAGCAGGGGGAGGAGGAAGCACAGGGGGCGGTGGCAGTGGTTTTATTGCTGGCAGGAGAAGCCGGTCAGCCTCTCCATCCACCCAGCAAGAGAAGCACCCTTCTCACCATGAAAGAGGCCAGAAGAAGGTAAATGTCTCCTCTCTTTCCTTGTCCCCCCCCCACGCACACGCACACGCACACACACACATAAGTCTTTCAAGAAGCCACCACAAGGTGCCCAGGAGGCCTTGGGGCCTGCCCCCTCTTCCTCAGAGTCCACTAAGGGCCAGCAGGGGCTGAGGAAGTGACACATGGGGGTTATGGAGGGTAACATGAGGGCCTGGCTTCTCTGGAGCTGTCTTTGTGGTTCCTTCGTGTCTTCCCTGTGACATGACCATGTTTCCAAAGCCCTCAACACTTGGCCATGCACGTTTGTAGACCCCTCCACAGTCTAGCCATGTGTCAGCCAGGTTGTCTCTGTCCCCTTGCACTGTACATCACAGCGTGCCTGGTTCCCATCTCAGTTGCACACACAGCTCCATGTCCCAGGTGGGTACCCTTGCAGGTGTGTGCTCATGTGTGTGGTACTGTGTCTCTGGTGTGAAAATGGGACAGGCTATCTTTAATAAGCAGGGAAGATGAGGGGGAGGGGCCGTTGGCTCCCAAAGCAACCTGCCTGAGCCATTCTTGTCCAGCCTGAGTCTCCCAGTCTGTCCAAGAGAGGGCTACTGCCTGCATGCACATGCCATGCAGTAGCCCAGACAGTCCCCCACAACCCATATCTGGTTACTTCTCCCTCCCCAGAGTCGAAAGGACAAAGAACGCCTTAAACAGAAGCACAAGAAGCGGCCTGAGTCACCCCCCAGCATCCTCACCCCGCCTGTGGTCCCCACTGCTGACAAGGTACTGCTGCCCACACCAGTGTGGGGGGAGGGAGTGGCTGAGGTAGGAAGGGAGAGGCTCAGAGTGAGCCAGGGACTCTGGGCACCCCCAGCAGCTTCAAGTTAATGCCAATATTCTCTACTCCACACTTCTCCACCTCCCCATTCTACCCTATGCTCCTCAGCCCCACCAGTCACTGACCTACCAGGCTGGTTGGGGTGCAGTAGGGGTGTTGCCCTGCCTGCTGGCTGCCAGATGTTTACATCTGCCTCTGTCCAGACAGAGAGCCTCAGTACTGGCTCTTGTCTGCGGGTACTGTACTCAGGCTGATTCTACAAATTCTGGGACCCACTTCCCCAGAGATAGAGAGGACCTCTTGGCTTTCACCCCTCCCAACAGGGCACTGCCCAAAGCCCATTTCCCAGCCAAAATCCCATGGTGGCAGGGGGCAGACCCATGGACAGTACCCTGAAACCCCCCACTCATCCCACCCTTCCCAGGCTTGGTATGTCAGGCCTGTCTCCAGAAATGGGCAACATCTGGAGGAGCAACCAGCAGGCCCTACCCGAGGCTAGGGAATCGCTAATCCAAGCCAGAGCAGCCCCTTCCTTCCCCTCCTTCCAGCCCACACCCCCACACCCCACTATGGAAGGAGCACAGGGGCCTGGAGAAACCACTTCTTCCTGTCGCCATTACTACCCGGTTCACCTCCACCCGCCTTAGGGCCTTAGGAGGTTGGCAGAGCTCTGGGCATCTTAGTAGGAGGATCAGGCATCAGGTTTCCAGGGTGATGTTATGGTAACTGTCCCAGTAAACCTGTCCCCACCTGCTTCCCAGGGCTCACCTGGAAAAGCTTGTCATTCATGCCCTCTGACCTTTCCCTGGGGCCTGCAGGCAGGTGGAAACAGGGCCAGAGATAATGGGAATTCCCAGAGGCCAGGTGTCCTCTTGGACCTCTGGGAGCCTTCTGCCCATCCCCCCTCTGCCCACCCAGCATTTCAGCTACCCCGCCCCCTTGCCCCTCTCCTCCCTTGCTCAGAACCACATCTGGCTCCCTTCAGAACTCCAGCTGTTGAAAAGAACAAAGAGGAAGACAGAGACAGGACTCCTCCCAGAGAAGGGCAGTGCAGGGTGGCTCTCCTCCCCCTGACCCATCCTTCCTCTAGCATTTGTTCTCTTACTGAATACCTGGTCTCCACCCGGAGGAAAAGCACCAACCCTGGCAGGAATACAAAGCCTTAACTCACTTACTCACTCACTCACCACATGCCAGGGTCCCTTCTAGAACAGGAGGGTAGAAGGGGTCTGTGGGGATTAGCTCTTTTAATCCTCAAAATAATCCAGTGAATTAGCTATTTTATTAACCCTAATAAGTGAGAAGCCGGGGCACAGAGAGGGTAAGTAATTTACCTTAAAAGCACACAGCCAGCAAGTGGTGGAGTCAAGATCTGAGTGCAGGCAGTCTGGCTTAAAGGCCCATGCTCTTGCCCACCACAGGACAATCTCTGCAGTATATTCATAGCAGCTACCAGCATCAGAGTTGTCAACATTACTGACCCCACACTATGTATGTATCTGGCTCTATGCTCCTCGTGACATTCCAAAGAGGCCTAGTTGGCCGTGGAAGGACACTGCAGCTCAGCAAGGTTGAGAAGCTGCACAACAGAACAAAGCAGATGGCAGAGCCCACCAGGCTCACAGCCTGCTCTGCCTGACTCCAGGGCCCGTGCTCCTCCAGCCACTACCCTGCTGCCCTCTAGGGGGTTGCCAGAGGCCTCAGACATGGGACTGGATATTGCAGTACTGTGTGGCAACTGTTGGCATGGCTGATGTGAGGACACAGTGTTCAGGAACTAGAGGACAGAGTGACCGGGCCCACCTCAGGGATCTAGGTGGCCTCGTGGACTTCCAAGCTGGATTTGGAAGGATGAGAGGTTTCCCAGGCAGAAGCTTGGCACTGCAATCTCAGGTTGTCTAGGAAGGGCACAGAGTGACCAGGGGAGGAGGTGTTAGTCAGGTGGCTGCCCCCACCCAGGGAGGGGTGGTGACTGGCAGGCTCAAGGGCAGGGCCAGGGCAGCGGTTTCTCTCCGTGGCACATGTCCCAGCCAGCACAAGTCCAGCCTTCTGCGACCCACTAAGCCTTTCTTAAATGGATGAGTGAACAGATGGGCACATCTGTATAGGCCCAGGGACTGTTTTCACTCTCTTCTGCCTCAGGTGGAGGACAGACAGATTCTCCTCTCCTGCCATCCACTTCCCTGATCTGCCCTCCCCACCTACAAGTCCTTCCCAAACCAAACTAGGGCTCTTCTGGTAGAGCCAGGGCCCTGTGTCCTCCTGCCCCTTGGCCGGGTCCGGCGAGCCCAGGCAGCTGGCCTTGAGCCTTCCCCTCTTCTCCTCTCAGGTCCCCTCCTCAGCTTCTTCCTCCTCCCACCATGAGGCCAGCACTCAGGAGACCTCTGAGAGCAGCAGGGACTCCAAGGGGAAAAAGTCTTCCAGCCATAGCCTGAGTCACAAGGGGAAGAAACTGAGCAGTGGGAAAGGTGTGAGCAGTTTCACCTCCGCCTCCTCCTCCTCCTCTTCCTCCTCCTCCTCTTCCTCCTCCTCTGGGGGGCCCTTCCAGCCTGCAGGTGAGTGTGGGCATCATGGAAGAAGCTGGGGGCGGGACAGCCTTCGGCTCAGAGCTTCTCTAGCAAGGGCCTCTGCACACTGGTTTGCATCTCATTTGCTTCTTAAATTGGTTAAAGATGGGGGCTCCTCACCAAGTTACTCCTCTAAAATCCCTCCCCTCAGCCCCCTCCCTCTCAGGCCCCATCCCTCTACTGCCATAGCTGTATTCATTATCCCCTGCACTTGGACCATGAGGTGCCATTTTTAAAGTACCAACACTAATGATCTCTCCAGTAATCTCTACAGTCCAGTGAGGTCAGTTGAGCAGGAGTTCTTCCCCTTTATTGCATGTGGGGAAGCTGGAGCGGGGTGGCAGAGGACACTCATCCCAAGACATAGAGACAGTGCCAAAGCTGGGATAGGAACTCAGGCTTCCCCAGCCCCCTGACCAGAGCTCTCTCCAGCTAGTGCCATTGGGAGTGGGAGGTAGGGTGGGGGGGCGGCTGTAATGCAGTTTTCCCTCTGTGCAGTCTCGTCCCTGCAGAGCTCCCCTGACTTCTCGGCATTCCCCAAGCTGGAGCAGCCAGAGGAGGACAAGTACTCCAAGCCTGCAGCCCCCACCCCTTCGGCCCCCCCCTCTCCCTCAGCCCCTGAGCCCCCAAAGGCAGACCTCTTTGAGCAGAAGGTGGTCTTCTCTGGCTTTGGGCCCATCATGCGCTTCTCCACCACCACCTCCAGCTCGGCCCGGGCCCGGGCCCCGTCCCCTGGAGACTATAAGTCTCCCCACGTTTCGGGGTCTGGGGCCTCAGCAGGCACCCACAAGCGGATGCCCACACTGAGTGCTGCCCCTGCGCCTGCTGAGGAGACCCCTGAGACAGGCCTGAAGGAGAAGAAGCACAAAGCTAGCAAGAGGAGCCGACATGGACCGGGTCGTCCTAAGGGCAGCCGGAACAAGGAGGGGGCTGGGGGCGTCACCATTCCCTCCTTGCCCAGTGCCCAGCTGGCTGGCTTTACTGCCACTGCTGCCTCACCCTTCTCCGGAGGTTCCCTGGTCAGCTCTGGCCTGGGTGGTCTGGCCTCCCGCACCTTTGGGCCTTCAGGGAGCCTTCCCAGCCTGAGCCTGGAGTCCCCCCTGCTGGGGGCAGGTTAGTGACCCTTGGGCATCCAGGGCCCAGCCAGTCTAGTGAGGGAACAGAGGCATAAGCATGCAGTCAGAGGGCAATGTGATAGAAACTGCTCCAAAGACAGAGATAAAGGATGGAAGAGCCAATCACCTGTAAGACACTCCCCTATAGCCATTTTCTGCAGAGTTGTAGTGGGAGAGATTGGAGTCAACTGTCAATGGGACTTAACCTATTCAAAAACCCTGGAATCCCGCTGGTCTTGGCAGGACAGTCTAATAAGCAGGCATGTCAAGCAGATGTCACATAGGCAAGAAGTGACATTTTTGCAGCAAGAGGGTCAGACTGATGTGTGTGGCCAGATCCAAGGGAGTATCCTCCCTGGGGAGGGGCTGCCCCAGCCATCTGACTGAGGACGGGCCTGGGGGAGCAGTGACAGTAAGCTTCCCTCTGTGTCCTTCTTGTGCCTGTAGGCATCTACACCAGTAATAAGGACCCCATCTCCCATGGTGGCAGTGGCGGAATGCTGCGCGCTGTCTGCAGCACCCCTCTCTCCTCCAGCCTGCTGGGGCCCCCAGGGACCTCGGCCCTGCCCCGCCTCAGCCGCTCCCCATTCACCAGCACCCTCCCTTCCTCCTCTGCTTCTATCTCCACCACTCAGGTGAGGCCTTACCCCTGCACTCCTCCATCCCTGGGCAGGTGGGGGACAGGCTGCCCAGGATGCCAACTCTCCAGGGGAGAGATTGAGAGATGGGGCTTGATGGCCACCAGAATATCTCCCTCTCCTGGGTACTCTCCTCCCCAGCACACCTGATCCCCCTCTCCCTCCCTATACACACACATACATACACACACAGTTGTGCCCTAGATCCAAGAATAACCATGGGCTGGGCTATACCTCCTTTCCCTCAGGTGTTTTCTCTGGCTGGCTCTACCTTTAGCCTCCCTTCTACCCACATCTTTGGAACCCCCATGGGTGCCGTTAACCCCCTCCTCACCCAAGCTGAGAGCAGCCACACAGGTATGTGTTTCTGACTCCATTCCCCTGTCTTCCCAAGGACCTGAGGGGCACTCATCACTTGCATGTCACCCCAGAAGGATAGGAGGGCTTTCTGGCTGCCCCCTCCCTCTGGCCATTGCCTGCCCTGAAAAAAAAATCACACACAACAAACCAGAGTATGCGTTCACGTTAAGAACAAAACCAAAACAAAACCGTGGACGGTGGGAGCAGGACCGGCCAGAATGTCTACTGCTCCATCCCACAGAAGAAAGAGGCTTAATGATTTGCTCAAAACAGTTGAAGTAGAGAAAGGCAGAGCCAGAGCTCAAATTCTGGTCCTGACACCAAGCCCAGTTTTCTGGTCACTGCAGCATAGTTCCCAGCTGGCCTCTTATTCCCCGGGATGGGGCCTCCAGAGAGTCCACTAGCTTGGCAGCTGCGCTCCGGTTATTTCGGAGTTAAGGGTTCGGAAGATCGCAAGCGCCCCTCCCCCTCCCTGGAGAGTCCACCGAGCCCCAGAGAGCTCATTGGTGCTGTGACACCACCTGCCTGGCTAGGGGGCGGGGCTCACCTCCCGCCCGCCCGTTCAGGTAAACCTTCTTAAAGGGGCCGAATCCGATCCCAGAATTAATGGCCTGATAGCGCAGGGTGACTACGTTTTCCAAGACCAAAATTGGCATTCTGTGGCCCAGCAAAAGGTTTTGCACTCTAACCTGTGAGTTTATGATGTGAAAAATTGCACAAGACTTATTAGAATAGTGGCAGTTATTAGGACTTGTTGCAGGACAGCTGACACTTCACATTTATTACCTTATTTTTAATCCTCCTAACAGTCATTTCAGAGAGAATAGGGTTGTTTTTTTTTTTTTAAAGATTTTATTTATTCATGAGAGACACAGAGAAAGAGAGGCAGAGACACAGGCAGAGAGAGAAGCAGGCTCCATGCAGGGACCCGATGCAGGACTCGATCCCAGGACTCCAGGATCACGCCCTGCTGAGCCTAAGGCAGACATTCAACTGCTGAGCCACCCAGGCGTCCCACTGAGATTAGTTTCCATTTCAAGGTCATGTAGGAAGTGTCAGGTCCAAGTTCAACCCAGGACTGTCTAGGCCCTGAATTTCTAGAACCCCGAATCCACCAGGAAAGAACTTGGGAGGTGGTTCTGAAAGAAGCTAGGCAGCGGCCGCCTCTCGGCCTAAAGAAAGGAGAAGAGACCAGATCCATAACTGCCTCCCACGGGGCGAGGTTTCCAAGACCGGGCTCCCAGAGCCTTACCAGCTAGAACTGCCAGCCTGGGGTTGGGGGAGATCCTGGGGGCAAGGAGTCTGCGGTAAAGTCCCAGATCCCTCACCCACTTCCCAGGCGGGGACCGTGAGGCCGATGGCACCCCTCCCCCGCTGATCCCTGCTCCCCTTCTCCTTCCAAGAGCCAGACCTGGAGGACTGCAGCTTCCGGTGTCGGGGGACCTCCCCCCAGGAGAGTCTGTCTTCCATGTGAGGGAGGGGGCGGCGGCTTGGGGGAGGGGCTGGGAGCGGGGCTGGAGGGACACTAGGGGGAGGAGGGGACGGCTGCGGGGCGCCAGGAGAGGGTGGGATCCGAGAAGGGGCGACTGGGACCCCTGAGGGGGGAGGGGGGAGGTAGGGAGACAGGAGTGGGGCCGTGAGGTTAGCCTGAGCCCGGTTCTCTCTTCTGACCCCAGGTCCCCCATCAGCAGCCTTCCGGCACTCTTTGACCAGACAGCGTCTGCACCCTGCGGGGGCGGCCAGTTAGACCCAGCGGCCCCCGGAACGACGAACATGGAGCAGCTGTTGGAGAAGCAGGGCGACGGCGAGGCCGGTGTCAACAGTGAGGAGGGGTGGAGCCGGGCGGGGAGACCTGCCCTAGGACCCCCAGGCTCGGTCACCTTTCTCTGCGAGGTCCCCAAACTTTTTTAAGGTTCCGTCCCTGGGCCCCGCTCCAGCCTTAACTGTGGGCTACCCCGAGCCTTACCTTTAACCTTCGCTAGGCCCGACTCCTGGACCCGCCACCTGTGCTCCCCGCCTTCGGCCCCCGCGGCCTCCTGGCCCTTACCTTACTCTGCTCCAACTTCCTCCCACCTCGACGCTCTCGGTCACACCTCGACCCCGAGCCTCAGGCCCCGCCTCTAGTCCTCACACCTCTGGCTCCCCCGGGTCCCGCCTCCCCGGAGCTCACCTGAGTCTCTTGCTGCCTGGCGCCTTCTCTTCTAGGTCTCAGACTGATTTCCTCCGCCAGGCCCCGCCCTCCAGGCCCCGCCCCGGGCCTCTCGCCCCGCCTCCGCCCCGCCTCTCCCGGCCCGCGGGGCTCAGGCGCTCTCGCCCTCTCCTTGCAGTCGTGGAGATGCTGAAGGCGCTGCACGCGCTGCAGAAGGAAAACCAGCGGCTTCAGGAGCAGATCCTGAGCCTGACGGCCAAGAAGGAGCGGCTGCAGATTCTCAATGTGCAGCTGTCTGTGCCCTTTCCCGCCCTGCCTGCCGCCCTGCCTGCCGCCAACGGCCCAGTCCCTGGGCCCTATGGCCTGCCTCCCCAAGGTAAGGGGACTCCCACCCGGTCCGGGAGTGGGAGCCTCGGCCGGGCGGCGCGACAAGGGCCCCGACTGCAGCCCTTGACCTCCTTTCCTACTCCCCTCCCTCAGCCGGCAGCAGCGATTCCTTAAGCACCAGCAAGAGCCCCCCAGGGAAGAACAGCCTTGGCCTGGACAACTCTCTGTCCACGTCTTCCGAGGTGGGCGCCGCGGGGGGAGGCAAGGAGGGGGTGGGGGGAGCAAGAGGGGAAGCGCCAGGCCTCCACGCTGCAGCTACTGGAGGCCTGGCAGTGAAGTGACTGGCTGAGCAATTGGTTGACCGATCCATTCCTTCCTTCCTTAAATGATAATTATAGGTGCCTACTTAATGCTGGGCACTGGCTCAACAATCAGTGAGCAAAACGGCCTGGGCCCCGCCTCTGAAGATAGACTAGCGATCCAAGAAAATAATCATTACAAACCAGGAAAAGTGCAAAAATGGGAATAATTTGAGGGCTGTGAGGCAGAATGGGGGTGGGATTCTTCTGGAGCTAGGAGGTGGTTAGGGAAGGCTTCTTTGAGACTATTTGGAAAGGGTTCATTACAGCAACTGGCACAAATAATCCTCCTGTGCTTGGCGGTCAATGTGAGGAGGAACAATCTATTGTTAGGTTGTGGTTACTAGTGAAATCAAACAAATGGGGTGCTTGTGTACCTGAGCAACAATGATCATAGCAATAATGAATATTAATTGCACACTTGCCCTCTGAAATCATGTCCTATGCTGAGATTTTCAAAGCACTGTTTTTTAGACTTTATGGAATAGGTGTTACTATTGCCCCCACGTTATGAGTGAGTAAGACAGAGAAGCCAGTGAACTGTGGACACAGAATTTGAACCTGAGCCTTTCCCTCCAGCTGCCATTCTCCAGCCTGCAGTTACTTAGCCTGCCTAAGAATCAATGGCTTCACCCGTATATGGGAATAATTAGATAATTCAGGGCAAGCAGTGAACCCTGGGGCTGGGGTCTAGTTCACTAGATGTCCACCGCCAACCTCACTGTTCCTGATTAACAAGGATTGCAAGGGGCACTGGGCCCCCAGGATGTGATCTGTAAATATTTGTGAAGACTGTTGGGATCTTTAGCCTTTATCTCTGGGCCATGCCCCTTCCCCCTGGGTGGCTCTGCCTGGGTGAGGTGGGGGTGGCTGTGCTCTGTGAGAATGCTGGTGGGTGCTGGGCCGGGGGCCAGAAAGATCATGCTGGCCCCCTGCCCCTCTGACCCCTCCCTTCCCCCTCCCTCCCCAGGACCCACACTCAGGCTGCCCCAGCCGCAGCAGCTCGTCGCTGTCCTTCCACAGCACGCCCCCACCGCTGCCCCTGCTCCAGCAGAGCCCTGCTACTCTGCCCCTGGCCCTGCCTGGGGCCCCGGCCCCGCTCCCGCCCCAGCCACAGAACGGGCTGGGCCGGGCACCGGGGGCAGCGGGGCTGGGGGCCATGCCCATGGCTGAGGGGCTGTTGGGGGGGCTGGCGGGCAGCGGGGCCCTGCCCCTCAATGGGCTCCTGGGGGGGTTGAATGGGGCTGCCGCCCCCAACCCTGCGGGCTTGAGCCAGGCTGGCGGGGCCCCCACGCTGCAGCTGCCAGGTTGTCTTAACAGGTGAGGGAGAGCTCAGCCTGGGGAAGGGAATGGGGAGGCTGGTTTGGGGAGGGACTCCCCCCCCAAACACCCATAGTTCCCACCCCCAAAAGGAAGAACATTCTTCAGTCTTACAGGGTATAGAATCTAGTCACTTCTTGGCCCCAAGTATTCCCTAGATGGTAGATGTGAGTGTCCTCTGGATGGTAGCTCTCCAGGGACAAAATCATCAGTTTCCTTCTTGCATCCCCAATCTTGATTTCCCGTCCGGAAAAATTCTTCTGTCCAACTTGTCTCCCTCCCAGTGGTCTCTGAGCTCACACTGTTTCTCTGTAGTCCTTTAACACCGCACACCCCTGCCTTTCTCCACCTGGGTCTGAGGGAGTCTGGGAACTTGGAGGGCCTGGGTGGGAGAGGAGTGTCGCCCCGCCCCTTCCCATGGTCTGTGTTTTGTCCCCCTGCCTCAGCCTGACAGAGCAGCAGAGACATCTCCTGCAGCAGCAAGAGCAGCAGCTCCAGCAGCTCCAGCAGCTCCTGGCCTCCCCACAGCTGACCCCGGTAATGCCCTCCCTGCCCAGGCAGCTCCCGCGTTGCAGGGTGAAGGTGGGGGTTCACCGTGTCAGGGCTGGGCCAGGCTGGCACCGCAGGGATTGGGAGGGAAGGTGGAAGGAGGAGGGCAGCCCCAGGCTGGGCCCCTGTGGGGCATGTAGGGACAAAAGGGATAAGGGTCGCTTTCCGGCCCTGGGCATAGCAGAAGGGATGCTCTAGTGATCCCGCATCACATCCTAGGGGAAAGGTCTGTTGGGAGGTGAGTTCCCAGTGACCGGAGCATTTCCAGTCCCAGTCCCAAGGATCTTCAGTGGGAGCTGCAGGGTCTGTGGCTGAGCAGGTGGTCACCCTCTCAACCAGAGCAGCCCCTTTTACGTCTGTGTTGTATGTCGGGTTCTTCGAAGGTTTCCTTTGGAGAAAAGTTCTTTTTAAAAAGGAGGGAACTGAAAAACCAGAAAACAGAACCATTTTCCTATAAAGAAACATTAAAAACCCAAGAAACCAATTCAGCTGGTTACCTGTAGGGGCCAGAAGGGAACAGGGGTTGCAGCAAGATTCCTTAAAGGTAAACCTGGATATCGTTTTGGTTTTTAGAACACTGAAAACGCCTTGCCTACTCAAAGCAAAAATAAATCTTGAAAGAAACCAAACAAAAAGAGGAGGAGTTGAATACTATTGACCTAGTCTAGTTGTTTCTCAACTTGGGGTCATCCCACCCCTGGGGGCATTTGTGGTTGTCATAGCGACTGAGGAATCGCTTCAGCCAGGGGGTGGAGCCAGGGATGTCAAACATCCTCCAGCACTAGGCCTGTAATGCCTGTCTACCGACACTGATGGCAGCAACCACTTTCTTATCCAGATGGGGAGACTGAGGCCCCGAGCAGGGAGTTAGAGACAGGACCTTGACTGTCCCCAGGTCTCCTTCCTCAGGGCTCCAGTGAGATGGGACGGGGCCTGGGCCAAGTAGGGCAAGCTGGCTCCGGGGACCACTGGCCCATGAGCATTCTGGCCCCTTTGCAGGAACACCAGACTGTTGTCTACCAGATGATCCAGCAGATCCAGCAGAAGCGGGAGCTGCAGCGGCTGCAGATGGCTGGGGGCTCCCAGCTGCCCATGGCCAGCCTGCTGGCGGGAAGCTCCACCCCGCTGCTGTCTGCGGGCACCCCTGGCCTGCTGCCTGCGGCCTCCGCCCCCCCACTGCTGCCTGCCGGGGCCCTGGTAGCTCCCTCGCTCGGCAACAACACGAGTCTCATGGCCGCGGCGGCAGCAGCCGCAGCAGTAGCAGCAGCAGGCGGACCTCCAGTCCTCACGGCCCAGACCAACCCCTTCCTCAGCCTGGCGGGGGCGGATGGCAGTGGCCCCAAAGGCGGGGTGAGTAGGGGGCACAGGGCTGTCCTGTCTGCCTTCTCCGGGAGGGGCAGAGGTGGAGCATCAGAAGGAGGAAGGAAGTGACCCCCTAGGTCAGCCAGGCACCCTGCTGCAGGCCCCAGGGCCTCTGTTGGATCTGCCAGGGAGAAACTGAGCACAGGCTAGTAGCAAAAGGACCAGTTGGAAAATGATGTTCCTCTGGAAGACCAATTAGAAAAGTCTGTTTGCTCTCTGAGTGGACCAATTAGAAAAAGATGATGCTCTGGGTGGGCCTTTCTCCAAAGGCTCCATCTCTCCCTCCTTCCTCTGAGGGCATATTGTCAGAGCCCAGGGTGCTGCCAGCCTTGGCAGGCACATGCCCGCTTAGATGGGTGCGCTTGTGCAGGGCAGCCTGCCCTCCCCTTCCCCCTATGAACCACAAACACAGGCCTTAGCCAAGAGCCCAGGGCAGGGGCTTCAGCTGGGCTCCCTCACCGGACCCTACAATAGCATCCTTCCCCTGGCAGCTGTTCTCAACTGGGTGTTAGAACCAGACACCTCCTAAACCCCCAGCCTCCCTTCCTCTCTTTCCAGACCGCTGACAAAGGAACCTCAGCCAACCAGGAAAAAGGCTAAATCCACCCAGCCCCTCCTGATCCCCAGATGAAGGGGGCAGATCTTGGCCTGAGGGTCCTAGCCTGGAGCAGGCACCTGCATCCAGACCCTGGAGAGCCCCAGCCCAGATCCTGTGCTGAGGCCTGGGGAGTGCAGGGTGCACCTGGTGCCGAGGACTGAGCCAGAGAAGGGTGCCCCTTCCACTGGGCCCCCCTCCCTCCGCACTGTCCCCTTTGTGAGGGGCTCAGAGGGAGGACAGGCTCCCAGCCCACCTAGGAGCCCCCACTCTCAGTAATGCTTTGAGGTCCTCCAAGAGCAAAGTGGGTTATGGCATAAGTGGGGGGTTGGTTGGACCCTCCACAGAAAATGGATCAGCACTTGAGTGGGGAGAAGTAGGGGGACAGGCTTGGGCCTGTTCGTGCGCGGAAATCTCTTAGGAAAGAAGGGGTGGCCCTGCTTTACCTGCAGTTTCTTCCTAGCTTGGGCAGATGGCAGAAGAGATCCCTGGGACTGTCTCCCTGGTACCCCTCCCCCGCCCCCCCAACAACGGTTACAAGCTGAGCTTGTAAAAGCCCACAGACTAGGGAGCTGAGGAAGGGGCAGCAGGGCCTCAGATTTAGCCTGAGCCTCCCCACCTGTCGAGAGCCCCCAGGTGACTGGCTGGGGGAGCGCAGGGGGAGGAGGCCCAGCCCCCTGGGGCCCTGCCCCTTGTTTGCACTATTGGATTTAGGAGTGCGGAGGGTGGGAAGATGGAGCTGCCTGACTCAGAGAGCGTGTGTGCTTGTGTGTCCGTGTGTGTGTGTGTGTGTGTGTGTGTGTGTCTGTCTGTCTGTCTGACTGACTCCCCCTGGGCCTGGGGCCGCCGAGGGCAGGGATAGGAGCAGTGCTCAGATGAGGCAGCACCAGAAGGGGGCTCCCAACTTTTGTTTGCACCCTCCCCACCTCACCAACTTTGGTCCCTTTCTGGGGCGTGAATGGTTAACAAAAACCAGAACAGTACTCCACTATTGGAGAGTAATGGGGGCTGGGGGCTTTGAATCAGGGTAATATCCTGCCTTCCCTCCCCCAGACCCCACTTGGCCTCACTGCCCCCTTCAGAGCTCTCATTCCCCCACTGATAGCTGGTCCTGCCTCACTGGCACAGGGGGAGTCCCAAGGATCTGGGGGATGGGGCAGGGGTGGGGGGTAAAGTGCCACGTCCTTCAGCAGAGAAAACCTCCTTCCCAGGATTAGCCAGCTTGCTTCCCTGGCACCCTATTCCCGCCCCGACCAACCATGGGAGCCAGGAGCCTTCACTTGAGCTGACCTGACAGCCATCCCTTCCCCCACCAGCTATTTCCCCAGGGTGGAGGGGGCAGTTCTCACCTAAAAGAGCCCCCACCTGCTCAGAGCCTTTGGTGGCAAAGGCCGAGGGGCCAGTAGGGCAGCCAGGAGAGTGGTGGGGGGAAGCCTGTGTCTCTGTTTCAGTTGCACTGGGGTTGGAGCCAGGAGAAGGCGTTTCCAGCTTTCCCTGATGCTCATGTCTCGTCAGTCTTTGCATGTGTGGATTTTTTGTGTGTGTTTCTGTTTGGGTTTTTGTTATTGTTGGTTTTTTTTTTTAAATAAAGAAAAGAAGATGTGTATATTTTTGGCAACGACAGAAACGTAGTGCAGATATATTTTTGCCTGTGCTGCTCAACTGGTTTTTTTCTGATACTGAAAATAATATTAATATTCCTGTTGATAAGACTTTGTAAGATGTTAGGGAGCTGATAAAGGAGGGGGTGGGTGGGAATCCTTCAGAGGCAATTTCTTAGGCACTTGCAAGGGCTTGGGGGTGGGGGGAAGGCAGTTGTGATGACCTCAGAAATACTCACTTTTTATTAAGGCTAAATATCAATTAGAAAGAAATGATAGGATTCAGCATTTTATTCATCTTCATCTATTAAGCTCTCTAATTCCCTGCCCCCAAACCACTGAAAATAACCTTCAGAGATTCTTAGAAGAGTTGGTCATTCACACTCACACCCACTAGGAGCTGAAGTCAACTTCTGTTCTGGATGCTGAGGGAAGCCAGTCCACTCCAAGGTTGCTGTGGCAGAGAGCGAGGGGTCCCTAGGATTTAGTGCACTGGAACCAAGACCTCCCCCTCCCTCCCAGCACCCGAGAGCCTGGGGTTCTCATCTCCAAGAGCCTATGTTTTTTTCAGCTTTCCCCAGGCTGGGGTGCAGCAGCAGGTAGGTTAGGTTAGATTAGAAGGGACCCAGGCTGGGTATGAATCGCTGCTGTCCCTCTATTTCTGCCAGGGGGCAGGGCGTGAGAGAAGTAGTGCATTTCCTTCTTCAGAGGGAGCTTTATAATAGGAAAGTTCTAGAGATCTGGATCCCAATGCAGGGGAATGGCTATTACTGACCTCACCCTCCTTTCCCATCCCCTGTTCCTTTTTTTTCAAGGACGAATTTGGATGGGGAATGGGAAAAAATACAGATTTGTAGGTCTCTCTGCCTAGCAGAGAGAAAGGATGTGGTTTGCAGGACGGAAATTGAGTCTGAAAATGCATGAGAGGAGCTTCGTGTGTAAGCACGCTCAGCGTGGAGGTGTGAGGGGTGTGCATGCAGAACCCCTGTCTGGCTTTGAGGTCACGACTGGTGCATGAATATCAGAGCTGGAAGGGACTTGTCTTTAGGGGTGGTTGGAAACCGGTTCCTTGCTTCACAGGTGATAGCTCCAAGCCTAGGAGGGGCAGGGGCTCGGGGCAGAGCCAGGACCAGCCCTCAGGACCCTGGCCTCCTGGTCCTGGGCTCTCTCGCCCCCCACTGCACCACCTCCATGTGGCTGTCTGTCTGTCCCTGTGGGGGGGGGGGCTGGGCTTGGCCCTGGGGTGGGAGGGTGTCTATGTAGCACTGATAGTCTTAGCTCAGAGCTGATGGATCCTCTCCGTAGACAATGACACTTTAAAGATTGCTTTTTTTTTTTTTTTTTTTTAAGTTTTTTCCTATTTGTGTGTGTCTTTCCCCTCAGGCTCCTGGGTCTCCCACTGCCTCCTGGTGCTCTAACCTTGAGGCTGAGAGCTCCCCACCCATGCCTATACTGAGTTCCAGGGAAGGGCCTGGACGAGTGAGGGGATACAGAGCCAGGGGTGAGCTCTGAGAAAGGGTAACCTCCACATTTTCCTTTCATCCAAACTGGAAATGCAGACAACTTTTCAAAGGCACAGGCTCCCTTGGCCAACTTCCAGCATCTTCTTGGTGTGTGCAGTGGGCCAAAGTTAGGAGTAGGCAGCTTGCTCCCAATTGTCCTTTATCTCAATTTATTTTTCCCCAGGGAGAGGTGCCTAGAGGGATTAAGGTGACTTTGGTGGGGAATTTGGAGGAAGTGGGGCACAATACCCTGGCTCCCTCCAGTCACATCAATCCAGATTCAAAGTGTGTCTAGCTTCCAACCACTTTGACTTGATCTACTGAAAAGTTGGGGACTGAGGGGTGCCTTCATTGCCCTTTGTTCACTTCCTCCAGCCCAACTTGGGACTCAGGTGGCAGGACTGGAGACCCAAATCCTGACTCCCAGCCCTGTTCCCTCCTAGCCATCCCAGCCTGTCTCAATGTAGCAGACCCTTCCTAGGGGAGCAGGGAGGGGAAGCCAGAGTTTGCAAACCCAGGGGCTCCTTTTACATTCTTTCTAGAACCTCCTTTATATCCTCAGCCCAAAAGGCAATGCCCCCCTCCTTTCACTTCCAAGCCTGGAATTGTGCATAACCCGGATCTTGTATCTTTGTATAACGGATGTTATTTGTACGAAGGGCAGTTCGTAAACAGCACTTGTTCTTTTAATAAAAGAATGTTTTACAAAAAAAAAAAAAAAATCCAAAGACCCCTGCTTTGTCTGGCTTTACTGAAGGGGAAGGGGGGGGAGTGCCAACTGTGGGAGCCTGGGGAGGGGCTGCGGCTGGTGGTCTGTCGTATTTCTAGAAGCACTCGTAATAGTTCACAGAGCGGTAAGCGCAAGCCCCCCAGGTTCCTGAGGAAGACTCCGATACCTGTGCCCGGCGGGAATCCGTTCGCAACGCGAGCCCCCGGGCGAGGACGTGGAGCCGCCGGCTCCCGGGAGGTCCCCGCCCACACGCGGCGGCGAGGCTACGGGAGCACGGCCCGGACGGCCCCCGCGCAGCCCTCCCCCCTCCCCGGGGCCGGCCACCGCGCAGGCCCGGCCCCCACCGCGCGGAGCCCCGGGGCGTCTTCCGGGCCGCGGCAGGCTGGGCCGGCCCGTTGGGCGGGAGCGGGCGGTGACCCGGGCGCGGGGCGGAGCCGGCGGGGCGCGGCGCGGCGGCGGGGACCGGCATGAGTGGCGTGGGGGCGGCCGTGCGGCCTGCGGCCTGGGTGAGCACCTCGGCCCCGCGCCCCAGCCCCGTCCGTCCCCCGCTGAGCGCCCCCGAGTCCCGCCTCGCCCGCTGCCGCGCAGCCCTCCCTCGCCGCGCCGGGCGGGATGCAGCCAGCACCTCCCAGCAACTCCACTTCCTGTCTGTGACCCTCTTTTTCTTACCCTCTGCTTTCTCCTACGCCCCGAATCCCTGGCGTCTCTTCCCTCCCAGATGACTTCCCTCTGGAATTCCAACGCTTTCCACTGATTTTTTTTTCCCTCCGCTTCCAAACCGCCTGGCTAGTCACGCCTGCATACCTTTCAGAGGCTGAGCCAGAGGCGCGACCTCTCCTCCTGGCTGGTAAGTACCCCTTTCCCCTTCCCTTCCCCCAAGTCCCCCCGGCCCAGAGACCCCCAAAGGTAGAGACCAGAGAAGAAACGAGAAACGGTCAGCTCTGCTTCCCCACTCCAACCTCAGAATGCCCTGCCTCTATCCAGCTCCCTTCCCCGATGGCTCAGGGGAGGTAGAGTGACCAGGGGGCACAGGGCAGGGAGCCAGGCTTCCCGGCTGGGAATGGCAGTGCCTGACAAACACAGCCCCAGGCTGCCAGGATCCTGGACTCCCACCTGGGGAAAGCAGCTGGGCACCCCAGAAACTAGAATGCCTGCATGGGCTTGAAATCTCTTCCCTGTCTGGAGCTCAGGGTCCTGTCCTGGGGGAATGTCTTTGTGGAGTGGCATCAAATCAGCCTCCTGCAGAGGAAGCCTGCCATAAGCCAGAGCCACAGGGAACCTGGACAAGTCCATAGGCTGGAAGTTGCTTCCAGGACATGGGCTGACCCCAAGCCCTTCGTCTTCCCTTGCCACAGAGCCGATGGTTCCCTAAAACCCCAGCCAAGTCTGTGGTGGCCCTGAAAGCGCCCATCAAGGTGGAGTTGGTAGCTGGGAAAACCTACAGATGGTGTGTGTGTGGGCGCAGCAAGAAGCAGGTGAGAGACCCCTACCCGCCTCTCATTACCATAGGGCACCTCTGGTTGCCGAGACCTTCCTCTTTTCCCACACTTACCTGAAGTACAGGGGAGGTTGGGGGCGAAAGCATGCCCTCAAGCCAATGCCACCCACATCCCTGAACTCCCTTTTTTCTGTATCCACCATTTGAGATGAGGCCAGAGAGACAGAGAGACTCAGCCCCACAGCCAGGTGGCTGGAGCCCAGGGTTCTGGCCTCTACCCGTGTGCCCCCCTTGGAGCCCCGGCCTGGACTCTGCTCTGAGCCCTGAGAAGCTGGGTTGTCTTTCTCCCTTCTTCTGTCCCTCCTTCTAGGAAGCATCTGAGCCAAAGGTTCCCAGGCCTTAGACCCCAGCATTGGAAGACTGCAGGCTCTCCGGTTCCAAGTGCCCCTCGCCTGCGTCTTCTCCTACAGACCCTCCCTTTCTCAGCTGACGTGGCTTCCCTGGTTGCCCCGCACTGCCTGCTCCCACCTCCCTCTCCCTCCCGACCCAGGAGCCTTCTTTCCAGCAGGAACCTGACCCATACACTTGGCCTCCAGGGCCCCTTTCCTTCCTGAGCTGGGCTCTCAACTGTGTGCCTCTAAGTGGTGTGGGTGTGGTGTGGTGTCAGCGCCCTGGGTCCCAAGTCCTACTTTGCCACTGACTTGACTTTGGAGCATGTCCTCACAAGGGGAGAGCAGTGCTGGGGGAACGCCAGGCATGTGGCTGGCGCAGGCTGGCACTCTGCCTCCCTGCCTTTTGCCCTCTGGGACAGGTTGCTGTGTTTTATTTGTATACTTCCCTCAGGTCGCCTCCTCCCCTCCCCTCTCCTGACCTCAGGGTCCAGAGGCCTTGCTTGGCTCAGCTCTGCTGCTAACTAGCAAGTCAAGGCAGGCCTGTTTTCATTACCCTGTCTCTGCCTGAACAGCTTCTGGGAAGGATGGGAAATATATGCCTGCACCAGGCAACTGGTTCACCCTTCCTCCCTGTGACATCCACTCCCTATAACATGCCCACTTATTTCCTGGGGCCAAACCAAAGCGATAGCCCAGTCTCAGAGCACTGTGATGCGTGCAGGCTCTCTCCCACGCAGAGGTCTTACCCTGAGAATATGTGGAAGGAAGTAAATTTCATGAGCCACCGGAGACTCAGATACATAAAAAAAAAAAAATCTATTCACGTAATTCATTGCTGATACTGAAAGTCCCATTTCACCTTGAAAATTCTGCCCTTGTATCCTGGTCTTCTGGGTCCCCGAGATGAATGCTGTAGACTCCTTACTGAACACTCTCTGCCAGCAAAGTGTGTAAGAACCACTATTTATTTCTTTTACTTGGGACAGCTCTCCTCTCACTCTCACACTGCAGATGAGAGTAAACTAGGGGATCCAGGCAGTTTCCCTCAGGAGCCTGAGCCCTATTCTAGACCTGTCCTACCTCAGAAGGTGGGGTTGGGCCTCTAACTTCTCTCTTTCCCTCACCAGCCCTTCTGTGATGGCTCCCACTTCTTCCAACGCACTGGCCTCTCCCCACTCAAGTTCAAGGCCCAGGAGACCCGAGTAATGGCCCTCTGTACCTGCAAGGCCACCCAGAAGCCTCCGTACTGCGATGGTACCCACAGAAGTGAGCGGGTGCAGAAGGCAGAACTGGGCTCCCCGCTCTGAGAGGCTGGCTGCTGCCCAGCCCCAGGCCTCTGACAGGTACCCCATTTGTGGGGAAGGAGATGGGAGTGCTGAGCCCAAGAAGGGTCCACCCAGGGATCCCAGTACACACTGCTGGCTTGTGAAGGGCTTGCTCCCAATACCTGAGGAGTCTCGGGCAGCCAGGAACATGCCCCCAGTTTCACTGCCTGTCAGTGAAGATGGCATTAAACACTTTGCCCACCCCAGCGTGGTGCTCTTGTGGTCATTGGTGTGAGGCACATGGTGTCCCACCGCTCTGGATCTTAACCTGGGGTGGGGCACCTGACTGGCCACAGGGAAGGGGCAGTTCACATTCATTCCACATGGGGCCTCCCAAGGCTGGCTGAGCCCAGAGACAAGAGACACAAGGAGGAGGCCAAAGGACCCGCCCACCCTTTCCCTGTCCCCTATCCCCCAAAGAACTACAGGTTCCGGAGAGTATGCAGCATTTATTACAAAGCCAGGAGATACAAATGTCCCAGGGCAGAAGGAGGGTACAGTCACCTCAGACACAAGACAAGGTGCAAACACAGACAAACCTGATGGGGGGGGGCGGGGTCCTGACCCCAAACACCTAGGTTCCAAGGGAGTCTTGCCTCCTCACCTCCTCCCCAAGCTGATCCTATGTACATTGGAGGAAAAACAAGTGTGCAGGGATCTGCTGGGGTCTGCCCTTCAGGGGGCAGTCCACTGACCTCTCAGGATGGAGCCAAGGTCAGAGCTTACAGGTTTCCATCTTGTGCTTTTAGTCTGTCCTGACTTAGCCTCACCTGGGGGCAGGGAGGGGACTGCAGGGCTGATGGCCTTTGGCACAATCTGGGGTCTGTGCTTGTCTGAGATGAACCCCCCTCCACCTCTCCACTGCACCCCAGGCCCCCAGGAGTGCTAGCCTTGCCAGTCAGGGCTCCCAGCTGGGGGCAGGGGCAGGACCCAGTGAAGCGGTTCACATTGCTAAAGCCACAGTGGAATTTCAAGGGCTGAGGCCTCCCGTGGCCTGAATCTTCTCCTCCACAAGATAAATGATGCAAAGGCCACACACATGGGGCCGGGGGGGGGGGGGGGGGAGGCAGAACTATCTATTCTTTGCACAAAGTTTCCACTGCAAGAGGAGGAGGTAAGGGAGATGCCATCTCTACCACCCACTCGCTCCTCAGAACCAGGGGATAAACTGCATTTGTAAAAGGCACTGTCTTAGCGATTCTCTGGACATTCAACAATGGGGGGTGGGGGTAGGGGCATCAGTGGAGGCAGGACAGCAGCCAAGACAGGGGCAGGGGGAAGAGAGGGGAGGCCCCACACGCAGCCAGCTGGAGTTATGTCTAAAGCTCTGGGGACTGGGAGTGCTCCCTGAACACCCCATCTGCCTTGGGGAACAGGAGGAGGATGGAGCAGAGCTTTACTGAGCCTCAGGTGGCCCCTCTAGCCCACCTCCAGGCACCCCCAAAATGAGAGCAGGGCAAATGACACAAGACCCCCTAAAAATGAACATTCCACCCCCCACACATACACACACACATAAAGTTTGTGTCCTGTGGCATTTAAATTAATCTGGTTGGTCCATAGAAAATAAGTATGTATATTTGGTTTTTCCTATGTACATATATATATAGATTTATTTATAAAACCCGCCCCCCACCCCTAAGGCGGGAGGAGCTGGGGAAAGTCAGAGGTGGAAAGGGGGCCCAGAAAAAGTGGAGGATGGAGAGGCATGGCTGGAGAAGGACAGAGAGGGTCTCTTTCCTCAAGTTAAGGGGGGCACAGGAGCTCCGTTGACAGTCATCTTGCGCCCCCTGCTGGTGGAAGATGGTGTCTGCAGGCAGTTCGAGGTACCCCCGTTCGCAGCTGCGGTGGCCCCACCGGCTGTGGCAGGGGGAGTGGGGGAGGTAGGGTGGGTGGCCGGGGGCCCATGGGAGCTGGGGGAGCCATGGCAGGGGGTGGCTGGGCTGGGCAGGGAGGAGGAGGTGGCTGGCAGGGTGGCAGGGCTGGGAGCCTTGTCGCTGACGGACTCACACTCGGATGCCCCGCTGGTGTTGGTACCCTCCGAGGGGGTGGGTGCTGTAGGCAAGGTGAGCCGCTTGCAGGCTGGCTGGACCCGATACTTGAGGGGAAGAGGCCCATTCTGCAGGGAGAGGGGGCAGAGAGAGGCAGGGAAGGGGAGGGGGTCAGGGGAAAGAGGCTGGTCAGGCAGCGAGCTGACGTTCACCCCACAGTGCCCCAACGGAAGAAAGGGGTCCAGGCCTTGGAGATGAGGGGATAGGCAAAGCCGAGGGACCAAGCAAGGCCAGAGATACAGGAGCACACAAAGCCCCAGAGAGGCAAAAAGAACACGCAAGGCCACAGGCTGGAGAGGAGAGGGAGGTTGAAAAGCAGGGAGCAACATTTGCTCCTCTGTAGCCACCCGACCCTACTTTCTGACCCAAATTGGGGCATGTCATCTGCCAAAGGATCCTTTTATACTTCAGAGTGTGGCAGGTCATCATCAAAGGATGGCTTGGAGGCTGGTGTGGTGTGGCAGGCCACCCTGGACACACCCAGCTCTCGGGACAAGGCACAAACTGTGATTACTGGTCACTGTGTGGTCTCTGTGGCCACAGACCGATGCCAGACCCTGCAGGGTTCCCCTCCCGGCCCTGCCCTTGCCCTGCGCCATCCTGCCCAGCTCACCCGCCGCCAGGGATAGATGTAGGCGATATCCATGAGGGTGTAGTATTCCTTCAGTGGCTCATCCTCATACAGAACCTCCACCTAGAGGAGGACACGGAGGACACTTTGACCCTGGTCAGGTTCAAGGCTCCAGCCATTTGGCAATGAGGCTCTAAGCCAGGGGTAGTAGATGGGACACTGGGGAGGAGGGGTTAGCAGGTGTTCCCTTAGATACTCTGGGGTTTCATGGTGGGTTTGACTTCGCTACCAGACTTGACCCAACAGAATTCCCAACCACCAGATGGGAAAGGATCTGGAGAAAGTCTCCAGATTGTTAACAACCCCTGCCTGCTGCCATCCACACAGTTGTCTGGGTCCCCTTTTATCTCGGGCAGAGATAATGGGGGCAAAGAAAAACCCTGCTGAGAAAGATCTCACATAGAAAGGTGGCTCTCACCCAGGCTGCAGTGGAATGACCCAAGGAGCTTTAAAAGAAATACCAATGCTTGGATCTCACCAGAGATTCTGATTTAATTGGTATGACATAAGTTGAGTTTTAAATAAAGCTCCCCACTTGATTCTGACCTGCAGCAAAGTTTGGGATCCACTGTCCTAGAGCCTTGATACCCAAAGTGTGGTATTTAGACTAGTAGTACTGGCAGCACCTGGGAGCTTGCTAGAACTGCAGAATCTACTGAATCAGAATCTACTCTTAGAGATCTTAGAGATCACTGACACATTCACATTCGCATTATCAAGATCTTAGAGAATCACTGACACATTCGCATTTGAGAAGCACTGGCCAAGAGCGCCATTGGAAGTCTAGACCAGCCTTCCTTCAGCCAGCTGCCCCAGACAAGACCTTATATTTTTGCACCTGTACCTCTGCCACAGTTCTGAACGTGCAAGCATGCATGTGTGTGCACAGACATGCACACACACTACTCGTCATCTTGGTCCCAGCACCCTGGAACACTGGCTTCAACAGATAATGACTGCCCCACCCTAATCTTGGTTTCAATTACTCTTCTCTTCGAGCTCAATCACACAGCCAGTTCAGAACAGTGGCTGGGATGCACAGATTGTCAGACATGCACAGACACTCAAGTTTCTGAAGGCCCAGGGACTCACCTTGTACTTGCTGGGCACATCCATCTTGTTGCGAAGAAACTTGGCGAGATGCATGACAGTCATGGCTGCTGGGCATTGCAGGAATCGCACCCCTGTCTGCTGGGGAAGAGGCACCCAAGGGCTGGGGTCCGTTCCAGGCACTCTCTCCCAGCCCACGTCCCACTCCTAAGCAGGCCCCTAGCACTCACCTTCTCCTTGTCCCCATCCCCATTCTCCAGAGGACCCTTCTTTTCCTCCCGGTCCCTGGGGGAAGGACAAAGAATGAAGCTAGGGAGACCCTGGAACCGGCAGCATCCCCTAATCCCCTAATGCATACATCCAGAAGGCCCTCCCAAGGGTCCTTTCTCTTCCTAGGGGGAGGGGTCAGGGTGGGAGAAAGGGGCGACCCATCCTAGAACCCCAGAAGACCAGCGTGGGTCACACTTGCCTGACACCTTCGTAGAACTCGATGGAGAGGCTGACGATCTCGTTGTCGCTCAGAGCCCCCTTCTCCTGCTCCAGGACCTCGCCGCGGTCCTCATTGGAGCCATTGGGGACTGCAGAAGAAGAGAGCTCTGAGGGGGTGGCCTAAGACGGCGAAAGGAGCCCCTCCAAGGACCCCGGGACCTCAGCGTTCATCGGGGTGAGTCCAGCCATCCTCTAGGCTGGGACGGTGGTGTGGCGGTCTGTGCAAGAGGGACAGCCCACGTGCTAGCGGCAGCACCACACGCTCCCGCGAACGGACACGTGCACACACTCACCTTCAGTCAGGGGGTACGCTGCGTAGAAGTCCCGCCGCCGTTTCATCTCATCTGGAAGAGGGAGGCAGGGTGAGGATGGGAGCACCAGGCAGGGAAGTGGGGGGCAGCAGGGCAGACAAAGGGTGTGCAGATACCTTTAAAAAGCCCAGGGACCAGTTTATAGACGATGTCTTGGAGGGTCTTGTCAGATCTGGAAAAAACGTACGGAGTCCTGTGGGTGACCACTTCACCCTCCTCTCCCCAGCCAGGAATCCCTACTCCCACCTCCCTTCCTTGATCCAGGGCCCAGCTATCAGGGTCCCTGGAGGTGTGGTCTTTACCCCTCTGGCATTTCGCAGCCTAGACAAGCTGGATATAGAACAAGGGGAGGGGCAGGGCCCTGGGTTGACGCCCTGTGCTTCTCCCCTCTGCCACCTTGGCTGTCGGAAGCAGGGACGCCTGAGGACAGAGGGCAGCAGCCCCAGAGGATCGGCGTGGCAGGAGGGACAGCGCCAGGCCCACCTGATGCTCAGCAGCGGTCTGGTTTTATGGACCTGCACGTCACACATGGGGCAGTACTTGTTGGTCTCCAGGTAGCGCACGATGCAGGTTTTGCAGACTTAGGGGTGTGGAGAAAGAAAGCGGAGTCAGAGCCCCCTTTGTAATCCAGGACCAACGCTCACTGCTCACATTCAGGTATCCCCTCCTCTCCAGCTTGTCCCCACAGCTCAGCCCACTCAGAGGCTCAACGTGGTCCTATTTTGCATAGATGGCAATCGCCCCTTGTCTATCCTCAGAGGACGGAGTGTGGGTGTGTTTGTGTCAGACCAGTGTTGTGTCCCAAGCGGGTGAGCCCCAAGTCTGACAGAGTACAGAACAAGAGCCAGCCTGTCGGGACACCTCCCAGGGTCCCTGACCCCTTGCCACCAAGCCCAGAGTGCACGCGAGGGGCACCTGCATCTTCCAGGACTGCCAGTGCAGGGGACCCATGAGGGTTCAGGTGAAAGCTTCTGAAACAAACCTCTGGGCTGAACCCTCGAGGCTCCCCACCCCAGTAGTCTTCCTGAGACCAGGGACCACCACCAGACATGTGGACACGTGCTCTCTTCAGGGCAGGAGCTCATGCTCTGCCCTCCCAAGGCCATGCCCCTCCGACCCAGGCAGAGACCGCCCACCCTGAGAGGCAGCCCCTCCACCCAACTCACAGGAATGCAAGCACTCCACGATGGTAGTAGCATCAATGAAGTACCCCCCGCAGAGGGCACACATGAGGTGAGGATTCAGCTCCGTGATTTTGATCCGGGTGGTCCGGTGCATGATGCCGGGGTGGGGGACAGGGGGCCTGGGGAGCGTCACCCTGAGAAATGAGAGTGGAATCAGACATCCAGAGACCAGACAGCCCTTCCCACAGTCCCCTCCTCACCACCCGACATCTGGCCCCAAGCCCAAAACCCTTGCTTTCTGCCTCCCAGGCTAGACTGGCTACGCGACTGGGACTGGCTCCTCCTGGTCCCTGTGTGTTCCCTGGACTGGGGAGCTGTGGAGAGTCCTACGACCTTGGGCAATGAGGTCAGGCTCCATCTCAAGAGCAGGAGCAGTCTGAAGTGAGAACAACTCTCCAGAGGATATAGGGAGGCAGGAAAAATGGAAGAGAATAGTTTTTAAAAATGTCCCTGATGTTCCCCAACCCCATATTCTCTCATGTGAGTGCTAGGAACTGAGGAAACATAGATTCTCCCTCTACCTGGATATGAGCCACCCCCCAACTGCCGCCTGGGTCTCTCTGCTCCATCCTCCTCTCCTTCCATCCCAACACTTCTTCTTCCAGGAAGCCCTGAAAACACCATAGGCATGGACCACCCTAAGACTAGAAGGAGCACCTCATCGCTTGTCTTCCTAGCTCAGCATCCAGCCTGGCCCTGGGTCTGGTGCTCATATGCCCACAGTGGGGACCATGTAGCTCCAGCCTGACCCCGGCCCTGGGCCCTGAAGGTAATGGCAGAGAGCCTGGGAAAAAAAAAAACAAACACTACCACCCCTTCCAAAGGAATGCGGCCACCGTTCCCGGGTGGACAGCACACTGCACAAGTCCCCCTGGATCCCAGGACCTCCGTCTCATGCAAATCCACGAATTCCCCTATGTGGGCACATCTCCACAGACTGTCCAGTGACAGACCGCAGGCTCTCGGGGATGCCTGCCAAAGCGGGGCAAGAAAGTTCTCTGAGCAGCAGCCCCGAGCACACAGCCAGGCCTTGGCAGGGTCCAGACAGGTCAGTCAGAGCTGAACTCTGGATTGGCTGAGATGCTTAACTTCTTGATCTAGAAATCAAACCCGCACCTACAGAAGGCCCCTCCCTCCTTCCTCTTTTCCAGCTAAAAGTCCAAGGGATGGGGCTCGGGAAGGTGGCCAAACCCCCAAAGACGCCTTCACAACACACACCCTCCTCTCCTTTCCAGAAAGATTTCTAAAGCCACCACATTGGGTTTTCTAGGACCAGAAATTCGCAGCCAGGATCAACAGTTTCTATAGAGACCCCAGGATGAGTTTGGCCAGGACCCAAACAGCCAACAGAGGCTGGCCAGAGACCGAAAGAGATGGAGAGACGCACAAAGGCCACATGTGGGTGAGACAGCAAGTCTGCAGGGCAGACGGAGGGGAAACGGGCAAGCCCAGGGAGCCAGTGGACACGCAGCAACCGGGCAGCAGCAATCTGGCTTCGGGAAGGAGGGGTGCCTGTCTCTCAGAGGGCAGCCCCAGGGCCAGACCCTCTCTACAAGGGTTCCCCCTTAAAAATGATTCAGACTCGCTGGCTACTCCACTGTTTGGTTGTTTCCATAGTAACCCTGGCCCTGGCAAGATGCCCAAATATTATTACAACCATCCAGAGAGAGCAAACTCCCAGTGCCTGTCTCGCTGAGTGTGTGTGTAATATCCATCGGATGTGTACGTGATGTCTGGGCCTCCAAAGGCACTTTGTGTGACGGCCTTCCTACGTGTATGTGGGTCCAGATGAATCTACATGTGCACGCACAGAGAGAAACAACACATGGTGGCTGATGCTGGGTGTCCAAGTTGCCACGGATGCATCTTGCACCCCCGTCTCTCTCACACTCTCTCTCTCACACACACATACACACACATGTATATACACACAAACATGCAGGCGCCTCCCCCTGCCTTAGTCACCCCATTCACACATTGGCTGTGTTTTCAAAACAGACATTTTCTCTTAAGAATTCCCATCCAGTTCCTGTCCGGCAGACTGCAGCCTCAACACAAGGGAGTTCCTAGACAAGTGGCCATGACCTTTACCCTCTCACTTCCCTTAGCATAGGTGAGAATTCTGACCATGACTACCCGTCCCACACCAACTCCTTTCTAGACGCAGGGGTAGAGGGAGCCCTGTGGTGCTTACAGAATGAAATATTCCTCCTCCAGTGTAAGAACAGGCCCCCTCACTGTGCTCCCTGCTCCCCCCACCCTATCCCCAGGGGCCTCAGACTGCTACCTCTGGGGCTGGGGGCGGGGAGAAGCACTGATTGGCTCTGCACCTGATTGCCATGGTTACCTGCAGGGCCCTGCCAGCAGGTGCCAAGAACAACTGTAAACAGGAGCCCAGTTCCCCCCTGGCGCACCTCCCAACCCAAGGCCTCAGGGCCCCACACCTGACACCCAATTCCTCCCCCGTTGCAGCTAGTGGGTGTATTGTGGGAAGGAGAGGGAAGAGGGGTGATGGTGGCTGGACCTCCAGCTGTCATCACTCTAGGGAAGACATTGGGAAATGGGAAACAGCCTGAGGGAGAAAGAAACAAAATCCACAGAGGCCATGGGCCATTTGGAAGTGGCTTCTGTGGGGCTCTGGGGGCTTTAACAGGTCAATTCCAATGATAGCAACATAGGGACGTGAGCACTGCCCCCCACCTCAGCGGCAGCCAACTCCTTCAACACTTTTTATCCTCAAACCACTGTCTTTACAAGAACACGATCTCTGGGCAGCCCATGTTCCTGGCCCCTGGGGATCCAGGTCTCTGCTACAGTGGCAGCAAAGGACCTCGGGTGAGCACCCAGCACCCAAGCCCAGTTCCTCCTGGCCTTTCAAGCCACATTTGTCTTTCCCCTTCCTCAAAGTCCCTACTAATTACAGCCCCCCCACCCACCCCCCCTCTGTTCTAGCCAGTCTTTTGCTGGAAGCTCCCTGCCATTTAGGCCTCTCCCACTGCCAGGTTTTGTTGTTTGTTTTTTTCCATTTTCCTCTGCAGGATAGCCTGTCTCTGATAACCCAGAGGTCTCTGCTCCTTCAGATGCTCTGAGATAGCATTCTCTGCTCTGCCTTTCCTTCACATGAAATTAGCTCACTCCCCCACTAGAGCATCATCAGGTCTTGGGAAAAGTCACTCAAGGTCACATCCCAACACCTACAATAACAGAAGTAGTAGAAGGGATCTTATAAGCCTCTTCTCCAGGGGCACTTGGGTGGCTCAGTCGGTGGAACATCTTATTCTCAGGTCATGATCTTGGGGTGGTGAGATCAGAGTTCCACGTTGGGCTCCCTGCTCAGCTTGGAGTCAAATTGAGATGCATTCTTCCTTTCCCTCTACCCCTTCCCCTCACCCCTGCTCTCTCTCTTTCTAAAATAATAAATAAATCAGGGGATCCCTGGGTGGCTCAGCGGTTTAGCGCCTGCCTTTGGCCCAGGGCGCGATCCTGGAGTCCCGGGATCGAGTCCCGCGTCGGGCTCCCGGCATGGAGCCTGCTTCTCCCTCCTCCTGTGTCTCTGTCTCTGTCTCTGTCTCTCTCTCATGAATAAATAAATAAATAAATAAATCATAAAAAAGAGGGGTGCCTAAGTGGACTTCATGAATTAAGCTTCTGACTTTGACTCAGATCATGACCTCAGGGGTCCTGGGATTCAGCCCTGCATAGGGCTTTCTGCTCAGCAGTGTCTGCTTGTCCTTCTCCCTTCTGCCCCTCCCCCTGCTCATGCTCTCTTTCAAATAAATAAAATCAGAAAGAAAGAAAGAAAGAAAGAAAGAAAGAAAGAAAGAAAGAAAGAAAGAAAGAGAGAGAAAGAATCTTGTCCAATCTTTTCATTTTCCAGGTGAAGAAAGGTGGCTAAGATCACCCACTAACACAGTGGCAGTCCTAGGACTAGAAACTGCCTGACTCCCATTCCAGTGCTCTTGACACACTGGCACACAGGCTGGGCTCCCCATTCATTTAAGAAATCAGTAAGCCTGGCCTGACTCCATCCAGGTAGGTAGGAGGTAGAAGGACTCCAGGTTCCCTAGAAGACCACTCAGTGAGCCTTCTGGGAGGGGTCAGAGTCTGGCACAAACATGACCTTCAGCATACATTCTCACTTTGAAGCAGGAAGAGGGGCAGGGAAGAATCACCTCATCCCACTTCCATGGAACAGGTAGGAAAACTGAGGCTCCACGGAAGTACAGTGAGCCAGAACCTACTGGATCCGCTTCTCTTCGAGGTGTCATGGGTCCAACTGAACAAGCTCTGCGTGTATTTGTGTGTGGAGGGGGAGTACTGGGGCCTGCCCTGGGACAACGTCAACCTCTCAGTGTTCCCTGATCCTTGGACCTGGAACCTGCTTCTCCTGCCAGCAGCATCGAGACATCCTCTCATCTCCTGAAACTGGGCTTATTGCCCCTCACAGCTTCCTAAGACCAAACAAAGACAAAACCCCAAAATATGCACACAGAGCTACACACTGCCGAATACACACATATGCACACAAAGCCAGACACACCCCCTCCATTTCTCTCACACAAGGCCA
Organism: Canis lupus baileyi; assembly: GCF_048164855.1. Taxonomy (NCBI): domain Eukaryota; kingdom Metazoa; phylum Chordata; class Mammalia; order Carnivora; family Canidae; genus Canis; species Canis lupus. The sequence goes on from NC_132853.1 coordinate 37,645,132, forward strand.
GACACTACACACACACACACACATCCCAGGCCAGACACACCCCATCACACACACAGCCAGACCAGAGCCCAGGCCCACACTTGCCAGATGCACAAGCTACCCCCACCCACCCCAGAAGCACACAGTCTAACATGCCTGCCTGAAACCAGAGCTGCAAATACCCACTAACCATTTATGCATCCCTGGTCCACCCAGGGTAAATTATAACATAAGTCTTCCAGCAACAAAGGCAGTGCAGCTCCCAACCTCCACTCTGGAGGCCAGAGGCTGCAGGAGGTAGGGTGGGCATCTGACCTGCACAAAGATGCAGCCTCTTCCTGTTCAGGCTCTCTCCATTCCCATGGCAACAGCTCCATCAACCAAGATCTCTCCAGCAAGGCCAGGGGCAGTAGAGAGCACCCCCCACCTTGCTGCCCACCCCCAAAGACTTCCACTTGAACCCCCCTCAAACTACACAGGGTCCGCATCCTGGGTCCAGGCCTCACCTGGGGTCTGTTTCTGGCCTCATTCCTCCAAAGACAGCTCTAAGACCTCAATCCCCAACTCCAAACCAGGGAACCCCAGGGAAAACCTCCTAGCCCAAAAGCTGCAACAGAGCTGGCTTTATGCTCCAAGCAGGAACACCTCGGAACAGAGTGAAGACGGGAGGAAGAGAAATTAGAGTTTCAGGAACATATACAAACTGCAAGAGGTCCAGGGAAGGAGGCATCAGAATAGCGGGAGACAACCCGGAGACAAACCCTCTGCCTCCCCGGGAGCGACGGGGAGCCCAGGAGAGACTGAGGCATAGATCTATGTATGGGGAGAGGGATTTCTCCAAGAGACAAAGACCGGGGAGACGCGCGGGGTAACACTTCCACAATATTTACAGGCAAAGGCACCACCCCCAGGCCTCTTCCTTCCCCACCTCAAGCCATCCGGAGCAATTCTGGGCAGATGGGGGCAGTGGGGGAGGGGGAGAGGCAAGCCGGGGCCCACCGTGGAGGCAGGAGGGGCAGTGGCGTCCGCGGGCCAGAGGTCCCACCCCATCCGAGGCCGGGGCAGGGAGGGGGCGGCCCGGGGCTCCAGGGAGGAGGGGGCCCGCCGGGCAGACCCCTCCCGCCTCCGCCGGCGACGAGAAATATCGCGATAACTCTCCCCCCATCTCCATCCTGCTCACTCCTCCGGGGCTTCCCCCCGAGCCCGGGTCAGAGGATCGGGGACCCCAGTTACCCGGCGGCCGCTCCTACCTTCCCTAGAGTCAAACTTTCGGCGGGGCCCAAGGAGGGGTGTTCCGGGGAAAGAGGCTCCGCCGGGGTGGCTCGGGGAGGGGGCGGGGCGCCCAGTCCCGGGCCAGGGGGGGAAAGGGACCCGCTGGGGGGGTGCCCGGAAGGCCGGAGACCCCGGGCGAGGAGGAGCGCCCTCCCCCGGCCCCGCGGCGATCGAAAAGCCCTGTCGCCCGGCCCCCGGCCTCAAGTCCTGGCGCGTCTACGACGCCCCGGTGCCCACGGAAGGAGCGGAGCGCGCCCCCTCCCCAAACCCGAGGGGGCGGTAGGGCAGGGCCAGGGGCCGCCCGGCTCGCGGGGCCGGCCGGGGGGGCAGAGACCCGGCGCGGCGCGGAGCCCGCAGCCCCCGCGGCGGCCTCGGACCCTCCCCCTCGCTACCTTGGGAGCAGGTCTGCGAGGGGGCTGCGGCACAAAGAGGTGGTGGTCGAGGGAGACGCCAAATCGCTACAAGGGGGAATCCGCTTCGGCCATCTTGGAAGGGAGGAAAGGGAAAAGGGGAGAGAAAAGGGAGAAAGAAAGGCGGACGGGGCGAGCCAGGATAGGGGCTGGCGGGGTGGGGCGGGGACGCGAGGAGCAGGCCCGGCTCAGAGTCTCCCCCTCCCACAGGGGTGTGTAAAGAGGGATGGACCGGCCCCCCGGCCCCGTTCCGGTGGCGGGGTGGGAGGAGGGAAGCACAGGGAGTCCGCCTCCACTTACCTGGGCTCGGGGTCCGGTGGGTCTCGGGGAAGGGGGGATGGGAGGGAGGGAGGGAAGGGAGGGGAGGGGGGCCGCAGCCGGGTCGCTCGCTCCGGCGGCGGGAGGGGAGAAACCTACGGTAAGAAAGGAGTTTGTGAAAGCGGCTTGGGGTGGGAGGGAGAGAGGGGAGGGGAGGGGACGAAGGGGGGAGGGGAGGGACTGGGGCTGGGGGGGTACAAAATGGCTTTTTTCCTCCAGACAAGAGTAGGTCCCGCCCACTACTCACCCACGTGACCTCATTCCTTTAGGGTGTTTGCGGAGAGGGGAAGAGGAGGAGGGGGAGAGGCTAACGCGGCTGCCCCCACACCGGGTGCGGGGCCCCCTAAACTGGGACGCGACCTCACTCTTCCCAAACTGCCCGTGAGCCTGGAAGGTGCATCCTCTTCTCTGTTAACCTTCTCTGTTAACCTCCGTTAACCCTTCCTGCCTCTCCCCAAAATGTGTGTGTGTGTGCCCCCCACCCCCTGACCCTGCGATCCCCGCCCCTAAGCTGGGGCGCCTGGAAAATGAAGACTAGGCTGAAATGAGGCTCGTTCTGCAGTCCTGCCCGCCTCGGCCCGGGCCGATGGGCGCTGGGCTGGCGCAGCGGACGCGACGCCTCCGGCCACCCGTCCAGGGTATATTCATTCACTCCTAGTGACACTCCCTTAAAATTAATAACTGCAACCGTGGGAGAGAGCGTGTCCTCGCCACCCCCCCCCCCTCCCCCGGCCCCTCTCGGCGGCCGGATCACCGGCTCTAAAAGGCAGTCCCCCCGGGACCCAGCTGGGGCGCCTCGGGGGAAAGGCCAGCGGGGGAAGGCTGGGGGTGGGGGTCGGTCTGCCGGAGTGGAGGCTGGTGTCCCCCGCGTGCTCGCGCGGATAAGAATGGAATACAACTTGGGCCGGGAGACAAGCTGAAGACGGGGACTCGGGCTCCGGGTCCGGGACACAATAACCCGGTCCGACTGGACTAGAACACCGGGCGCTGGGGCTCGAAAGTGGGCCCGCGCTTTTACTCCTGCCTTGCGCTGCTTCCCGCATTTTTCTCCGGGGCGCCGATCGCGCTCGCAGCTCTGCACGGCTGGTGCGCCTCCCTCGGCCGGGCGGCGGGAGGAGCCGGGCGAGCGCAAAGGCGGCTGGTGCCAGTCCGCCTCCGACCGCCGCTCCCAGCTCCTCCCAGCGCTCGGGCTCCCGTCGCCAGTGGCTCCCGCCGGGAGGGGAAAACGCCGAGGGAGGCTTGGAAAGGCGGGGAGGAGCGGCCGAGGCTGGCGCCGGGGAAGCCAATCGATACTACGTTACGGCGACGACCCGGGCCCTGCCTCGTTAGGACGGTCGATTCGCTTATTCGTTATTCAAGATTTATTAGAGATGGTCGCTGGGTCTGTCCCTCCAGAGAGCTCGATTATCCGGCCAGACGGGCCATTAAGCGCATTGGCGGTGGGTGGCTCGGGTTAGGAAATTAGGAGACGAATCCGCAAGCTTCGGAGTGCCCGCCGCCTGCTCTTCTCTCCGCGCTCGCAGCTCAGGCCCACCCGGAGCTGGGCCCCCCGGACTGAAGGCTTTCACCCTGTGGCCAGCGACCGGGAGACCTGTGGACACTGGCCGCCCAGTGACCCCAGCTTCAGCCTTCAGCCCACACCGGCCGAATGGGGGCGGGGAGGAAGAGCCTGGGCGGGAGAGATTTCCTCCCAGAGAGGGGGGGTCTGAGAACCCGCGGGAGAAGGTCCGGGGGAGGACCCGGTCACCTATTCGCCTGTACTTGCACGCGGAGACTGGGATTTCCCCGCCCTTCTTGGAAAGGGGGCTCTTGGGGTGGACACACCCACTGTTCCTAGGGCAAGTGTGTCGCCAGCCTCCCGAACTCTGCCAGGGAAGACTTGTGCATCCTCTACTGTCCCCTAATTGCCCTGTGGGGCTGGAGCGCAGCAGGGACTCCTTGTCTGTCACTCCAGCTAGAAGATCTGGGGGCAAGGCAAACTGTAGGGGCTTCCTGAAGATCTCCATCACACACAATCCACTTGGGACCTAGGGGTTATGTATGTATGTATGTACGTGGGGGGTGGGGGAGGTGGTCTCAGTTACTAGGAAGAGGGCTGATAAGTCCCTGCTTCCGTCCTTTATCCAGGAGCATTGCAGCAAGGGGGCCCACCGAGCTGGCGGGGCATCCATTCACGTGTCCCTCAGTTATTAAGTGCCAGTCACTAGCAAATTATGAGACACAGAGATGAAGACCCCACTACCACTAAAACTTCATTTTAATCATTTCCATCCTGAGCCACCTGTCTCCACATCCCTGACCTTTCCTGAATTATCAGGAGAGCCTTCGGAGACCCAACCTTTCATCTGAAGTTCTTTGGTTTCCCTGGGGAAAAAAAAAAAAAAAAAGCACTTGTCATATACGAAGTCAAATACTTTGCCAGGCAGCAGAGACCTAAAGCTGATGAGCCACATTTTTGCCCACAAGGAGCTCACAGGCCAGTGGTACTACATAGCCTGTCCTGTTAGCTTCCATGACACTAGGTATCCCTCTGGTTTGTCCCCACCAGTCCTGTGAGCACCTGGTAAGGGGGAGGGGGGCAGCTGGGAAAGGTTTTCAGAAGAGAAGCCAGACATTGAAGGGAACTGCCTGAGAGTCCTTTGCTTAGCTCCTGGTCCTGGGATGTGCCTCTGGCTGCCATTAGATGTCAATGCTTCCCCTGCGTTCTGTGCTAGTCGTCATCTCACAGGGTCCTCTAGCTGACAACTTCTCATCAGAAGAATCACTGTGTCTGTCACAGACTAGAAGCTTCCAGAGAGCAGGAATCCAGGATATGTAATCAATTTCTGGCATATGCCAAGAGCTACTGGGAAGATAAGATCCCTTTGAAGATGATGACAATGGTAGCACAGGGCAGCTCCTCTAGTAATTTTATGACTGTTTTTACCTGTCCTTCACTCTTCTCTCCCCGAGACAATGTCCTTTGTCAGTTTCTGTTTCTCCAACGGATGCCCCACTTCTCTGTGTGTCTAGTTTTGTTGTCATTTTTCTTTTTCAAAAGCTTCTATTAACTGCCTCTGATTTCCCTCCATTTTCTTGGAGCCTTCCTTCCACTCACCGCGCCTATTTCTCTGTGGTGTCTCTGTGGTGTCCCTTTTCCGTCTGGGTATATCTCAGCTATGTCCTCGCTTTCTCACCTTTCGCTTCATCCCACAGTTTCTCCCTGCCTTTGTCTCCGGCGCTACTTTCCTCCCTTCCAAACGTAGTATTTCCAGACTGTCACATCGATTCAGGCAGACAATGGAAAAGTGTCCCACCTCCACTGCAAATTCATTCTTAATCCTATGAAAAATGCAACCTGAAACGTATTGCACAGTGAGACAAAAACCTCTGTCTTTGCCTTTCCTACAATCCAGCCTGGGGGTGGAGTGGGAGGTAGGCAGTGGTTGGAAAGTGCTGGAGAAAATTATCCCATCAAAAAAAAAAAAAAATCTCTGAACAACAAGGAATTTCCAATCACTGATGCTCTGATTTGTTACAGAGAAAGTCTCTATGCCATTTCAAAACGAAATTTGGCATTTTAGAGGTGGAGAGGATGCGCTTAGGTTTTCCTTTTAATAGGAAGGGAGAAAAAACAGCTGCGTCCCTGGGTGGGCTCGAACCACCAACCTTTCGGTTAACAGCCGAACGCGCTAACCGATTGCGCCACAGAGACTGCGACAACTGCTGGCGTGGCTGCGAGCGGAGTCAATGGGAGCGAGCCTGCGACGGCGCGGGAATCCAACCGAAACCCTGCGCTCGGGCGAAAGAAGTCAGACCCCGGAGAGGAAGGGAAGGGTCCCGATCGAAGGAGCGGAGGAGGGGGGACCTTCACGTCTCTCCTCCGTTGGTTCTGGGAGGGGTAGTCGCCGGCTTCCTCTAGGGCGCTCTTAGAGGAAGACAAGACGACTCTGGTCTTTTTTTTTTTTTTTTTTTTTTAGGGTGACCTGAGTCTTGGGGATACATGAAGTCGACCTGCTGAGAGTCCCAAAAAGCATAATAACCTTTGCAGCTGAACCCCTGTAGCCCCGCAGTACACCCGTGACGCCCTCCCCCTGCTCCACCCTAACCCTAACCCTGCTCGGGACATTCAATATTTACGGAATGGGCACCTCTTAAGCACCAGGCATCGTTCTAGGCCAGTGGACGTCCAGAGCCCAGCAAAGTACCTGGCACGTAAGAGATGTATTTCTGCAGTGAATAAATGAAACAAGCTAGCGTGAGTAATACGTCCACGCACACGCCGCGTTCATAAGCAACACCCTGGCTCCTCAGCTAGGACCGCGGCCGCTTCAGGCTTCCACAGCCCACGTGCTCACAGGTCCCCGCCCCGGGCCGCTGGCGTCCGGAGTCCCGGTCCGCCGCGATCCCAGCTTGCAACGCGGCTCCAGGCTCTTCCGCACTCACAGTGACTTTTCACTTTCCGCTTTCGCGTTCTCGGCGTTGGCTTCTCAACCAAACTCCGGCACCGATGACTGACGGAGAGCCTCAGCCAATGGGAAGTCAAAGTGTCCCGGAAGGGTCGGCCTTCCGGCTAATACGGGGAGGGCAGCAGGAGTGGCTGCGCGGTGAGGGCTGTAGCCGGTAGAGTGGGCTTGCGGCGATTGGGGGTCCCTCGGCACCGCAGCCATGGTGAGATGGGGAGCGAGCAGAAGGACGCGGGGTAGGGGTGAACGACGCGGGGGGCCTGGGGGGCGTGGGAGGCGGAGAGGGCTCGGTGGTCGTCGGGAGTTCGAAGGTAAGCGGACCACGGTGAGGACCAAGGGGCCGAAGGCGGCTCCCCGCAGTTGCACAGCGTTCGTGTCAGAGCTGGAGCTCGGGGTGTCCGGGCGCCTCTGGGCCAGGGGCCGCGCCGGGGGCTCTGGCCGCACTTGGCCCCTGGCGCTGAGCCCCCCTCGCTCTGTCTGCCGCAGTCTATTATGTCCTATAATGGAGGGGCCGTCATGGCCATGAAGGGGAAGAACTGCGTGGCCATCGCTGCCGACAGGCGCTTCGGGATCCAGGCCCAGATGGTGACCACGGACTTCCAGAAGATCTTTCCCATGGGTGATCGGCTGTACATAGGCCTGGCCGGGCTCGCCACGGATGTCCAGACTGTGTAAGTGTCGGGGTCCCCGCCCACGCGCGGGCCTCTTCCTGGACTAGCCTTGCCTAGCGTCCTGAGTGGCCCAGGTATCAGTCATGTACCAGACCGCACCAGTGGATCAGAGACTTTGCCGGACACCGTAAACCTTGCAGAATTGTGTCCTAACCAGCTTGCACCAGCATTTACTCAGTGCCAGACTCTGCGCAGAGCACCTTACATGCATGGACTCATTTAATCCTCTTAACTACATTACCCTGTTGCTGTCCCATTGGCAGATGAGGAAACTGAGAGTCTTAGAGCTTTTTGCCCAAGAGGAAAGCTAATGGATGTCATCCAGAATCCCAGTGCAGGGCTCTTTCAGTCCTGTGGGCAGTCCCTCAATAACTTTAGGTTTAGTTGGGAAACGCATACAGAAAGATAACTAACCCCAGCATACACCGGAGGCATATTACCTGCTAGATGTGTCATCTAGTGAATAGAGGCTGTGTGATTTGAAAGGAGGGGGAATCTGGGAGATGAAATAGGTAGCTCTTGTGTTGGTCCAGGTATGAGGGTTATTGTCCTGACGGGGTGGTAGTGGTGGGAAAGGAAAGGACGGTGTTTCTGAGAGTTGTTGCTGACCAGCCCTAGTGGCTGCCTGAATATTGTGAGAGTACAGAGTCATTCATTGAGAGTGGAGCTTGTGTCTTTTTTTATCTATTACTAGCATCTAGATTAGTACATGGCATGTAAGTAATCCAGAAATGTTTTAGAGAACAAAATATAGAAATGATCTCTGAAAGTATAGTCTTTAATCCAGAAATGTTTTAAAGATGATTTGTGTTTTGAGCATGTTGACTGAAATATGGAAATTGGGAGGACTAGTTTTAGGGAAAGGTGATGACTGATTTTGACACTAATTTGAAAGGGACAAGCCAAGCCAAGTAGGAAACAACCTTCAAGCAGTTGGGATCTTGAAATTATGTATCTCAGGACTGGTGAGGCTCTGGTGATCATTTAACCCTGTGGGAACAGATTTTGGAGAGACAAATATGTAGAGGAGAAAAATTAGCTGCCGTTTGAGAGCTTAACTAACTGTATATTTGGCAATGGGCGAAGAAGAGAGGCCAAAGGGAAAGAATCAGGATAGGGTTTGAAGAGGGAAGATGTAGTTGCAGGTGGCAGGTCCTGCAGGAAGCTGGTGGCCTGAAGAACAGCAGTTCTTTTTTTTTTTTTTTCCATTTAAGATTTTTTTTTTTTAAATATTTTATTTATTTATTCTTGATAGACATAGAGAGAGAGTGGCAGAGACATAGGCAGAGGGAGAAGCTGGCTCCATGCCTGGAGCCCGATGCGGGACTCAATCCTGGGACTCCAGGATCATGCCCTGGGTCAAAGGCAGGCGCTAAACTGCTGAGCCACCCAGGGATCCCTTCTTTTAAGATTTTATTTATTCGTGAGAGACAGAGAGACAGAGACACAGGTAGAGGGAGAAGCAGGCTCCATGCAGGGAGCCCACATGGGACTGGACCCTGGGACTCCGGGATCACACCCTGAGCTGAAGGCAGATGCTCAACCACTGAGCCACCCAGGCGTCTCAAGAACAGCAATTCTTGTACTTAGTTCTTAGGAAACCAAGACAGTGGTTCACTAATGTGGGTGAAAGTTTGTCAGAGAATTCTTTCTCATTCCCCTTAAGCTCCTCAGTCTCAAGAACACAGGACTTAGAAATTCTTCCTAGATTCCAGCCAGATCCTGGTGGAATCAAGGTGACAGCTTTGAGTTCCCATCCCTCTAAAGGCCCCCATCAGCCTTTCTCTCCCCAGTCACGGGCATTCCCCTCACACCATTTCCTTCCTTTTCTTCGGGAAGCTTTCTCACCAAGTTTGTGTGTTTGTGGGCAGTAACTTGTAATTTTGCTAGGCATCAGGTTCTTCACCTGTAAGGAAGCTCATGTTTTGTCTAAGGCTTTGTTCCATTTCCTTTGACTCACCATTTTGCTTCTGGCAGTTCTGGCATTGGTCAGCCCTCTGCAGGGGCCTATCCTGGGCTCTGAATTGTGGCACTGGAGAAGGTGTGGCTTTTTTGCCTTTTTTTTTTTTTTTTTTTTTAAGATTTTATTTATTTATTCATGAGAGACAGAGAGAGTCAGAGAGAGACACAGGCAGAGGGAGAAGCGGCTCCATGCGGGGAGCCCGATGTAGGACCCGATCCCAGGACTCCAGGATCAGGCCCCAGGCTGAAGCCAGGCACTAAACCGCTGAGCCACCCAGGGATCCCCCACCTTTTTGCTTATGCACCTCCCAGGCCATTAGTACAGCAGCTGCTGCTTAATGCACAGAAGACTGTGGTCTTCCAAGCACCTGATCGTCCCCCCATACATTGCCTCACTGCCTAGTGATTTGTTGTGTTCCTGTCTTACAGATGGTAAAATTAAGTGGGAGGACGAAGGCTTAGGTCAACTCTTACAATCCATTGCTCTTTCCTTTCTTTCATTTTGGTTTTGGTTTTGTTTTGTTTTGTTTTGTTTTGTTTTTGGTCCACTGCTCTTTTGACTGTCATTTCCCATCTGTGTGTCTGCAGGTAGACTCTTGCCAAGAGTGTAGAGGAGCTGTGTATTTTATGGTATATAAATTGTCCCTCAAGAAAGAGAGGCAAAGGGGATGCCTAGGTGGCTCAGTGGTTGGGCGTCTGCCTTTGGCTCAGGTCGTGATCCTGGGGTCCTGGGATCAAATTCCGCATGGGCTCCCCATGGGGAGCCTGCTTCTGTCTCTGCCTCTCTCTGTGTGTCTCATGAATAAATAAATAAAAATTTTAAAATTTTAAAAAAGAAAGGCAAAATCTGTTCCTTACTTCCCCTCACCTCAGCAAAAGGTATGGGAAGAGAGGTATTACAGAATGGTATGTTTACAGGTGGTAAATGTTGGATAATCTGAAACATGGACGTGAGGCTGGACTTCCGGTGAGAAAAATCACTGGGAGGGAAAGAGAAGAGTCTTGTCAGGGGGAGGCGATTGTGTGTCTCCCTACATACATCCTGACCTCCAGGGGGTGGACACCAGGGGACCATTCACTTGTGACTTACTACCTGACTTTTCTTCTGTCACAGTGCCCAGCGTCTCAAGTTCCGGCTAAACCTGTATGAGCTGAAGGAAGGCCGGCAGATCAAGCCCTACACACTCATGAGCATGGTGGCCAACCTCTTGTATGAGAAACGGTGAGCGGAGTGTAGCCTGGGACTTGGGGAATGCAGAAACCTTGGGCCGAGTAGGCACGTGGTATGGAGAGATGCCTGGGAAGGTTCCTCTGCCTCCCGTTTCTTGTTTGCAGGGTGATAACCTTACTTTTTGGGTCTGTTTTCCATGGGCCTTTCTGATAACCAAATAGGACAGGAACAGTTACTTCAGAAGAAGACAAGGAATGCAAATAGCAGACAAACTTGTTTCCAGGCAACAGAATTAACCCTTCCAGAGAGTGCCCTGGAGTCTCCCAGCCAGGAGCCATCCTGACTCCAGAGCTAATTCTGTTGGCACTAGATTCTCGGGACCTAGGAATGGAGTTTTCTTTGAAGACTTCATGATGAGGAAAGTAAAGGCCTAGGCACAGAATCCAGTGCAGAAGCAGAAATTAAAGAAGAGCCCCACGGGGACTTTTCCACTCATCTCTGGGCTACACTGGGTGGCAGAAAGACAAGTGGGATTCTTTTGTTTTCTTTTTTCTTTTTAAACTTTTTATTTTAAGATAATTTCAAACTTTGTGGAAAAGTTACAGAAGTACTCTTTAGCTCTTACAACTAAGTCTTTGCCATTTCCATACGTGGAGCAATACTGTTGCCTTTTTAGTATACAATCTAAAAACCTATAAAACGATTGCGTATTTCTAGGTGTGGTAATATCTATCCTCAGATGTGTATTGTCTGCCATGTATGGTAACCATGTTTATCAAAATCCTGAATTGACAAAGGCCTAAATGATTTTTAAAACTGATTTATAGAGGGGGACAATGTCTTATACAGTCCTAAAGATAACTCACATTTAGGTATATTTGTAATGGCTCATATTGTTGTTTTTAAGTAAATTCTACATAAATCCATCATAGAGCTTGAGTTCACAACCAGGGTAGTGAATTCAGGCCCCACATTGGGTGCACAGATTACTTTAAATAAAAAAGTAAACTTAAGGGATCCCTGGGTGGCGCAGCGGTTTGGCGCCTGCCTTTGGCCCAGGGCACGATCCTGGAGACCCGGGATCGAGTCCCACGTCGGGCTCCCAGTGCATGGAGCCTGCTTCTCCCTCTGCCTGTGTCTCTGCCTCTCTCTCTCTCTCTCTCTCTGTGTGACTATCATAAATAAATAAAAATTTATTTGAAAAAAAAAGTAAACTTAAAAAAGAAACCCACAAATGGAGTCACATGCTCTACCAACTTAGCTACTTTGTTTATTGAAAATAAGAAAAACGCAGAACATTGAGGCTGACCTGGAAAATTCTAGGTTCTTAGCTAGCCAGGAGCTTTCTCTATAAGCCCAGCTGAAGTCAGTGACTTTCCAGCAGGATAGGCTAGTGCTGTGATTTGCAAATTTGAGCAATGTGCAAAGCCTTTTTCAAAGAAAAAACTTCCCGTGGTCCCAGAGAATCCATCCAAGTACCTCTCTTTGTGAGACATTGTCCGTAAAAGTTATTACATTCGGGTGGAACCTTGGTCAGTGTGACTTGATGTCTAAATGCTGACCCTGAACTGTGTTTTGTATTTAGTTTTAAGATTGTCACTTGAAGGGGCACCTGGGTGGCTCAGTGGTTGAGCGTCTGCCTTTGGCTCAGGTCAAGTCCTGCATCAGGCTCCCCTCTGCTTATGTCTCTGTGTGTCTCATGAATAAATGCAATCTTAAGAAAAAAAAAAAAAAAGTCGCCCAAATAATCTAGAATATTCTTATATGTATTTACAGTACATGTAAACTATGTAAACTATGTAAACTAAATACAGGATTTCAATTTTTTAAAAAGATTTTATTTATTTTAGATAGAGCATGAATAAGGGAGAAGGGCAGAGAGAAAGAAGCAGACTCCCCACTGACCAGGGAGCCCAATGTGGGACTCGATCGCAGGACCCTGGGATGACAACCTGAGCTGAAGGCAGACGCTCAACCACTGAGCCATCCAGGTGCCCCTGGATTTTAAATTTCTTAAATAAGTTGATACCCAGGCATCTGTTCAAGAAACAAGGGTTCAAAGCACACTATCTCAACCCCTTCATGTTACAATTAACTAGGTTTTTGTCTTTAGAATTTTCTTTTGTAGAGCTGTAATTGAAGGTCATACTCTTAGATATTACTGAGAACTGGTATAAGACATGGATAAGTAAAGACAAAACATCTTAGTTACTGTTTCTATTGAGACTAGTGGTCATTAGTTTCTGAGTATTTTTTTTTTTTAATTTTTTTTAGTTTCTGAGTATTTTATAGAGAGATTCCAGAGATTAATTCTTCTCGAAGCTCAGGATCTAGAACAAGGTTTTGGGTTTTTGTTTTTGTTTTTGTTTTAGATTTTATTTATTCATGAGCAATACCCAGAGGCTGAGACACAGGCAGAGGGAGAAGCAGGCTCCCCATCAGGAGCTCAACGCGGGACTTGATGCAGGACTTGATCCTAGGATCAGGATCACACCCTGAGCCAAAGGCGGACACTCAACTACTGAGCCATCTAACCGTCCCCTAGAACAAGTAACTGATAATCTCCTATTTCCTTGTAGGCACAGGCAGACAAGGAAATAACCCAACTCGATGAGTGTCCTTTGCCTTGCCTGCCAGGAGACTCACAACAAAACTTTGGATTCGGTCTGTGTGTCTCTGTTTTCATGGTTTCATTTTATTTTTCAGTGTTTTTCTTATGAACTGCTTCAAAGCTGCTTTCTAAAGGAGTAGAGGTATAGATGTATGAATAGAGAATTGAATGGTGGTAGGACTTTGGTGAGGATAAGGAAGATGAGAAGAAATCGGAATTCCCCAAAAAAAGAATGTGGAAGAGAGGGTCAGACGTGAGGAGGATATGAAGGCAAGTGTCAGGGAAAAGAAGTCTTAGAGCATTTTCAGATGTCAGGAGGTGGGGAAGGGTGAACCAAAGCTGGCTGTATGGGGAGGCACCTGGCTAGCTCAGTTGGTAGAGCAGGTGACTTTTTTTTTTTTAAGATTTTATTTATTTATTCGTGAGAGACACAGAGAGAGGGGGCAGTGACACAGGCAGAGGGAGAAGCAGGCTCCATGCAGGGAGCTGATGTGGGACTCGACCCCGGGACTCCAGGATCACGCCCTGAGCCGAAGGCAGACACTCAACTGCTGAGCCACCCAGGCATCCCACAGCAGGTGACTCTTAATCTTAGGGTCTTTGAGTTCAAGCCCCATGTTGGGTCTATAGAGTTAAAAACAAAACAAAACAGGGCAGCCTGGGTGGCTCAGCAGTTTAGCACCGCCTTCAGGTTGGGGCGTGATCCTGGAGTCCCACATCGACTCCGTGCATGGAGCCTGCTTCTCCCTCTGCCTGTGTCTCTGCCTTTCTCTGTCTCTCTGTCTCTCATAAATAAATAAATAAAATCTTTAAAAAATAAATAAATAAAAGCTGGCGTCGGGAAAGTGGATCTTCCCAGATAGGTCCTCTGTGTTCCTCCCCGGGTCTGAGCTGGGGCCTTGTCTGAGTAGGCCTGAGCAGGAAAGCAAATGTTCTTGAGCTGTGGCTTCTCTCTGCTCCTGGCCCTCACAGGTTTGGCCCCTACTACACAGAGCCAGTCATCGCTGGGTTGGACCCAAAGACCTTTAAGCCCTTCATCTGCTCTCTAGACCTCATCGGCTGCCCCATGGTGACTGATGACTTTGTGGTCAGTGGCACCTGCTCCGAACAAATGTATGGGATGTGCGAGTCCCTCTGGGAGCCCAACATGGTAAGTTGGTGGCATGGAGTAGGGCTAGGCTCGGAGCTGTCCACCCCTTGGCCATCAGTGTTTGTGTGGCATGTAATAAGAGGAGACACGGGAGAGAGCAAGAGCTGCTGGGCCTTGTGAGGGTGTCCAGAAACCCCATCTGCCAGGGCTTGATGCAGGCCAGCTCCAGGGGAGAGCATCTTTTGTTAGGAGACCCCAGTCAGATATTTGCTGCAACAAAAGATAGTTTCTGACCTTGGGTTTACGGAGTTCTCGCATCCATTCATCAAATAGATGTTTAACAGGTGTAGGGTTAGAGGAAGCTCAACAGAATGGGCTCCAGAGTCAGGTTGTCTGGGTTGGAAACCTGGACCCACCTGTCACTTAGTTCTGTTAGGGGGAGTGGTGTGAGGGGAGACATGAAGACTGGAATGGTGCCTGATAGTGAGGGCTGGCTCTCGTGCCAGCGCTGCCGGGCCCTGGGGACCAGGGAGTCTGTCTTCACGGGTTTACTGCAAGCTAATGAAGCAAGACAGACACCCGAATTGGTGTTAAAATGCAGTTTGCCAGGAATCGGGGAAGCGAAAAGGGCCTGGCTTGCAGAAGAAACAGCCTGTGGGAAGTTACTGGAGGGGCCAGGTGTGTTCAGTGATGGAGAACTTGCTGTGGCTGCTGCAGTGTGGGCCAAATGTGGGGTGAGATGATGGTGGAGAGCAAGAGTGGGCTGAGACTTCAGAAGGCCTTGAATGCCGTGCCAAAGAGCTTGAACTTCTTCCTAGCGCTTGATATCAAAGGCAATCAGGATCCAGAGCCTGCAGGTAGACGCCGTAGGCTTCGTAGGCTTCGTGGTCACCTGTAGGAGGCACTGAGTGAGACCTGAACAAAGGTTGTTGGGAGAGGGAGTCGGAGGTTGGGGGCAGCCAGAGTCCAGAGGATTTGGTCACCTCAAACAGTTGAGAGTGGTGAGATAATGCAGATATCGGAGTTTTCTAGCCAAGCTAACCAAGATGGAGGATGTGGAAGGAACAGGTTTGTGAGGGGTGTGGGTTCGTGGACAGGTTCTGACATTCCTGTGATACCCAGGAGGAGAGCCCATAGACAACTCGTAAAGCACATGGAAGTTGAACAGGGATTCTCCTTATTTTACAGAAGAGATTGAGCTTAGTGAAGGGACATGTGATTTGCCCCGGTCACTGCTGGTTAGCGGAGGAAGTTCAGGGCTTGAATTCTCCTTCACTTTCCCTTACATTCCCTGCTTTCTTTGGAGGAGCTCATGGGGCTTCCCACATCCAGGGAACCATCCCTCACTTCAGGCACAGGGATAGGCAGAGTGGGGGTACCTTGAGCCTATAAAAAGAGAATTAAGGGGTCAAACCCAGTTAGGGTCCAAGGCTCTGAGTCTGAGGCTTTTGCTCTGTTGGCAGGACCCAGAACACCTGTTTGAAACCATCTCACAAGCCATGCTGAATGCTGTGGATCGGGATGCGGTGTCAGGCATGGGAGTCATTGTCCACATCATGTGAGTATGAGTTGGGAGAAGTCTAGAAGCTTTGCAGACACCTTCTTCTCCTCTCCCCAACAAACACCCGATCTTCCCACCTCCCTGATCAGGTGTGAGGAAGGAAAGGCAGTTGTGGCAGGCTTGGGATAGAAATCTGTGCCTCTCCAAGGGTGGCAACAGGGAGCCTCTCCTGGGTCCCCTGGCCTCTGTCAGGTGAGGCTCCATGACCCTGAGTTCCTCCCCGCTTGCTCACAGTGGACATTTCTTTCCTAAGTGTCCCCAAGGTCTCAGGGACCTGTGTTGGGATGAGCCACAGCAGAACTCCTGCAGATTGATCAGAACTCTAAGGGACTCCCTCCTCGCCCAGCTCCTGCCTCCGGGTGACATTCTGAGGCACATCTGGATGATGTCCTGAGCTCTGGGAATGGATTTTCCAGCCCCAGCCAGCTTCTTCCCCGCCATTCCCTTTCCCCCTAAGTAATTCTGGAGCTGTCACCAGGATCCTGGTTGGATGAAATAGAGGTCCTCCCGATAGCTTTCCTTGGGTGCATCCCAAAGTAAGCATTTGGACCCTTTTGTTACAGGATAGCTTGCTTAATTATCATGAAAAGCAGACTGAGGCTGATAGAGAATTTACCACTCGGGTCCTTTATATTCTTGGGGACGAAACACCACACACCTCCTTGTTCTCTGGGCCTGGGGGAGCCCCTGCCCTTCTCTGAGGGCTGCACTGCCAGGCCCGGAATCACTTGGACTCCTGATGGTTCCAGCTGTGGACATCCTTCACTAGGCTCCCCATTTTTGCCTTTCTCCCCTTCCTCATCCCAGGCCAGGCAGACAAGCTAATGCTAATGTAACACGAGCAAGACACTTCCACCAAGAGTTGGCAGCACAGCTCTTTGTTTTGCAGTCTAGAATGGTACAGATGTTTTGTGACTTTCTCCCTCTGCAGTGAGAAGGACAAAATCACCACCAGGACACTGAAGGCCCGCATGGACTAACCCTCCGTTCCCAGAGACTACTTTTTTTTTTTAATAAATCGTTTTTCTTTCATTTCTGTTTCTTTGTGTTTGGGTCTTTTACCAGGGATCTTTGTCTCCATCTGGGCAGTTAAAAGGAGCTACCCAGGGTATACCTTGGTTTTCTTCTTGACTGGTGGCTTTCCCTAGTGGTAAGCCAGTGGGGATGACACTTACAAGTCACTTCCTGAGTGCCTGCTGTGTGCTAGGCCCGCACAAAGTGCTTTACACATTCTAGAGTTTAATCACCGCGGTGACTTAAGGCAGTTAACTTGCTCAGGGCCACTTTAATAAGTGGTAGAGCAAAGATGGAAACTCCTATTCCATTTGACCTCAAAGCCTAGAATACTTTTTCACTCCGTTCTACTGGAAAACTCTTAAATCTTTCATTGTTTCAGGTAGAAATTGGGCCAGGTAGCCACAAGTAATAACTTGGGGATTAGCGTTTCTTAACCTTAGCTGCACATTAGTCACACAGCTACTCTGATTCCATCCCTCAAGATTGTGACTTAACTGGCTTTTAAAGGTCTGTCCTTCCTAAAAGCTTCTCAAATGATTCCTGCTTGCAACCTGTGGCAGTGGCTCCCAAACTTGTGCCTCCATCAGAATCACCTGGAGGGCCCGCTAAAACCATTTCTGATTTGGACCTATAGCGGGACCTGGACACTTTTGATTCCCAGCTGCTACTGCTATTGCTGGTGGAGGACCACACTGGGAGGACCCCTAGATTTTTAAGCTAAGAGTCTACATGGAGAACATGAGCTACACAGAAGTGACCTGTTCAAAGACAGCCATGTAGCTGGTCAAGGGAGAGCTGGGACAGGTGTATGTGTGTGGCTCCTAGCCAGTGTTGGTTTTACACAGCTGGAAGTGAGAGGTGAGCAATCTGTCCATTTCTCAATGTGCACAGTGAGGTCACAATACCTGACCAGCTTGGTGCCTGTGCCCTTAATCCCTGCTTATTAGCCAGGTCTGAAAGTAGGTGGCCACAGTCCCAGCCTATACCCTTTCTCCAGACTCAAGTCATACATGGATTTTGTCCAAGCAACTTTTGAAGCTGGGACCCAAACCTTTTAATTTTTTTTTTTAAATTTATTTATGATAGTCACAGAGAGAGAGAGAGGCAGAGACACAGGCAGAGGGAGAAGCAGGCTCCATGCACCGGGAGCCCGATGTGGGATTCGATCCCGGGTCTCCAGGATCGCGCCCTGGGCCAAAGGCAGGCGCCAAACCGCTGCGCCACCCAGGGATCCCCCAAACCTTTTAATTCTGAAAAAAAAGGGTTGTTTCCAAAGGACTCACACGTGACAGGTGTGTACACAAAGCTTTTTGAGTTTTATTTGTTCCTTGGGTTGGAGATTCATCTTAACGTGCATGCATTTTAAAACAGTAATCAGGGTCTCGAACTGTTCGAGCAGACATGAGACAAGCACAAGGGGTTGAAAATTCCTATTTAAAAAAATGGAGGTCGCAGTGAGAAACTGAGAAGTCACGTACATCTGATGGGTGCTAGTGTATCCCGCCCCCCAAGAGGTGAATCTAAGCTTCATTCACATTTTTTGATGACAATGATCTGACCTGATGCTTGGATGTGCCGAGCAGTTCTGGCCTCCCCCTAAAGGCTGCTGGTTCACAACTCATGAAATAGCTCTGAGCAGGGGAAGGGGCTCCTCTGAAGTTTCCTCCTCAGCCTCCCAAGGATCTCAGGACAACCCAGTGGGGGCAGCTGAATCTCGTCTTTCCTTTGGAGGCACTCTTCATAGGTGGCACATCTCAGCGGAAAGGTGGGCCATGTCCCTGCCCCCTGCAGATGGCTGGTAGATTTGGGGGGCAAATAGGTTTTCCCTAGGATTCCTGTGCTCAGGCCGGACCCTCCCTCTATTTCTGCCAGAAAGAAGTGAGGTCCCTAGACTTGGGGGAACCACAGCTCTAAAGCCCGAGCTGTAAGGTTCCTCTTGGCCCCTAACACTTGAGTAGCTCAAATGCTAGGGAGTGCTGAAGTTTTTTTCTCTCCCAACAAGAATTGGTAAAAAGACAACTGGGGGAGTGGGACTGGCTGCTGAGCAAAGTCCCGGGTCTTTGGTCCACCTCCCCAGGGCAGATTCTTAGGGCAGAAGTCTGTTGTCCCCAGTCCTGAGCACTACGGGAGGGGGGGGGGGGACACACCTGTCTGAGGCCTAAAGCACAGGCAGGAGAAACAGGAAGGAGGAGGGGAGGAAGAGCTGCCTGTGGTGGGAACTTAGAGGGAGCCACTGAGCACAGCCACAGACCAGTAACCCCTGAGCTAGAGAAGGAGAGATGGAGCACTGCTTCAGTCTGCTCCTGGAACTGCTGGCTTCTGCCCGGGACCCCCAAACTGCAGGGCACAGGGAAGGAGCTTGCACTGGGAGACAAAGACTCTGGTGCGTGAAAAGGAACGAGGGCCAGAGGCCTTCATCTAGTGATCTAGGCAGACTTTCCAGAAAAGCCTCGCTCTGGTTGGGAGGCCTGGGAGGCTGGTGTCTCAGCCACAAACTTTGAGGACGGGAGAAGCTGTGGCTGGCTAGGCGGTCAGGGCAGGGATGGGGGTGGGTGGAGAGGAATCTTGCTCTTCTCTCCATTCAGGCTTCACCCCATCAGTCATGTCCTATTCCTACACCCCTGTTCTTGGGAGACCCCAAATTATTCTGGGGTGCTTGCTGGGAGACCGCTGGAGCTTTTCTGCAAGGCTCCAGAGAGGAGGGCTGAGGGTAGTGCCCTTGGACACCTTCTAGGGCCCCCACAGAGGGAACAGTGGGGCTCAGGAAAGGAGTAGGGGCACACAAAAGCTTGGGGGTCAGTTCCCTTTCTCCACATTCAGACCACAAACCAAATATACCTGCGTCATTCCAAAAAAGAGAAAGAAAACTGACAGAAACCAAGATAAATAGCTCTTGAACATTTGAATGGCAAAGGAATTAGAGAGCCAAACCCAAGGTTTTGAAGAAGCACAGAGAATGACCTTTAAAAAAAAAAATCTAAAATCCACCCAACCACAGCTCAAATGTTTCGGCCCAAACAATACTGTCAGAAAAACAAAGAGCATTTGAAACAGAATGCTACTCTCAAAATGTAAACAATAAAAAAAAAAAAAAAAAAAAAACCCCACAAAAACTCAATGTTAAAGAAGTTAGATACCTGGTAGCTCATCTTTAACTGATGGATTGTGTTACGTTACACTTTTCATACACATGATGGCAACATGATCAGTGGACCAAACGCAGGAAGCCGGTGGGAGCCCAAGGCTGTGGCAGCCATGGAAGGACAGCCTGCCAAGTTCTGAAGATGTTGGGCCTCTCGAGGGGCAGATCCAAATTTTCATTCTTGATTAGGAGGTGGGGAAATCAAGTCCAAACATTACTCCTACATAATCCCTTCCTACATCAGATTTGTTTTCTCCATGAGCCACTTGGTGTCACGTTCTTCCTCAAATCACCTGGTGGTCTTGCTGCTGATGTTCAGAGCTACCTACGGCCCCTTCTTGGGGCCAGGGTGGTTGTTTGACCTGCTTGCCTCTTCCAGAACAGTGCCAGTAAGCCCCTGTGGAGTCCAAAAATGTTGCCTCCATTCCTCCCTGACCTTAAAAGCTGTGGGGAGGGCACGGAAACAGTGCTGGTTCCTGCTCCGGAAGCTGAGCTTGGCCAGGTTTGGAGGGAGCCACAGGAAAGCAATCCATTCAGTCAGTGTTTCCACAGACTTTCTTCGCATCTGTGGGGTTATCTACAAGTTTTGCCATATCTCATCCCAAATCCCCAGTTCCTGGTGAGGGGGTGAGAAGATGCAGGAATGTACCTCCCCCAACACAGGGCTGTTTCTCTCCTAGCCAGACCAAGCTGCTCTGATGGCATCAAGAATGACACGTGGCTCAGTTCTAAGATCTGGGTAGCTCAGCAGGTGGGTGGAGACCCAGAAGGAAGCTGCAGGATGCCACTCCTGAGGAAGCCCGGGGATGGCAGATCTGCTAAAAGTTGACACCCAGGCATCAAGGAAAATAGTCCCAAAGCTGGCGCCAGGTCGATCCCCGTATCAGGCCTCCAAATGCGATTTCCTGGGTCTCATCAAGTAACTCTGAAGCAACGTCAGGCATGGGTGCCACCTTCCAAGGTGGGGGGTGGGCTCCCTGCTGGCCAAGACCATCCGAGGGACAGACCACAGGCACAGGGCATCAGATTATCTACATGGCAGCCCTGGCACTTGAGGTATCTCTGCAAGGAACACCCCAGGCACGTGGAGATGTGCCCCAGCTAAAAGCTCAACTACAAGGGAGGGCGCCTGGGCCAAGATTAGAAGGAAGTGAACAGATGGAGGGCACAAGACCTCATTTGATACTCATCAGCTTCTGGGGGTCCTGCTATAAGTAAAGAGGCTCCCTCGTTCCTCTTGACCCAATGAGAGGCAGGCATTATAGACAGGACATCGGAACGCCAGGAGCCAGGGGCCTGGGTGACGTTCGCGGGGTTCTGTGAGAACCAGCTGTCCGAGAGCCCAGCCGTTACCCCCACCCCTAACCATCCCATGAGGATGAACTCACGCCCCTGGGAGATCTCTCCTGATCCAAGGTGCCTGATATTGATCTGGAACGTTCCTTCAGGAGGACAGCATTTACATGGAGGAATCCGGTAACATTTCACTTGGATCCGAGGCGAAAGGTGGAGGAAGTTGTGCACAAAACTCCATAAAATTAAAAAGTTAATCCAGACATGATCAAATGCAGCAGGGGTGAGGTGTCTGACCTCTTCTTCTCTGGCATCAGAGCACTTGGACCGTTGGCCAGGTCCATGGGGTGCCTCTTTAACTAAAGGGAACCCAGAGTAGAGCAGGGATGGGGAGAGTGATGGGGTGATGACATACGTCATTATAAATAGCAAACCTGGAGCAATGAGATTTCAGAAACAAAACCCACATAAACCCACAAAGTCATCTCTAGCCCCAAGGTACTGTAAAAGGTTACAAGGGAACAAAAAGGAAACCCCTTTTCAACCTGGGTCAAATGGGGGGAAAATCAAAGGTGAGCGGAAGGTGAGGCACACCCTGTGAGTCCGAGAGAGCTCACGCAGCATCTCTCCTGCCCCCCAGCTAGTCTTTCCCTCACAGGCGGCCAGCTCCTCACCAAAGCCCTCCCCTCCCCCGACTCTGACTCTGCTTCCCACCCTCCCCTCCAGCCCAAATCTACCCTCTCCCTTTTCCGACCCGACCCCACATCCGGCTCTCTGGCTCTGGCTGAAGGTAGAAAGTAACTACGTCAGGATGTTGGACATGAACTCGTTGAAGCGTTTGGAGTACTGCTCAGGGTTCACAGTCGAAATCTCGGCCCCTGCCTGTAACACACAGAGGCTGACTCAGGTGGAGCTCATGGCCCCAAATGGGAGGCTACTGGAAGGATCCAGTGGGAGGGGCGGCGGGGGGTGGGGGGCGGATTCAGCAGCCTCTGGCTCGGCCTGAGAGCCTAACGCTATGTCCAGACGGCAGTTCCCACTCAGAGTTACCCTGGCCTTGCTCCTCTGACTCACAACCCTAAGCCTGCACCCACTGAAGGAGGGGCAAGGTTGTGGGGAAGTGGTGGAGAGACTCGGGATCTTGGGGCCAGGTTCCTGTTTGGACAGAGGAGCTTCAAGTCCATGGGGAAGAGGTTCTTGGGGGAGCAGAGTGGGCACGTACAAAGCTATTAGTGCCCAGCCAGAAGGGAAAAGCCACAAAAGCTTTTTTGCCGGCCTGAGAACCAGGGAATATCAACTAGGCAAACCACCTGACAGGGAGAGCAGTAGGGCGCCTGGGTGGGTCTGGGGGGGCGGGGTGTCTCGGAGCAGGGGGCCTGGAGGCAGCAGGAAGGACTTACCCCATGTTTCACTGTCTTGGCAGCATGGGCAGCTTTCTTCTTCGCATCATATGGCGTGAGGATGTCGATGATGGCCATGAAATAGACTTCCTTCTTGGGGGCACCTAGAGCAGGGAAGGAAGGAGAGGTGGCAGGGAGAACAGCAGAAAGCAGGGGCTCCGGAACTCTGCAGACCGGAGAACCAGAGCCACCCCTAGTGCTCTGGACCTGAGGAAAGGAATCCTAATGGGGCCCTTTTCACAAGTCTTCAGTGCTCTTCTCTTCTTGTTGACAGTCTGTATAAGGTTTCAGAACCGTGAAGGAGGGCAGAAGCAAGCCTCAGACATCCAGGATAAGCAGAGGTGAAGGAAAGCCTGACAGAGAAGGACCCTGGAGGCCCCAGAAGCCACAGTTCCTGGAGGTGGTTTGGTAGGAGAGCCCGGAGGCAGGAAAAGGCCAAAGTCAGCAGTGAATGAAGTGGGGGGTCCAGATCCCAGCGGTATCTACACAATAGGCCATGGGAGCAGGGCTGGGCGGGGCAGGTGTGGCCTCCCACTTACTTTCATGGCTTTTCATGGCATAGACATCAACGGAGGGGTCGAACTCCCCAGGGCCAAAGAAGCGGGGGAAGCTGAGGAGGTTGCCCGGGCTGTCGGGAGGCGTGCCGTAGGAGCAGAGCAGGTTGCCACCCAGTCCGTCGTTCTCGCACTCCTCATCCTCAGCCCGCTCCTCCACCTCCATCTCCTCTTGCTCTGCCCGGTCCACATCGTGGATGCCCACCAGCAGGCTGTAGTCCATGATCTTCAGCTGGGCCAGGAACTAGCAAAGGTGGGGAAGGAGAGATGGAAGGAAGAGGTTACACAGGGCATCCGGGGAGCATCTGGCAAGGGGAGAAAAGGCACTCCCTTTGAGTCCATTCTCTACTTTGGAAACAGGTGAGAACAAGCCATCAGAATCTCTGCCTTCAGTGAGCTCTGAGTCCAGCAGGGAGGACAGCCATTCCCCGAGGGCAAGGAGCCTCAGGAACCAGGGCCAGTGGGGAGAGGGGCCTCCCTGGGGAGAGGAGTTGAGAAGGATGGCAGAAGCTGTGGGAGGAAAGGCAGAAGGAACACCGAGGAAGAGAAATGACCCATTGGGTCTGGGATCAAAAGAGGCTGACACCACAGGCCGGTTTCCTTCAGACCATGAACCTTCCCCGTCAGGAGCCCTATATCTAGTTGAGTAGTCTGGGGCCAGGAATTTTTTTAAATTATTAAATACTAAGAATAGAATAGAATAGAATAGAATAGAATAGAATAGAAATAGATAATGCCAGAGTTTGTAATATGAAATAGATGGACAGTATTTCAGTTGTGTGCGTGTATGTGTGTGTGCTGGGTTGTGAAGTAAATGTACCTCTGAGACTCACAAGTGCGGTTTGAAACACCATGTGACTCAGCTTCTTCACCAGTCAAGAGTGAGAACAGGGAGATAAAGAAAAGGGACATCCCATAAGAGCCAAGCGACAATTGAACCTCTTTCCAAAGGTCAGAAGAGGCTATGGCACAGGGGGAGATGGCAAGGGGGAGAAGGCACGGGCTGCAGAGTTCACATCTACAGGAGTGTTGTGAGCAAGACGGCATCTCAGGTCTCTTGATCTAGAATTCCATGTCTTGAAAAATGAAAGTGTGGGGCTGATACGGATGGAACCGGCCAGCTGGAAATCCAGCTCAGTGAATACTGAGGCCACAGTCATGGTCCAAATCCTGTTAGGTAGCTGGCCACCGCCAATAGGCATGAGCCAGGACTCTGCCAGTCACCAGGAAACTGTCTGACTGAGCGCTGTGACCAGAGCGGCCTTACACAGACTCTTGGGCTGCTAAAAACATAAGAAGCCCTGATGATAGATCAGGTGCATCTCCTCTATAGAGAAAGGCGGGGGCACCATGCCAAGCACCCCCAGACGAGAGCCCTTCTCAAGGTCCAAGGAGAGGGGGCCGAGGTCACCAAAGAGAGTACATGACCCACACCCACTCCTATCGACCTGAGAACATTTGGAAAGCAACAGGCAAGTGAAAACAAACAAAATGTGTAAACTGCCTTAAATTCCTCTCAGAAAGAGAGGAGGGAGAAAGGGAAGAAAGGGAGGAGAAAGACTTTGGACAAACTTAGAGGCAGAATAAAGCCATAGACATAGCAGGCAGGGATGAAAAAAAAGCTTCCCAGGAACTAAAGCCATTTGCAAAACCCATGTGCATAGCAGCACACAGTGAATCAATCCAAGTGCAATGGTTAATGTTAGGTGCCCAGACATTTGGTCAGATATTATTCTGCATGCATCCTGAGGGTATTTGTACATGATATTAACATGTGAATTGGCAAATTGAGTAAAGCAGATTGGGCCTGATGTGGGCCTCATCTAATCAGTTGAAGGCTTGAGTGGAACAAAAAGGGTGACCCTTCTTTTAAAAAAAATATTTTATTTATTTATTCATTAGAAACAGAGAGAGAGAGAGAGAGAGAGAATGAGAGAGAGAGAGGCAGAGACACAGGCAGAGGGAGAAGCAGGCTCCATGCACGGAGCCCGATGTGGGACTTGATCCCGGGTCTCCAGGATCATGCCCTTGGCCCAAAGCAGGCGCTAAACTGCTGAGCCACCCAGGGATCCCCAAGGGTGACCTTTCTGTGAGTAAAAGGGAATTCCTCCTGCCTGAGTGCCTCTGAACAGGAACATCAATTTTTCCTGCTTTCAGACATGGTCTAAACCATTGGCCCTGCCCTGGTCTTGAGACCACACTGGCCTCCAGACTGAATCTATACCATCTGTTCTCCTGGGTCTCCAGTGTATCAACTATGGCTCTAGGAATTGCCAGCCTCCATAACTGTGAGATTCAATTCCTTATAATAAACACTTGCCTGTCTACTTAACTACCTATTGGTCTAACCATCCATGTCTCAGCACCATCTATTGGTTCTGTTTCTCTGGAAAATCTTAACTATTATACCAGCCCTTTGGCCCTTTGATGCATGAACAGGTAAACAAGGTGGAGTGTAAATGTACAATGGAATATTATTCAGCCTTACAAGGGAAGGCCATTCTGACATATGCTAAACATGCATGAACCTCAAAGACATTATGACAAGTGAAAAAAGCCTGACACAGAAGACAAATACTGTACGATTCCACTTATATAAAAAGTATTTAGAATAGTCAGATTCACAGGGACACAAAGTAGCATGGTGGCTGCCAGAGGCTAGGGAGAAGAGGAATGGGGAATTATTGTTGAATGGGGACAGAGCTTCAGTTTGAAAAGATGAAAAATTCTGGAGATGGATGGTGGTGATGGTTGTACAACAGTGTGGATGTACTTAATGCCACTGCACTGTTCACTTCCAAATGGTTAAGATAGTAAACTTTATGCATCTTTTACCCTAATAAAAAAAATAAGAAAACACTTCTAACAGTGTGTAGGATTTAGTTTCAACGAACAGGTTCCCAATTTATTAAAATAGGAGACGCTCAGTTATCAAGTGGTCCAGGTGACAAATTCACTATTTAGCACTTGTCCTCCCCAGAAGAACTTCTCCGCAGGAAGTCCTATTCTAAAAGAAGGCTGCTGGGTAAGTGAAGAATCCGAGCCACAGAATGGCCTGGTTGTGGATCTTAACAGCTGGCTTCCCGTTGCTCTGATGGCCGACCCCCCTTCCACTATGGGGATACCTCCAGAAAGGAAGGTTAGGGGCTTTAGAAAAAGGTGTTGAAACAGATTAGCGAAAAGATAAAGGAAAGCATTCCAACTTGTGCTACAAAGATTCTACTGGCATAAATGTGTTCCCCTGATGGGATACTCATCTGCACCTATACCATTCAAATCACCAGCCTTCCTTTCCAAGAATGTGAAATGTTGTGAATTAAAATTTTCTTTTAAGATTTTATTTTTAAGTAATCTCTACAACCAATGTGGGGCTTGAATTCACAACCCCAAGATCAAGAGTCACATGCTCCTCCAACTGAGCCTACCAGGTGCCCCATGAATTCAATTTTTCTTAAGGTTAAAGAGGCTCCTGCTCTGAGGACAAGAGGGGGGCCTCCTCAACCAAGGTGAAAATAAGGGTTACTAAGTACCTCTACGTCCCGTTTCAGTTTTTCCAGGAAGTTCTTTTTACTCTCCTCTCCCACATGCAGCTTCTGCCCTTCATTGAGGAAGTCATTGTCTTTGAATGTTGGCAAGTCCTTGGCCTGGGAGAGTAACAGCACTGTTAGGCTGGGTGACCTAATACACTCACCCCAAGAGGTGATGGTACAAAAAGGGGAAGGGTCCTTAGAGCACAGATGGTCAACCTGTCAAATCAATAGGTTCAGCACAGGAGGCTATAGTCTCAGGCCTCAAGTAGGCAGGGATGGCAAATATGTGGCATATGTCACACAATGAGCCTGGACCACCTCGGGGCTCAGGCAGCCACTCCGCGAGTCAAGCTGGACTATGAGACAGAAATCACCAGCTCTGTGGGACTGTGGACAACCCAGCAAGGTTGGAGAGCAAGGCCTAGGCCAGAGATGAGGACAGACGGGTGCCCAGTGACACAGCACTGACAGACTGCATGTCTGGGAACCAGGCCAGGGGCTGTGGTGGAGGAAGGGACAGGATGGCCGACAGAAGGTGTTTCTGATTCCAAGCGACCCATTCCACACTTGATCGGTACAGGTCCCAGCATACCTTCTCCTTGTCGCTCGCTTCTCTGGCAACAGTAGAGCCCTGAAAGGATAAGAGCCATCAGGAGAGGTCCAGCTGAGGCAAAGTCCGTTGAGCAGGGAAACATGCACCCGTCTTTGGGGAGAGGCAGCAGGTGAACGGAAGGAGGCTGGTTAGAATCCTAGAGGGGCCAGGAGGCAGCAATTTGTTCAACATCCTCTTTCACAGACCACTGTCAGAACTGAGTAGACATGAGGCCTGCGCTCAGCAAACAGGACTGTACTAAGACATAGTCCCTGCCCTCAGGGGACTTTCCTTCCAACAGAGAAGACAGGCATTAAGAAGTAGTTACACGATTCATTAATCCATCAATGACATGGGTGCTAGGTGGTACAAGGGAGGACCACACTCTGCAAGCAGGTCGCACAGGGTGGTCTAGGCTGGGGCGGGGCAACGGTCCAGGCTTGCTTCCTGCAGGAAGTGACATCTGAGCCGAGGAAGAAGTAATCAGGTTGAGAAAGGCAGAGATGAACAAAAGAGCAAGGAGGGCAGAGGCTGGGCGGCCATGAGAGGCACTGGGGAGGAGCAGACCACAGGCCCCGCAGGAATGGAAGAGACGCGCTGTGGCTGTGGCAGGGAGAGAGACAGAGGTGTGAGGTAACGAAGCACGAAGGCAGCTTTCAGAACAGTGGAGCACTACAGCTCACAGACACAAGCGTGTCCCTTTCTGTGTCTAGAGACGTGTTTGTGCTGCTAGTCCACAGTGCCCTCACAGATGCCAGGGTGAGGGTGTCAGCACGCCCATCCCCAGACTGACCCTCAGTGTGCACGTCCTACTGACGGGAGCTGAAGAACATCAACTGTGATGTAAATATGGTGCATTAAATAACCTCTTGTCATTGTCACTTGGACTTCAAACAGCTTCTGACCCAAAGGAATTAGACACATCAACTCCAGAGTTCCCATTCTATACCAAAACCTATGCTCCGGAGGCTTTCCCGTTCTGTGCAAGGTGGAGCCTCGGCCCCTCCAAGCCTTGGGGGCGGGGGGTGGATGGCAGCCCCAGAGCTGGAAACGCCAAGCCCTTTACCTTGAGGTCATATTTGCGGTGTACAGTGAGCCGGTGGCTGAACACATTCCTGGTGACCACCATGTAGGTCTCGACACCGTCCACGGTCAAGCGGTACATGCCCAGAAACTGCGGCAGAAGGGTGTTGCCATGACACTCCACGATGAACTAGAGCAGAGGGAGGAAGGTCGGCGGCTGAGGGACAATGAAGACACCGGGATGGACAGGGCTCTCCCCAGGCCTCCAGACCAGTCGTCTTTCAGATGGGTCCCAGGAGGTCCCAGGGGGTTCCTTGGACTTAAACAGACCACGCCATTCCCACCCCCAGCAGGTTTGGCAGAGGCCTTCTGGCTTCATGTTACTGGGACTCTGCTGAGACTTCTGTCTGAAATAGGCTTCTGCCACCGGAGAGTCACTGAGGTAGGCTAGGCCAGGGGCATATGGGGGAGATGGAGGCGGAACTGTGGTCTGGGAAAGAGCAAGGGCCTCCTGCCAGGAGCTCTCAGCCATGCTGTGCCCCAGGGGTTCCAATGGAGCCCCAGAGATCAGCAGTCCCATTCAGTACATTCCAGGTACTCCGGGGAGAGGGCAGCTTTCCCCTAGTTCTCTCCAGGGCAGCTTCCTGACGAGTGGAGAGTCGAGATGGAAAGGAAGCTACCCTGCAAGCCCACAGGACCTCATTTAGAAGAAATGTGGCAGGTGCCAGAGTGGGAAACTTCCCGACTCTGACAAGAAACAGCTGTTCAATGGGGACTGAGTGGGTAACATGCCTTCATTTCTCCTTTTTCCCTTTTTACAAGCAAGCATTTCAGTTCAGCACATGGCCCAAGGGAGAGCCAGGCAGGGCCAAGCGCTTGGGTCTCGGGAGGTGGGGACCACCATGAGGGGACTGACCTCTCCCCAGGAAGCTGCCCAGGGGCTCTCTCCTCCCCCTTGCCACCTGTCCTCTACCGCCCAGGCTCGGGACTCACCATACCTGGTGGTATTTCTTTAAGATGTTGTGCATCTCAGCCACATCCTCACTTGACACAGTCTTGATGACAAAGCGTCGGTCGTAGGTGGTGAGGAAACGTGTGCCACACCGGCCCTGGCTGTCACTGTTGATAGGGGCGCTGCGCGTTACTGAGTTCTGAGGGACCAAGACAAAAGCAGGCTGGTCTCGGGAGAAGAACAAGGACTCTGATCTTTACTTGGGCCAGACTGCTCTAAGGCCAACAATGCTGAGACAGGCAGGAACTTACCCACCCCTGGTCTCATGGGAAGTTTGCTTCTCTCCCAAAAGTCCTCCTGAAGAGTGGTAAAGTTGTTCCAGACCACCTGCTCCTAATCCCCGACTGGATGGGCAGAGGGCTGGCTGTGAAACATCTTTCATTCTGACCCCTGGAACTCCCCTGTCAACTAAATCTCTGCCTCAGGCTGGGCCCTAACCCTGACGCCCACAGGTAACTGGACCTTGGGTGAGCCACTTCACCTTTCCACTCCTGAATTTCCTGACCTGGAACACAAGGAGGCAGTCCAGGATGATTTTCCCAGTTTCCTGGGGTGACAAAGACAAAGCTTAGGAAATATTTAAGCAGGCCAGCATAGAGCAGCAATGGGCAGCCACCTCTCTTCCCTGTACATACATGCTGGAGAACCCTTCCCGAAGCAGGCAGGTGTTCCTGGCCTCTCTGCCCAGCACCTCTCCCTGAGCACCTCAAACTCCTGCTTGTCTGTGCAGAGCTATGAGGCAGTTCTGGGGAGCTTTTCTGGCTCTGACACTGCTCCTCCTTGAGGCCCCATTCCCATTAGGATCAGAGAGCAGTAGAAGCCTCTGAGAGGGTGGAGGGGGAGGTGTGAGTCAAGCAAAGGGATGTGTTCACAAAGCAGATGCCGGGAGAGGACCTTTGAAAGGCGAGGCAGAGAGAGAGGCCCCAGCTGTCCCTATTCCCAAGCAGACACATATAGGGATCTGCTCACAGAAATGCCTCCTCTCCAAGCCCTCTCATCAGCTCTCACCTAGGAGTCCACATTCTGCCTTCACCCAGTGCCTCCTCACAAGACCCTGGGGGCAAGAGGGAATACCACTTCTTTTTTTTTTTTTTCCACTTCTTTTTTTAAAGATCATTTATTCATGAGAAACACACACAGAGAGAGTCAGAGACACAGGCAGAGGGAGAAGCAGGCTCCATACAGGGAGCCCAATGTGGGACTCGATCTGGGACTCCAGGATCATGCCCTGGGCCGAAGGCAGGCGCTCAACCGCTGAGCCACCCAGGCTGCCCAGAGTGCCACCTTCAAGGGAAGACTCAAGTCTGAGGTAGTGAGGCACTCTCTAAATTAAAAGGACACCCCCAAAATAGGGTGTCCCCAACCCAGAAATGTTGAGTAGGGTACTCAGCCAAGGGCCTCACTCTCCTACTTCTGGTAAGATGTGCAGGTGCCCAGCCTCATGGGGAAGCATGCTTCCATCCCTGCCTAGTTTCCAGGCTGCGTGCTTGGATACTCTACACGGTTAGAGTCCCCTCCCTGAGCACCACACACCCCATCTCCCTCAGTCGTGAGCACAGTCACTTGCCCACAAGGTTCGCAGAGAAAAAATGCAGACATGGAAAGGATGTGGTTAGAGCACCAAGGGGAAGGGAAGGAGCCGCAGCAGAAGGAAGATGTCTCGGCAACCTGGGGTTTCAACAGTGGCAAGAGTTTTCAGAAAACCTCCAGCTCCAATCAGGTCATGATTTAGCTCAGGGTTTGGTGCTGACAGAAGGGGCCGGAAGCTCTTCCCAGTACCTTAGACACAGCTGTTCTTGAGTTTTCCGTCCCTGGCATCTCCACCCCTGCCTCCCCATGCCCTCCTCTTGGGAAATGGCATCTCTGCAGGTGGTCCTCCGAGTGGAGGGGAGCAGGGAGGGGCCTCACTGAAGTGCATTCTGCTCCTCAGGAACTACTCCCCGAAAGGCTTGCTGGGATCCGGCCAGCCAGCCGTGAGGCATTACAGTATTTTAAAAGATTTGGACATCCATTTTAAATTTCACTAGGAAATGCACTCCTTTTCTTCTCTCCAGACAACCACAAATCAGCTGTATTTCTTATTGCTAGCAAAGTGAAGTGGAAAATTCTCCCACAGTCATTGGCAGATTGTCTGCCAGGGGCAGAAGGTTGGAGGCAGGTGTGAGGTGGAGCAGGAACAGAAACCACTGAGTAGGAGTCAGACTGTACCATCCCTGATACTGGGACCTGGCATTGTCAGGCCCAGGAGGAACAGTCGCCAGCCACGCCTGCCCCACTCCCACAGCAGGCCAGGATGCATGTAGGAGGCGGCCTGCGTACCTGGCAAGGTTACACCACCCTGGAAGTCTTCCTTTTCTACTCTGTCTTATCTGTTTTAAGAGGCCTCATCACCCGCTGGCAACAATTCTCTCTCTTAAGCCAAACTATGGAGGAGAAGGGTTCTTGGGCCTAGACTGGGAATGTCAGACTGAGATGAAGCTGCTTCTGCAGCCCCTGTCCCTCCTGCTGCTCTCTCCCACACAAGAGGAGCATGAGCCTGCCAGGCAGCTTCAGAAGCACTTCTAGGGTTTTGACCCCTCCAGGAGCCTGCAAGCACCCAGGTAGAGACCAACAGGCTGGAACAGGACAACACAGGAAGGCATAGCACAAGGACAGTAGACAAGTCTTTCCTCAAATTGTCCCGTGGCCTCCTGACCCCACTCCACTCTCTGACCCCTCTGACTTTGAAAAAAAAGCCCATAGCCAGTACCTGGTAATCCTGATCATCAATCCCAAACCTCTCTCGGAGATTCCGGAACACCATCGGGCAGTACTCCTTAAACTTAAAGCGGCTGGGGAGGTTCTCCCTAGGGCAAAGCAGAGAAATGTCTTTGTGAGCCTCTCTTGTCCATCTAATTCTTACATCAGAACTTCTCTGGGGAAAAAAAAAAAAAAAAAGAACTTCTCTGGGTTTGGTCCACAGGTCACCGGGATCTGAACAATCTGCAGCACTCAGGATGTAGGTTTCTAGGCCCCAGAAATTCTGGAGATGAGTCTGGAAATCTGCACTTTTAACAGACAATCCTGGTGATTCTGAGCATGTAAAAGTTTTTAAACTTCACATCCATGTGTTCATTTTGTAAAAACTAGTTGAGCTGTATACTTAAAATTTGTGGACTTTTTCTGAGTGTATGGTCTCTTTTGACAAAATTTACATTAAAGGGGAAAAACCCTCACCTGCCGAGAAGTGTGACAGAGTGCAGGTCCACTGCTTAAGAGCTATACTTGCTACATGCGAGTGGCTGCATGTGAACAGCTGCTGTGAGGTGGATGGCAGTCTGGCCACTAAAAGGAGTGGCCTTTCTTGACCCAGGGACCCTTTCTTCTGAGGATGCTTCTATCAACACGTTCTAAAGATGGTAACATCCAGGAAGCCCTACACTGGGCTTCCCTTGGGATGGAAGATGAGGGTGCTTTGGGTTGAAGAGGTCCTCAGTCAATTGACTAGGATCCCATTTTTTCAGGAAGCCTCATCTGTGGACTGCTGGCACCATCTCCACCCTGCCCACCTGTTAGTCAATAATCCCAGGAGGGGAGAGAATCGCCTTGAAGGGATGCCTTCTCTGAATCCTCCACCTTTACAATGTCCCCTTTCTTGGGAACTCCCTTTGAGAAATACGACTCCCTGACTATACTCCAGGATGACATACTTTGAGGAAATAAACAGCAGTGGCTTCTCATGAAGGCAGGGGCCTGCTCTGCCTCATGTGCCCTTCTTTTAGTAAACCGTACCGTAGTCCAATAATTAGCACATCAACAGTTGCTAAAAGGACAAAGGGATAAAGAAAGATAAATGAAGAGATTGGACGCTCTGCTTTAGGCCAAGATGTCAAGGTGGTAGAACTTCACCAGAGGCCACAGACCCTGAAATAGGCAACAGTGCAATGTCTTCTTCCAGAGCCCTGAGCCCTGGGACAGACCCACCTCCTTTCCTGACTCAGGGCCAAGGACTGCCTCTCCTTTCTTAGAAGGTATAATATTGTGATACAGTAAGAAATATATATTTAGCCTTCATTCCTGTTTTAGGCACAGAGCAACTAAGCCCTTGGAATTTCTGAAGTCATAAGAGCAATAAACATGTCTTTTTTTATTCATAACAAACCCCTTTCAACATTTCAACAAGCCCTGTTACATTCTAGTAATGCTTGTTTCTCAGACTTTCAACCACATCTGAGTTTATGTTAAAAAGGTGACTTTTGGAGGAGGGGGTGCTTGGGTGGCTCAGTCAGTTAAGCATCTGCCTCTTCATCTCAGCTCAGGTCTTCATCTCAGGTTGTGAGTTCAAGCCCTGCATTGGGCTCTACACTGGATGTGGAGCCAACTTCATTATTATTTTTTCTAAGATTTTATTTATTCATGAGAGACACACAGAGAGAGAGAGAGGCAGAGACATAAGTAGAGAGAGAAGCAGGCTCCGTGTGGGACTGATGGAGGAACTCGATCCTGGTACTCCAGAATCACACCCTGGGCCGAAGGCAGGTGCTCAACCGCTGAGCCACCCGGGCATCCTATGGAGCCTATTTTAAAAAAAAGAGAGAGAGAAAAAAAAAAGTGATTTTTGGAGAGCCGCATGGTAACTTCTGGGAAGACTTGAGGGCTGGGTGCTGGTTGCCAGGGGAACCAGCCAGCAGGGAGGGGTAAAGGGCTGGGGGGTAGAGCCAATCGCCACACTTGCTAATGATTTTATCAATCACGCTTTGCAATGAAGGCAGGGCTCAGGAGCTCCAGGCTGGTCAACATGTCTAGGTATGGGGAGGGTGGTGTACCTAGAGAGGGTCCGGGAGGTCCATGCCCCTCCTCATACACATTGCCCCATGCATCTCTTCCATCTGGTTGTTCCTAAGCTGTATCCTTTATAATAAACCCGTAATTGAGTAAATAAAATGTTTTACCACATTCTGTGAGCCGCTTTAGCAAACTCACTGAATCCAGGGGGTGAGAGTCATGGGAATGTGGGACCCACAGCAAGTTAGTCATTAACACAGGTGACAACCTAGACTTCTAACTGGGATCTGAAGGCAGGAGGGCAGTTTTGTGGGGCTGAACCTGAGGGACCTGATGCTAAGTTCAGGTAGATAGTATCAGAGCTGAACTGAATTGGCAGGACACCCTGCTGGTATCCTTCAGAATTGCTTGATTCCGAAAACCCAGTGAAGTGAAATGTGGTGGCAGTGTGAGAACAGAGCAGAAACAGGAGTCTTTCTTCTATACAGGTAGCCACTTAGCTCTGAAGACAGATGGCTTCTAGAATAAGATGTTGATATTACTATGGCAGACAGAGGACACTAAGGGATATTTTCAAACCAAGCTTCCCCTCTAGGCTAACAGTCTGGCAACAGTGGGGTGACAGAGCCCAGCTGGAGGGGTGCCAGGGACCGTGGGACAATGGAAAGTGGTGCCAGGATGCAAGCGCAGAAAGAAGGGTGTGGGCAGCAAGAGCTCCTCCAGATGACCCAAGATGGGCTGAAAAAGTACGGCCTCCCAAGGGCTTAGAGCAGGCCCCACCCTGCATTAGGTGAGATAGCTGCTCCAACCTGGAGATGCCCTTCAGACATCGTCCCAGAAGCCACAAGGAACAAAAGTGGGAGGAATTACTTTGGATGGCACCCCTGGGCACCATGCTCAGCCTGTGGCTCACACACCCATCGGGAGAGAGAAGAGCTTGGCTGTATCCTGGGCCAGGAAAATGTCTGGCAGCTTCTTGCCACAGACAAAGATCAAGATAGGGCCACTGTTGTCAGCCTCACAGTAGATACCACAGCTCGTGAGCAGCTCACTGCTACCTAATCTGGCCCCAGATGAATCACCCTGGCCCGGACCACATGCCCTGAGGGACCCTGGAGGTAGGCGGATACAGGAGATGACAGAATGACACAAACAGGAGAGGCACATAATGAATGCATTTTCCCAGCCAGTTTGTCAGCACTGAGATCCAGGTGTCGCTGTCACACCCTGCCAGGTGCTGGCTTGGCACTGCCATGTGCAAGTTTTCAGAAGTTCTCTGCCTTGAGGGAAAGGACTACCCACAAAACCTGAGCCCACTCAGGAGGCCACTTACTTATTGAAGAGATGATTGTCCACCTTGATCTTGCTGTATGCTTTGAAGTCATCCGGCATTAGCATGACAGGGACAGGGACATTGCTCAGCTCATTGATCTGCAAAGCAAGGGAAAAGCAACGTTCTCAGCCAGGAGGCCACCTGCCTCAGAGACACAATATGCCACAACGTGAATGCCACCATCTTACCAAAAACATGTCCATGGATTCCCTCCTTGCCTTTATTTCTGCTCTTCTTTTCAAATAAGTTCCTAACCCATCTCCACCTATTGAAATTCTCCCCACCTGCTAAGTTCCAGCTCAAAAGGCACCTATTCCATGAAGCTTTCCATGATTCTCCAGACCATAAATGTTCTTCTTCATTCTGGAATTCCTGTGCTTGTATCCATCCTTTGGCCATAACACAGTCTCCCTCATATCATGGTTAATGCTTATAAACCTCGCAAGCTTGCTAGACTATAAGTGAGGCAAGATTGTATTACTGATCTTTTTAAGCAAAGGTCATCTAACTGATCTCTGGAGGTTCCTTCAGGGTTGGCCCGGTGATTTGCTTATGGCAGGTACAATATAAATATTTGTTAAATGTAGCAATAAGTGGATCAATGAATAAACATTACACAACCTATGTGGGTACTGAGGCCTTTTAACATCTTTATACAAATTGTGGGTCACTCAAGATGTCAGGATGGGGTAGGAAAAAAAGCTGGATGAGTTTGTGTGGGTATGTAACTCATCTCCAAAGTAAAGGATCAAATTTAAAGTGAGAAGAAGAGGTAGACATCTGGCCACTGGCTCACTCTTACTCTCCTGATTAAAACAGGGCCAGTTCCTAAAGCCATGTCCTGCATTATGCTGAACTGAAGGAGATGGGGTAGGATGCCTTGCACCCACTGCAAGCAAACCTTCCCATTGGCTTTCATCCCTCTTAAGGGAGCTGGAGGCTGACAGGGAGCTGGCTTCCCATTGGCACAGAGCTCAGAGAGTATACCCTGCCCTTCCCTGTCCCCAGCTTAGCCAATTAGTGGTCTAATTAGCCACAGATGTCCTCTCCCCTCACAGCAGAGTATTTGACATTTGACCCTCAACCCAGTTGCCACTAATGCATTCAGGATTTACAGAGGAAACCTTAGGTCTGCCTTAATGGATGGGGGGGAGGGGATGCACAGCCTTAGGTCTGCCAGAAACTTTCCTTGCAAATCCTATTATCTCAATGAGGCCCATGTGGCAGTGAGGGGATAACCAAGAGTCATTAGGAGCACAAATAGGGGAAACAGCATTTAATTTGCTGCCCCTTTCATGCTCCAAACCTTTTTTATTTAGAAATGTCAGAGGACGGAAGATGTTCAAATTAATGCAGTATCTGGGCTGGGGAACCCTACTTTTCTAGCAGTGGTGAAAAACCTAATTTGCTCCTGGGGAAATGAAGGAAGGCACAGGCATGTGTATATATGGGGAGGTGGCAGAAACTGGCAGTGGGGCAGAGACTCAATAAACTCCTGGCCCAAAGTGATGAGCACAGACACAAGAGTATATCCTGTATGAGTCTATTTACATGAAATTCTAGAACAGGCATCTACAGTGAGAGAAATCCAGTAAGAGGCTGCCTCGGTTGGCTAGGGGCAGCTGACTATAAAGGGACATAAGAGATTTGATTCTGGGGTGACAGAAGTGTTCTACGTATTGTTTGGGGTGATAATTACATGACCATATATACATCTATCGAAATTCATCAAACCAGACACTGAAAATTCTCAGCACCCAGGTCTATGGTACCTACCACACTGGCTTACCAGCCACATGAAAAAAAAAAAACCACACCAATTCCCATTCCAGGAGGTGCTCACGAGGGAACCTGACTGTGAAGTGTGTGCCTACAGAGGAAACCATTCCACTTCCTTGTTTTCCTGCCAACAGAAACAATTCATGGTAGCTGTCCCACTTCCTTTTTCCTGGCATGTATTGCTTGCTTGGCTTGGACAGTTGAAGAAGTTAAGAAGTTCATGGCTCTTGTGTAATCCCACCTTTTCTATTTTCTAGTTCATCTTCCACACTGGCTCAAAGAGCATGATTTTATACAGAATGTTCTAGAATGTACTACTCATTGATTCTGGGTTAGTCTAAAATCTAGATTTGGTGTGAAGGCCAGGGCTTGATGCGAGAACTAGAAAAGACTGAAGCCCTTTCCTGAGAGCCAGCCACGGTGGATTTTTCTAATGGCAGCTATTCAAGAATGCTCTATTCGTTAATTCTCTGTAACTTTTGATTCCACCTACTTCAGAAGGTCGTAAATTAGTCAGTTTTTAGTTCTCCCTTCATCTCAATTCTTGACTACACAACCCAATGGCAGGAGATTTCTGAGATAATTTTTGGTGAACAATCCATATATATGAACTAGGTAGGCCCACCCTTCATTTCCACTGGGCCCATGCAGATGATTCACTCTAGGGATTAGCTGTACTATTTTTTAGTTGTGCTAAATTCTACCACCCCAGAGAGTTCTAGCCAATTTCAATTGAACAAGCACTTAATAAGATACCTACTACATGCTTCACTTCATGTCAGGGAGGAGGGGGCACACTGCACACTGTGCACACAAAAAGGAGGCGGCTTATTCTCTTATCTGGGAGATGAGACAGACTCATGGCACAGAGAAACTAAAAATCAAGTAGTATACAATGAGTGCGAACACGGGGAAATGACAGCAAGAACAGCTGAGGGTGAGGTTAATATGGTCACAAAGACTCCTGGCCCTCACACATCAGGCTAGAAACTGAGCACCTAATGCCTCTCCTGGTTTTGCCAAGAGCACCTGACACTGGAAGACTACAAGATCATGTTATACCCCCACTGAAGATCTTCCATGGCTCCTCATCAATCCCAGGGTAAAGTTTCACCTTCTTAGCCTGGCACTTAAGGCCTTTCCTGACCTGGCTCAGACTCTGATCTGACAAACTCCTTTTCAGTTAACTTCTACAAATGTATTGAGGGCCTTACTATATATGCCAGGACTGTGCCAGAGCTGGGGATACAACAATGAGAAGGTGGGCTTTGTCCAGCTGGGAAAACAGACAACAAAGAATACAATGTGATGAGTGCTGCAGAGTTATGAATAAAGGGAGGGGGGAAAAACAGGTGAAGAAATCGGTGCTGCCTGGGGATAGACTCCCAAGAGCTGTTTGCTAGAGGAAGCTGTAGAGAAATAAATACATGTGAGAAAGGCCTAGGACAGTAGTTCTCAAAAAAAAAAAAAAAAAAAAGAGAGAGAGAGAGAGAGGGAGAGGATAGGGTAGGGGGTAGGGGTAAGGGAATCCCCAGGTAGTGGAAAGAGTCAGACCCAAGACTCAAGAGCTTAAGTACGGTGTGTGGCGGTAGACTGGCAGGTGGCAGGGTAGGATAGAAGTTCTAAGGAGTGCATGGAAAGAACATAGGAAGATAGGGGAATGGCCTAGCCTATGATTAATATTAATAAATAACAGCTGCTTCTTTTTAATGAATACCTAGAAGTGGTTGGGGCTTTATGTTATATATTATATATCATAGGCAATGTTATATATTATATATCATAGGTATCACATAGATATCACATATTCTGTGCTATTATTTCTATTTTTTTAAAGATTTATTTATTTATTTTTATTTATGATAGACACAGAGAGAGAGAGAGGGGGCAGAGACACAGGCAGAGGGAGAAGCAGGCTCCACGCAGGAAGCCCAATATGGGACTCGATCCCGGGACTCCAGGATCACGCCCTGGGCTGAAGGCGGTGCTAAACTGCTGAACCACCTGGGCT
Organism: Canis lupus baileyi; assembly: GCF_048164855.1. NCBI lineage: Eukaryota > Metazoa > Chordata > Mammalia > Carnivora > Canidae > Canis > Canis lupus. The sequence goes on from NC_132853.1 coordinate 37,684,072, forward strand.
GCCCTGTGCTATTATTTCTAATACTTAATTGCCACACTAATTGTTATTAATCTGATTTTGCAAAAGAAGTTCAAGAAACCTTCCTCAAGGTCACACAGACAGGATGTGCAGAGTCAGGATTTGCTCCCAGGTCTGTCTGGTGCCCACACCTTGGCTCTGTATACAGTGCTGTGTGAGCCTTCTTCTGGATAGCTAACTTGACTGAGGCAGTGTTCCCCATTCCTTGCTTCTCTCCTAATAATCTGCAAGGAAAGTGTTTCTGCTCATCTTACAGAAAAGTAAAATGAAGCTCCAAAGCTCTTAGTAAGGGGCAGAGCTTGGATTTAAACTTAGATTTGTCCACTATAAAAATCTAGACTTGACTATGCAGGAAATGGGAAGTATTCTTGGGTTCAAGTCTGGGAATTCACATGATAAAACGGGTGATACAGAAAGGTATCCTGGAATCAAAATCAAGCAGGGATTGGAAAAGGTAAAAATAAGCAGTAAGGCCATTTATAGGGCCACTTTAGTAGTTCAGGTGATAGACTATGGCAGCAAGAAGAGAAGAAAGGATAAAGCTAATAGAATCATCCAAGATCTGGCTAAATGACACTTCCTCTATGAGAGCTACCCTGTCTTCCCCAGGTTGAATTAGATGCTCACTCCTCTGTGCATCTTTATATCCCAAATGGCACATTCATTTTGGGCAATGTTTGCTTACATGTTTGATTCTTCCACAAGGCTGTGAAGCCCTAGAAGGAAGAAAATATGGTATCCATGTTTATGCACAACAACTGGCACAGAGTAGCTGCACAATACATGCTGGCTAGGGGGATGGATGGCTAGAAAAAGGGGACTGAAGTATGGCTAACTCCAGGATAAAGAGAAAAGAGACAGCAAAGCTGTTGTGACCATACCAAAGACTCGGTCTGGAGGGTGGGAATGAAGGTTAAAGTTGGCTATGGAGTCTATGGCCAGACTGTAAAGAGTCTTTTTTTTTTTTTTAAAGATGTGTTTATTTATTTATTCATGAGAGACACAGAAAGAGAAAGAGAGAGAGGCAGAGACACAGGCAGAGGAAGAAGCAGGCTCCATGCAGGGAGCCTGATGCAGGACTCCATCCCAGGACTCGATCCCGGGACTCCAGGATCACACCCTGAGCCAAAGGCAGCCTCTCAACCGCTGAGTCACCCAGGCGTCCCTATAAAGAATCTTAAATAGCAGAGAGAGAAGAGTAAACTTTATGTAGTAGACAAAGGAAAGTAACTAAAAGTTCTGAAGCATGAAAGGTCATGACTTCTTGAATGTTTCAGGAAGATGTGTCTGTCCTCTATTATCTAGCATAATCCTGGGCCGACCCCTCTCACCTTCAGCATAAGCACACTTGTGGAATGCATATTCATTCAAGTATCATGCTAAGTACAACATATTAGGATGGTAAATCTGCTGTATCTCACAACATGTAAGTGATTTTTGGATTATCCACATGATTAACTCCAGGAGCCATCAGCATAAATAATAAGGAGGCTAAACGAGTTGAGTAAGAAATTCAGGAGCAGACAATTCACTCTACACTGATCCTACTGAGATGAAAATTCAGTCACTAGTTCCAGTCTGTTGAACTTCTGAGTCCAGAAGCCTCTACTTCCCTATGTGACCTTCATAGGAATTGTTACGCAGGAGGGGTGGGCAGGGCATGCAGGTTTCCTGACTTGTCCTGTGATTTTGTGGGGGGCTCAGCAATAAGCTGGCTACAGCAGACAATCATGTTCACCTGCCACCATCAGAAAATATGATATATTGAAAAACCCTAAGACCAAGGAAGTCCAGGCAACACCTCAAGCTAGAGAGGGAAGTGGGCAAGAACAGAGCCACAGGTGCCAACAAATTCACTCCTAGGTTTATTCCTCCTTTTTCACACCCTGGTTTTTCTTCTCTTCCTGTTCTCCATGAGGTGGAAAGGTCTGGTGAAGGGCAAATTTGTCCAAAGGTCTCACCAGAGCAGGAATATTTACCAAAGATTTTCAAAGTAGCAGAGCAAGAGAAAAAGGCAGGTAAAAGAAGTTCTAGGTCTGCATTAAGCAAAGAAAATGCATGGACAGAATGGGGGTGGAGTGTGGGAGAGAATGGAGACTTAAGAATGAATCTGTTCCTTACACCACAAGCAGAAATTAATTCAAAATGGATTACAGAGACTGAGACGCCTGAGTGGCTCAGCGGTTGAGCGTCAGCCTTCAGCTCAGGGCCTGATCCCAGGATCCAGGATCGAGTCGCACATCAGGCTCCTTGTGAGGAGTCTGTTTCTCTGACTCTGCCTGTGTCTCTGTCTCTCTCTCTGTATCTCTCATGAATAAATAAATAAAAAAATTTTTTAAAAATGGATTACAGACCTAAATGTAAGAGCTAAAACTATGAGAGTTTTTCTTAGAATATTGGAGTAAATTTTCATGACCTTGGGTGAGGGAAAGCCTTCTTAGATATGCACCAAAAGTGCAAGCAAAGAAAATACATAAATGGACTTTATCAAAATTAAAAAACCTGAGCTTCAAAAGGTACCATCAAGAAAGTATAAAAGAAAAAAAAAAAGAAAAAAAGAAAGTATAAAAGATAATCCAAAGAACAGGAGAAGATACTTGCAAATCATATATCTAATAAGGGACTTGTACCTAAACTATACAAAGAACTCTTATAACTCTAGGGGCACCTGGGTGGCTCAGTCAGTTAAGCTTCTGCTTTCTCATGATCTCAGGGTCCTGGGATCAAGCCCCACATCTGGCTCCCTGCTCAGCATTTCCTTCTCCCTCTGCCCTTCACTGCCTCCCCCCACCCCAACTAGTGCTGGAGTTCTATAAAAACAAACAAACAAACAAAAAACCCTCTTAATAACTCAACAATGAAAAGATAACCCAATTTAAAACTGGGCAAAAATGTTTTTTAAAAATGGACAAAGGAGGGCAGCCTGGGTGGCTCAGTGGTTTAGCGCCGCCTTTAGCCCAGGGGCTGATCCTGGAGACATGGGATCCAGTCCCTCACTGGGCTCCCTGCATGGGGCCTGCTTCTCCCTCTGCCTGTGTCTCTGCCTCTCTCTGTGTGTCTCTCATGAATAAATAAATAAAATCTTAAAAAAAAAAATGGACAAAGGATCTTAACAGACGTTTCTCTGAGGAAAATATACAAATGGCCAATAAGCACATGAAAAGATACTCAACACCATTAGTTATCAAGGAAATATAAATCATAATTACAATGAGGTAACGCTTCGCACCCACCAATGTGGCTATAATAAAAAAGATGATTACAAGTGTTGCGGATGTGCAGAGAAGTGCAAGGATGAGAACCTGGACCCACACACACACACACTCTGCTAGTGGAAATGTACAATGATGCAGTCACTTTAAAGAACAGTCTAGCAGGTTCCAATATAGTTGAATACAGTTACCACCAATTGCTCCTATTCCTTGTGACCATCTGAGTGACGTTTCATGAATACCTGGTTTCTAAAACCAGCAGGTTATCAAGCCAGGTCTGCCTCCTCTTGCAGGTCTCCATGACCCTCTGGTCTCCATGCCCCTCTCCAGGGAAATCTCTTCTCTAATTCCAGAGCCTCTACACTGTATTTCATCCACTAAAACACTAGTGTTCTCTCTTTACTAGTTCTTCCCTGACAGAGCTAAAGTCTTCTTCTTTTTTTAAGTTTTATTTAAGTAAACTCTACACCCAACATGGGGCAAAAACTTGCGACCAAGAGCCATGTGCTCCACTGACTAAGCCAGCCAGGCACCCTAGATCCTGTTTCCTATACTCTCTCTCCACAAAGTCCACGGGCTGCAACTCTTGTCCAAGAGAGGAGCTCCTGTGACAACACCAAGCTCAAAAACCTCTCTTTTTCCACCTGGAAGTAAATCAACCACATCAGGAAAGAGTGACTTTTGCTCTCGATAAAGATATATATCCATCCTTCATATCTCATTCACCATCGGCCATAGACTATCATGCCCTAAATACCTAAAAGGGGGAGGAACTAAAGAATCAAAGAAATGTGACATCTGAAACCTCAGATTGCAAAAAGTGGCAAAAGTGGGCTTCTGAAGGAAGGTAACTTCTCAGAAAGGCTAGCAATCCACCAAGAACTATGTGGTCTTGACTCCCTGGAGAACCACAAGATTTTATACCACTCTTCTTCTGGGGAGATGCCTCCATTTCCCAGATGGAAATCCTAGAGTTCTAGACCTTACCTCAGGTCCAGAAACACTAAATGCTAGGGACCAGGTGGCCTGCACAACTTGCCCTGTCCAGGGAGCTGCGTCAGTGCCTTTCCCCTGAGGCGCCCACTCATTATGCCCAGAACCTTGGGTCTTGCTTAAAGTCAATGCCTTTCCAGCTAGCCCTCCAACTTTCCTTCAAGTTGGCAAAGAAAGAGGGTGACTTTCTAGTCCAAGAAAGTAAGACTCACAGATGCCTATCCATCTACCATTCAGAGGCCCCCATCTAGGCAGACTCACTGCTTGCGTATCAGAACACCCAACATCACACACACTCCCATGAGCTGGCATGCACAGGCACACACACCTGAGCGTACATTTTGAGTTCCCTAACAAGACCATAATCCCCACCTATCCCGGCACTGGGCTGAGAAACAGAATAAGGACCAGAAGGCACAAAAAGCGAGACCTACCATTCAAGCACTACTGCTGAATAACAGTCCGTGGTGCCGGACAATGAGCTGCATCTTTTGCTGTGGCCATGGGTGAGCTAATTCTCCACCTGGGGTCTCCATTTCTTCGTGTATAAAATAAGGGACCCAAGGTAGGTAGGTGTACTATTCCAATGTAGGAGCTGTTAAGAGCCTCCACCAGTTCTTATACAGACAGGATGCTTTCTAGTGAGAAACAGGCTGTAGAACAAAATCAAGGATTGACTTCCAGGCAGGGACACAAGGTCCACATTTTGATGACCCAGTTTCCCTTGCAATGTTGTCAGATGACCCCTGAAGCAGCAGAAAGCAGGAGAAACAAAGTCTGCTGGACTACTGGCCCAAAACAGCTTCTAGGGGTCTGGACATTAAACCAGTACTACTCCCTACTCTGGCCAGGACTCTCACCAGAGTGAGGTTACTGAAAACAAGTAACCTGCCCAAGACCAAAACACCAATAGCGACCTCACCCGCATACATATGCACTTTTCTGTATTAGATGCAAAGATCTAAAACTCTGGCTCAGACTAAGGTTCATCCGCCTCCAGCCAAAGGCTCCTCTACCAAAGCAAAGCAAAAAGTCTCGCTGGCCTCAGGTCCCTCTGTCAGCATTTGATCTTGTGGGCAATTTCAAGTGCTCTGAAAAGTCAGGGTGCCTAAAGAACTGAAATTAACAGGAAACCCAAGCTATTAGCTCCATCTTCCTCATTCCAAACCTGTAGTTGGTGAAGTTAGGTGTTTCAGGTCCTTTTATTTCCTCTGCTCATTCCTGGCGTTGGGACTCACAGTGCAAATGGTCAGAAGGCAAGGAGCGAGTGGTTGGAAAAGAAAAAAGACCCTCAACAAACAGGGCACAAAGTCCTCGAAGCTCAAGCGCTAATGCTGGGCTCCAACTTCCTAATGGGACATTCTCAAGCACCCTAAGGGTCCAGGGATCACCCTCTCATCCTAACTTCTGCCCATTACCACAGCTTTCATGATCATACAACAGAAGGCTCAATAAAAAAGAAGTCAACGTCTTTAACATGAATACGACAGGAGAATGCAGGAAGCCACATTATTTCTACTGCGGATAGTCTTCCTTATAATCAGGCCTCACCTTCTCTCAAATGGTTACATTCTCTCTTCTCCCTAACCTAGGAAGACCCCGGTAAAGAGTCGGTGGTTCAAGGAAGCCTGTGTTTCTCCAGTTAATATATCTTGTTCAAGAAGAAAAAAAGGAAACCCAGGGAGGATTTCTACAGTCAGGGGTAAGGTCTGGAGGATGGGAAACTTTAAGCAGCCGCACCAACCAAATAACCAGAAACAGAGGAACATTCAGGCAGGCCGATGCCACCTGCCCTGTCAACTGGACAGTGAGCTGGCCGCCAGTTAAAGAACAAGGGGGTAAAACACATGCAACACACAGAGTGAGCGGATGAAAGCGGCTCCGCCGCACCCAGGCCTTCCCCCTGCGCTCCAGGGACTGCCCGTAGCGAGCAAGCCAGACGCAGGAAGCTGGAGCTGCTGGAAGGAAGGGAGGGGGCGACGGCATACCACCGTCGGAGACACCAGGCCTCGCGTGGCGCGCGGGGAGTGCACACCCGGCCGGGACGGTGTGCAAGGGCGGGGTGGGCGTGCAAGCGGCTGGGCGAGGGGCTGCGGGCGTCCCCGTCAGGGCCCGCGGGGCGACGGCCGGGCCTGCGGGGGGCGTGGGAGCGCGCGGGGCCGCGCTCGGAGGGGCGCGCGCGGGGGAGCTGGTTACCGTGTGGTTCACCCCCCACATCAGGACGCTGAGGATCGGCTCGCTGGCCCGGAATAGCTTCACTTTCTGGCACACGAAATGCTTCTTCTTGGTCTTGGTCTTGCTGGCGCTGAGCGGCGCCACCGCCACCGCCGTGGTGCTGGTGCAGTTGGACGACATGCCCGGGGCGGCGGCGGCGGCGGCGGCGGCGGTGGCGGCGAAAGGGGGGGCGGCCGAGACGGCGCACAAGCCAGCGGCCCCAGGCCTCCCCGGGACCGATCCCCACCCCCGCTCCCTCACCGCGCCATGGTCGCGCCCGTCCCGTTACCTCCCCACCCCGCCCCGGTGGTTTCGTCCGCCCCGCGCCCCGCCCCCACGCCCCGCCCCGCCCCGCCCCCGGGCGCTGCCGCCACCGCCCCGCCGTCACTAGGCTCGCTTCTCCCCGCCCGAGTGGTAGCGCCCGCCCCGGGGAGGCAGCGGCCGCCCCGCCCGGCCCTCCTCCCCGGGCCTGACAGAAACCAGGCTGGCCTGGAGACGCCTCAGAGCCCCGCACCGCAACGGGGAGGGGAGAAGGGCTGGGGCTAGGGTCGCTGTCTACCGCGGGAGAGTCCCCCTGTCCGGGTTCCCCTCCCCGCCCGCCAAAGCCCAGGCTTGGCTCTTTCCCTCAACCTGACGTGCCAAGATGGCGGCGGCGCCACAGCTCCGTAGGGGAGGAGGGGCGGGAATGCGAGGAGGGTGGGACGTACCATCCCACCCCGGGGGAGAGAGGCGGAACACAGCAGGGGGAAAAGGAAGTCCAGCCGGGAGAGCCAAGGAACGCCCCCTCGCTCCACCCGTGCGTGGATCTTCCCACTCCCCAGGACCGGGCGCGCACTCCAGCCGCAGGTCACGCCCCTTTCCCCCGAGGCCAATGACAGCCGCGGGCCGGGAGCCCTGGGATTTATGAATGGGTCCCGCACCCACCCACCGGCCGCTCGGCCCCCTCCCTCCAAAGCGTCGAGTTCAGAGACCGGCGGCACCTTCAGACACCTATTCTACAGCAGAGCATCGTAATCGTCTTATTCTCTGGTTCACTTCATGACATCTTTTGAGTAAACTGCCCACGCTTTGTTACATAATTCCTCTCGGACGAAGGATCTCCATACATGCCACACAAATTACGGGGTCAGTATTGTTCTGTACAGGAATTGTTTGTAAATTCGGTACTCAGCGCATGGTTGCTCTTTAAACACTTACAAAAATAAATGTAGCCTTTATTACCAAGTAATAAAATAAAAGACATAATTAGCATAGAGAAGCAGGATGAGGTGATTAAATGAATAACAAGTGTATGTTACTTTCTTTCTCTCTCTTCTTAAAACTGGGTTTTAAGTATTCCAGTGCCTGGCATCCTGAGTGCGCAAAAATATAAATCCAAATTCGTTTTAAGCAGAATTAGGGATTAGCAGAACAAGGAACTAACCCGGCTAATGTGTGGGTCAAGAAGGCCTAGGAGTTCATGGGTCAAATGAGGCTTCTGGTAAAACAGTAAAGGGAAAGGCGTAAAATTAGGAGACTGGTCCCACAAGTTTTAGGTCTTTGTTTTGGTTTTGGTTTTTTTTTTGTTTTTTTTTATTATGATAGTCTCACAGAGAGAGAGGCAGAGACACAGGCAGAGGGAGAAGCAGGCTCCATGCACCCGGAGCCCGACGTGGGATTCAATCCCGGGTCTCCAGGATCGTGCCCTGGGCCAAAGGCAGGCGCCAAACCGCTGCGCCACCCAGGGATCCCGTTTTGGTTTGTTTTTTATACCTGACTAAAAAAATAGTAGCAAACTCCTGAAAATCTAGAATTAGAATAAGATTGTTACATGATAAAAAGGAAGCCATGAAATAAACCGCTTCCATTTTAAGAGCCAGGGTGGGAGCACACAAGTAATTTGGTCCTGACTCCCTAAATCATTTGACTTCACCACTGCACTGCCCACATGGGAGACTGTAAGAAGGGTTAAAAGGATAGATACCCTGGATCCTATCTACAAACCCAAGCTTCTCCTAAACTAGCCAGACCCAGAGGGGAAAAATAGTTGATCTGCCTTACTGTAATTACTCAGTAACAAGATACAATATGGTTCCATGATATAGGTAAAATCACTTACCAAACAAGATGTTCTCACAAAGCTAACTTTTTAAAAAGCATGTAAAAATCATACATTTATATACACATACACACTACACTTTTACAGTTCAAAAGATAGTCCAAATAGTTCAACAGCTCATTTAGTGATTTTTTATATTGTTTCCTTGTCCAGATTTGTCACCCCCCTTGTCTCTGCCCTAAGCTGATATACATTATCTACTAAATCAAGTAGATGTCCATTTACCCCACTAAGCACAATCTATCTGGCCAACTCCAGAGAGAGGCTTCTGAAAGGTACGGTCTACACCGAGGCACACAGTTGCCCACCTGTTAAAACCTACTTGGCACTCAGCAAAAGTTACTGAGGGTCCCATAAAGCGAGTCACACTGGTTCTCAAAGGAAGGAAGCTGTTTCAGGAATCACTGGAGGAGAGTCACTTTGAACAGTGGTGGTTTGCCAACTATGGAAGAAGTCACTTGAACTCTTATAAAGAGAATTTTTAAGGGATCAGCAGCCTCCCTGGAAAATTCAGGAAAACCAGCAGGAGAGGGAATAATTTTCATCTTTTCATAAAGTTCTTCTCCAGAGCTATTGAGGTTCTCTGTAGAGAGTAGATGTTCCGTTTCACCCGATCTTCCAGAGAGGAAGTAGATGCGCTCTCCAGCTTCATGCGGCTAGGAAGAGAAGATAGGAGAATAATAGGAGTAACAAATACTTGTCAACTGGTCAACTATCTGGCAGAATTAGAAGAAACAGGTTGCCATAAAACAGATCTAGAAACCCAAGCTCTTTTAAACCCATGTAGGTAATTTTTGAGTGGATTCCCATCTGGAACTCAATTTTACTTTATTTTTTTAAAGATTTTTATCTATTTATTCATGAGAGACACACACACACAGAGAGAGAGAGAGAGAGAGGCAGAGACACAGGCAGAGAGAAGCAGGCTCCATGCAGGGAGCCCGATGTGGGACTCAATCCCGGGACTCCAGGATCACACCCTGGGCCAAAGGCATACAGCTCAACCGCTAACCTACCCAGGCGTCCCGGGAACTCAATTTTTAAAGCAATATCCATCAGGGAAAAGTTATCTGTTTTGGAAAGCAAGTAAAGCTTCATTGGAAAAAGGCCTCTGGAGCCATGAGTTATTTAAATAAAAATCAAGGAGATTCAATGAAAATAACACTTCACTGCTCCTCCCTTCAAATGAGAAATATCCCAATGTCTGGCTAGATGCTGGGAGTAATAACAAAGGTTAGCTTGGAGGCTGATGTCCCCGTTCTCACCGCACAGACACAGAAACACCAGGACACAATGAATGGATCAGCTGCCTAGCTGCCTCCTTGGGTCCACAGCCATGAAAGCTGTTAGGCAGCAAGAAGATGCACTCACTGAATAAATTTCCCATCTCGGGAGTCCAGCTTCTCCAGCCTCTGCTCCCATTCATCATCCTTAGCATGCCTCTTGAGGATGTTCAGCCTCTCTTCCTCCCGCCACTTGGCATTTTCCATCATCTCTTGACGTTTCCGCTCTAGTTCCTCTGATGAGAGCTTTCTGTTGAACACAAAAACCATCATATCAGGGCTGCTTCTCTCCCAGCAAAAAAATAAACACTATAGGGAGAACAGAAATCAGGTAGGACCCAGGTTCTCCATTCACCCAGCTCTTTCTATGGAAATGCCCAACCCAGAGCCACACTCGGCATGAGGTTCCTTCCTTCCTACTATCTTGGGCAGGTGGTTTCATCCAAATCCCAAACATTTGTAGTGAAGGATTTCATACTCTCAATAATATCTGGAGTGATTATTCTAAACATTAAATTCAAAATATTCCAATTGTTTGTTCACTGACTTATTTAAGAACACAGGACTAAGTTAGCCATGTGACTGTGGACCTCTACCATCCCCTCGCTGGAAATGCTTGGAAATTCATGGACATAGCCCAGGAGTATACCACTTTAGGAATAAGCTAGAAGCCAGATGTCTGAAGAATTCAGGTCAATTCAAGTTAACCTCAGAGAGTAATAGGTAGGTCTTCTTTCCTGGCACTCACTGCAAATGAAGTCAGAGCAAGAAGAGGAGGTAACGAACCAGTTCAATCACCATTTAACAAGGTTAGAAATCCAAATCCATCGTTTCTCAAATGGGTGTGATATACCCATGTAAAATATCACCCTTTAAGAGGAAAATAATTGGGGCACCTGGGTGGCTCAGTTAAACGTCTGCCTTTGGCTCAGATTATGATCCCAGGATCCTGGTCCATGGCCCTGCTCAGTGGGGAGCCTGCTTCTCTCTCTCCCTCTGCAACCCCCCCACCCCCCACTGCTCATGCTCTCACTCCCTCTCAAATAAATAAAATCTTAAAAAAAAAAAAAAGAGGAAAAATAATTGGTGGAGTCTCATAAGGGAGTGGAGCCCACTTTTGAGACAGAAACTTAAAACACTAAAACTTGACATTTAGTTGTCTATAGTGAAATGACAATGATCCATTTCAAAACTCCCACTAAATAAAATATACAAAACCACAAAGAGAATGGGAGAGGAGAGGACATTGGGTAAGAGATGTCTAAAAACTGTTGGAAGATGGAAGTAGATGAAGGAGTTGTAACTAGTTTTCACAGACTAAAGAAAACTCAATCCTGTGAAGTGCCAGACACTAATCAGAAGCAAAATCCAGGGAAGGCTCAGAGACTGCAGGCACCAAGTGGAGGATGGTGGTAGAGCTATAAACAAAGGGAATGATTTAAAGTCTGTATGAGAAGCAATTAAGACACCCCAAGTCCTCATGCCTAAGTTGGGGAAGCCAATGACTGTTCTTCCAAACATCAACAGGAGACCATCCAAAAGAGACCGTTTTGGTAGTTTCTGAAGAACTAAGCCAGACAAGAACTCAGAAGTTTCAGGTGCATCAGGCATAGTAAAGAAAGCTGGCAGGGCCACCAGGGGTGAAAATAATGTCTCCCAAGATGTCAGCAGCCTGTTAGAGCCATCAGTCAGGCAACCAGAGGGTTTTTTCCTTCTATAGAAAATTTTTTTGGGGGGCAACCCTGGTGGCTCAACGGTTCAGCACCGCCTTCAGCCAGGGTGGGATTCTGGAGACCCGGAATTGAGTCCCATGTCAGGCTCCCTGCATGGAGCCTGCTTCTCCCTCTGCCTCTGCCTCTCTCTCTCTGTGTGTGTCTCTCATGAATAAATAAATAAAATCTTTTTTTTTTAATTTTTTTAAAGTTTACAATTAAAAATCTCACTCAGAGATAATGAATATATTACATTGATGAAAAGAGAAAGATTTTTATTTATTTATTTTTATTTTTTAATTTTTTTTAGAGAAAGATTTTTAAAATGGAACAATCAGAATGTAAAAGAGCTCTTGGAAATTAGGGAGGGGGTGCCTGGGTGGCTCAGTCCATTAAGTGCCTGATTCTTGGTTTTGACTCAGATCACAACCTCAGGGTCAAGGGATCAGCTTCAGGGGCTCTGCACTCAGAGCTCAGTGGGGAGTCTGCTTGAGATGCTCTCCCTATGACCCTTCCCTCACTTTCTCTAAAATAAGTAAATCTTTCTAAAATACATCTCTCTCTAAAATAAGTAAAATCTTTTTTAAAAATTATAAAAGTGCTATGTTGCCTATAAGAAATTTTGAAATTTCGAAAGCAATGAAAAATATTTAATTAAATAGGAATCCCACAAGACCCCCAAGAAATTTTACAAGAAAAAATAGTCTTGGGATGCCTTGGTGGCTCAGTGGTTGAGTGTCTGCCTTCGGCTCAGGGCATGATCCCGGAGTTCCAGGATCAAGACCCGTATCGGGCTCCCTGCATGGAGCCGGCTTCTCCCTCTGCCTCTGTCTCTGCCTCTCTTTCTGTGTTTCTCTAAATAAATAAATCTTAAAAAGAAAAAAGAAAAAAAAAAAAAAAGAAAGAAAAAAGAAAAAGTCATCCCATAAAAATAGGTTTTTTTCCAAATTTTTAAAAAACATTTTATTTATTTATTTAAAGTGGGTTTTGTTTTGTTTTGTTTTGTTTTTTATTCATGAGAGACAGAGAGAGAGAGAGAAAGAGAGAGAGGCAGAGACACAGGCAGAGGGAGAAGCAGGCTCCATGCAGGAAGCCTGATGTGGGATTCAATCCTGGGACTCCAGAATCACACCCTGAGCCAAAGGCAGGTGCTAAACGCTGAGCCACCCAGGGATCCAAACATTTTATTTATTTATTTATGAGAGACACACAGAGAGAGGCAGAGAAAAAGGCAGAGGGAGAAGCAGGCTCCATGTAGGGAGACCGATATGGGACTCAATTCCAGGTCCCCAGGATCATGCCCTGAGCCAAAGGCTAATGCTCAACCACTAAGCCACCCAGTCATCCCTGTTTTGTTTTGAATTTCATTTATTTATTCTGAGAGAGAGTAAGAGATATACAAGCGGGGAGAGGAGCAAAGGGAGAGAGAGAGAAAAATCTCAAGTAGACTCCACACTGAGCATGGAGCCCTAGGTGGGGCTCAATCTCATAACTGTGAGACCATGACCTGAGCCAAAATTAAGAGTCAGATGCTTAACGAACTGAGCCACTAAGGTACCTCAAAAGTCTCTTTAAATTGAGCATCTTACTACAAAAGAGAAGCTTTATCTTTATAGCTGTTAAGAAAGTCGTTTTAGGGGCACCTGGGTCACTCAGTCGGTTAAGCGTCTGCCTTTGGCTCAGGTCATGGGGTCCTGGGATCAAGCCTCGTATTGGGCTCCCTGCTCAGTGGGGATCCTGCTTCTCCCATTCCCTCTGCCTGCTGCTCTCCCTGCTTGTGTTCTCTCTCTCTGTCAAATATATAAATTAAAAAAAAAAAAAAAAAAAAAAAGGCTGGTTTGGCAAGGAAAGGTGAGGTAGATTTTCCACTTGCCCCGGTTTGAGCCACTCCTGGACTTAAGCCTGCAGAGTCTGCAGTTCACCTCTGGGGCTCCTGACTCACCTGGTGTATCCGGGAGCGTGCCGCCTTTGGTAGACCTCTTTTCTGGGCGATGGGCTCTTAGTTCGGCCTCTCTCTCTCCTGTTTACCTTAGAGTTGTGCCTGTGACAGACACACAGAGGGCAGAGAGGAGAAAAGCCTTTTTAATACAGGGGCTTTTATCATGTCCCTCAGATAACTGGAGAAAAGCTAACAGTCTTAGAATTATAATCCAGATTGAAGAGAACAGAGGGCAGAAGTGGAAGAAAAACAAACACATAAAGATTTATAAGATTTGATATTGAACTCCCTCCAAAGATTCCACATATCTAAATATGTAGTTCTAGGAGCCTGAGCTTTACATTGAGGTGGGGAGGGGACAATATATAAAGGAAATAAAGCAAAGACATTTAGAAAAATTAACAAACAGACATCAGTAAAAGCAAGTATCTGCTGTAACCAGCCCCTGCATTTACAGGCCATTTCCCAGTGAATTCCCACACTCACGGTTTGCTTGGCCTCGGGGACCGTGACCTTCTGCCTGGGTCCCGGGACCCTGCTTCCCTGGTGCTCTTCTTGTTGGCATGTCTGGGGGGTGAGTGGGAGGAGTTTCTGGACCTGGAATGATTCCTCAACCCGTGCATTCCCTTTTGCTTGGCCATTAAAGAACTCTGTACTCCCTGGCTATGACAGGGGTCCCTGATCTGCAGCATCAAGGAAAAGAAAAAAAGGTATTCACAGGAAAATCTGCAGCTCAGGAGAAAAGGCAGCAATACAAGGAAATGACATAAGCACTGAGGTTAAGAAGCCAACTAGGCGTACCGATCCTATCACACAGCTACCACAGAGAACCACTCAAAGTTAGCAGCCAAGTTCTCTGCAGAATCCCCTAAGAGAACGGACGCCACCAGCCACCTGCACTCTGCTGACTCTTCAGCACAGCCTGGGCAGCACCAAGAGACAAGGGGAGACAAGGAGAACAAGGCCTAAGGTTAAACCTACTAAGGAAAAAAGGAATCCAGAGGGATGTCCATCTGTCAAAAGTCATCGACCTGGAAGCTTAAAATGCCTGCATTCCATGTAAATTATCTGCAGAGGACCAGACAGAATGGCAACAGGCCCCACTGCTGGGTTAGGCTCTGCGCTCAGAGGGCTCTCAGCCCGGTCAGAGACTACGGGATAAGGAACAGGCCAGCTCCCCAGAAGCCCCCACCCTGGCTGCCCAAACTTCCCTTCCCTTATGTCTGATTGGCTGCTAGAAATGCTCTCTGTCCAAAAACGCTCTTGAGTTAACACGTTCTATAGCCCACAGTCACTCCGAGAAGCTCACATCCTTACCTGTAAGCCATATCCAGAGGCTTTGGACAACACAGAGGAAGAATCTGCCAACTTCTTTTGAGATCTAAGGGATTAAGACAGTCATTGAAAAAGGTAACGCATAAAGGTCCAGGGTAAGTCTCTTGTGCTGAAATGTGCTTCCTGCTTCAAACGTGACCTTTCCCACTTCCATGATCACTCAGGAGCGTGGCTCTCTATTTGGACTCTCTCTGCTGGAAGATGCACCAGCACAGTCATGTTTTTCCTGTGAAAACCCGTGGGCCTAGCTTTTCAGCCTCAGTGCCTGAACACGTTCTCCTCCTCACCTCGTGCTGCTATTCCAGGGACTGAGAGTGAGTCAGCAGTGACAATGCTCACTGCTCCCACAGAGAAGACACACAGAATGGGCCCAGATGGGCCCATTAATGCACTTTAAAAAAAAAAAAAAAAAAAAAAAGGCCTACATAAAATCCACTTCCACTTTGGAGGAGTCACGAGCAGAGATGAAAGTCACATCTAGGATGTCTGCACCAAGACCTGCAAGGCTATGGTCAGCTCTGTCCAGAGCAATGCCAAGACCTCCAAAGAACTCTAGTGTTAGATGGCAAGTTTTGTGGACATGGTGAGCCCACATATGAGTGCTCACCATTGCAACCTCAGTGCCTGGCAGTTCCCAGCATAGAGCGGGGCATCCATGACTATCTGGAGAATGAATGAGTCAATGAGTCAATGAAGGAGGCCCGCCTCCACACACTCACCTCCCCCGACCGCGCTCATCCTCGCTACTGCAACCATCACTACTTGAGCTTCTGTGCTTATGTTTCTTGTGCTTCTTTTTCTTTTCCTTCTTTTTCTTCTTCTCCTTTTTTTCCAGGCTCATTTGCAACTAGAAAACAGCCAGAACACAGCCATATAGGATCACTGAGATCCTGTCAGTCCCTCGGAAGGGCCTGGTTTATACACAAACTACCTGACTCTGTGCCTCTGGGTCTACAGAGGTCCAAGATGCCATCAGAGCTTCCCTGTCAACAAGAGGGGCAAGTCTTAACCCCGGCAGTACACAGACACCCCCTAGACTACTGAACAGAATCTCTGGTGGCTGGGGCTAGGAACTGGTATTTTAAACCATCCCTAGAACTAATGCCTAGGAATTTCCAACTGTCAAAAGAACGCCAACTCCCCTGAAAGCAATCGGGGACTGCAAGATCAATTTTACATTTCCCTTACCAACTAATCCAAAACACAATCGCATGACTTGTCACGTGAATGATAAATGGGCCCTAGAGGCTTGATAACACCTGATCTCCTGAACACACTGTATGATCAGGACTTCACAGGCACATCCCATACTCCTTCTTTTCTAAAACAAATGACATCATATGGTGCTTTTCCAACCAAACAACACAAGAGGAAATCAAGCTTAATTAAGCTTGACAAGGAAGATTGCATAAAATCACCAGGAGAAGGTCTCTTAAAGTCAAAATTTAAAAGCCATTCTGTTTTCCCTCTCATAAGAGGGAATGGAGAGAAGTTCTCATGTAAAGTAGTTACAAGACCCTCTTTGATGCATTGCTTACCAATTCTTTGATTTTCTTCATTTTTACAGGATTATTCAACACTTCTCTTTTTTTCTCCTCCTCTTTCTTCCTAAAATAAAAGAAAAAAGAGGAAATTATAAAAAAGTCCTACTGTCATTTATTGCTACTAAGGGTAAACTGGTCAGCCTTCATGGAAAACAACTGGACAACACTTATCACAGCGTGCACACTCTTTAATCATATAAATTCTTCCATAAGAATTTGTTACTGTAAGGATATAATCAAGGAAGGTCCCTACAAAGCTGTCCATATTATAACAATTAAAATTTGGAAACAAGTTAGGGACCCAGTAAGAAAGCATATAAATTACGGTATATTCACACAATACAGACACACACAAAAAAATATTCTAAAAGCACAGTTAGTGATACAGAAAGATGTTTGCTATATATAACTAGGTTTAAAAAAAGTTTATAAAATAATATATATAAACACATCAATGTTTAGAGCAGCATTATTTGCAATAGCCAAAAGGTGAAAATAACCCAAATGTCCATTGACAGATGAAGAGACAAACAGAATGTATATAATGTAAAAAAGAAGGAGGGGTGCCTGGGTGGCTCGATCCGTTGCACTCATTTTTAGCTTGGGTCAAGTCTCAGGGTGGTGGTACTGAGCCCCTCACTCAGCTCCCCACTCAGCAGGGAGTCTGCTTGAGGTTTTCTCTCCCTCTCTGTCCCTGTCCCTGCATGTGTGCACTCTCTCTCTAAAATAAGTAAATATAAGTCTTTAAAAAACAAAAAAAGGAAAGAAATTCTGATACATGCTACAACATGAACCATGAAGACATTCTGCTGAGTTAAATAAGCCACAAAAGGATAATTATTCTGTAATTTCACTTATGTGAGGTTCCTAGAGTTGTCAAACTCATGAACACAGAACCTGGAATGGTGGTTCCCCGGGGCTGGGGGAGGGGGAAACATGGATTTCATGTTTCATGGTTAAAGAATTTCAGTTTTGCAAGGTGAAAAACTCCCAAAGATGGGTGGTGCTGAGACACCTGGGTGGCTCAGCAGTTGAGCATCTGCCTTCAGCCCAGGGCACAGTCCCAGGGTTCCAGGATTGAGTCCTGCATCAGGCTTCCTGCAGGGAGTCTGCTTCTCCCTCTGCCTATGCCTCTGCCTCTCTCTGTGTATCTCTCATGAATAAATAAATATAATCTTAAAAAAAAAAAAGATGGGTGGTGCTAATGGTTGCATAACACAGTGAATGTACACAGAACTGTACACTTAAAAGTGGTTAAGACTGTAAATTTTGTTATGTTTTATCTTACCATGACTAAGGTAATTAAGAAGATGACAAAAGGAGGAGAAATATTTGCATATATATATATATATATATATATATATATACACACACACACACACACACAGTACCTTTATATACGGCTATGCAATGTCTTTATTATGTAAATAACCTTAAAATTGTTTTCAAAATTAAAAATATGACAAATGTTTTCGATGTTCAATTTTATATACCTGAAATAAAATGCTACAAATTAAACCAAAAAAATTAGTATACACAGCATGAGTTGGCACTCAAAATGCAACTCTATTTTGATATAGTATATATTAGGGTTTCAAGGAAGATTCTAAGGTTTCTTTTTAAAAGGTTCTGCTGTACAAAAAAAAGAGGGGTTGGGGGAGGCAGAAGGACTGCTCACTGACCTATCCCACTCTATACATATCCTCACATTTCCAAGAAGCTGCCAGCCTTTCTCACCTTGCTTTTAACTCTTATTTTTGTTCAAGGGTCAAAGGCAAATGAATAATCTGGTCTGGTCTGGTCCACTTGCCATAGTCCTATCACATGGCCTAGATAAGACACACTTGATGGATCCTCCTTCCCAACATCAGGGAGCCCAAATGGAAACAAATCCTTTTACAGGGCAGACAAAAGCCAAGAGGAAACCAGCTATGAAAAAACAACAACAACAACAACAACCCTTCCCACCCTGTTATCAGTACCTGATGATGAAGAGTGGGTCCTCCCGGATTTTGCTGGCCATGTCAAGAAGGGAATTAGCACCGGAAGGAGCAAAAATAGAGCCTGGGAGTAGTCCTGTTTCCGAAGAACAGCCTGCCTCCTTCTCCTCCATCTTCTCAAAAACATACTTGTCAATGGGACGCCCCAGCAAGTACTCATCACGGTTTACCATCCCACCAGGACCCTGATACATCCAATCCAATTTTTCTTCTTTTTTCCTAGTTCGAGACAAAAAATACAATCAAAGGAAATGTAGATTCTTGAAGACCTGCACATACAACCTGAACACAAGGTAGAGGACTCCAGCTGGTCAGAGCAAGACTCATTCTCCAGGCATCTAGCAGGGGCTAAACACTGGGCTCCATGTGGCACACAAGAAGAAATGATGCTTGTCGGCATGGGGCTCATCATTCAGTGAAGACATCGTTTCCACACACTTAAGCCATTTATGTGGAAAGAGTATCTCTCAACCTGGGGCAGGACATTTGCTCAGGGCTTCTTAAGCCTCCTTTACAAAGCCTTTATATTATGCTTTCATTTTGAGGATAATATGAAACAATAGATTCTGGGTCATCTCATTATCAAGAACAATTTCAATGACCACATATGCAGTTGTGTGAAGTGTGTTTTGGTGTGTATGGTCACATGTGCACAAGCATGCACTAATTCTACACTTGAGAAGATAAGGAGAAAAGATCAGAGATAACCAAATAAGTAAATTATGCTTTCAAGCCAAAAGAGAGGGGCCAAGTATGTCCAATATTTGCCAAACAAATACTGCCCGGTGGTTCTGAGAGAAAAAAGTGGTGGGAAAATGGAACCCTCACACAACAGACAGTAAAGGCATGCTGAATTCACAAGTGCATGTGTTAAAGCAGCCAACATATCATTCACACTGAAAGCAGCAAAGTAGTTTCATCAAAACAGCATCAACTGTAACATCAAATTCAACACTTTTTGAATATGCTTTTTTAACATTTGTGTATATATTTTTGCTTAAGATTATATAACAATTAAGGACATCTGGGTGGTTTAGCGGTTTGGCGCCTGCCTTCAGCCCAGGGTGTGATCCTGGAGCCCCGGGATCAAGGCCCACATCAGGCTCCCTGCATGGAGCCTGCTTCTCCCTCTGCCTGTGTCTCTGCTCCGCCGCCCCCCCCCCCCAGCCGTGTGTGTCTCTTATGAATAAATACATAAAATCTTTTAAAAAAAATTTTTTTAAAGATTATATAACAATTATGAACATAAAGAATATCTTCCTAAGTTTATGTCTTTGGACACTCTTAATAAGATTTTAGGGAACGCCTGGGTGGCTCAGTAAGTTAAGCATCTGCCTTCAGCTCAGGTCATGATCCCAGGGACCCTAGGTTTGAGCCTCAGGGGCTCTCTGCTCAGTGGGGAGTCTGTTTCTCCCTCTCCCTCTGCCTGCTACTCCCCCTACTTGTACACATACACATTCTGTCAAATAAATAACTAAAATCTTTAAAAAACAGAATATTTTATTTTTTAAAGATTTCATTTATTTATTCATGAGAGACATACAGAGAGAGAGAGAGAGAGAGGCAGAGACACAGGCAAAGGGAGAAGCCCACTCCCTGCAAGGAGCCCGATGTGGGACTCGATCCCAGGTCTCCAGGATCAGGCCCTGGGCCAAAGGTGGCACTAAACCGCTGAGCCACCCAAGCTGCCCAAAATAAGAATATTTTAAAACAGGGGCGCCTGGGTGGCTCAGTCAAATGTCTGACTCTTGATTTCAGTTCAGGTCCTGATCTCAGGGCCTGACATCAGGCTCCACGCTCAGCATGGAGTTTGCTTGAGATTCTCCCTTTCCCTTGCCCTCTGTCCCTCCCACTCATGCCATCTCTCTCTCTAAAATAAATAAAGTCGGAATCCCTGGGTGGCGCAGCGGTTTGGCACCTGTCTTTGGCCCAGGGCGCGAGCCTGGAGACCCGGGATCGAATCCCACGTCGGGCTCCCGGTGCATGGAGCCTGCTTCTCCCTCTGCCTATGTCTCTGCCTCTCTCTCTCTCACTGTGTGCTTATCATAAATAAATAAAATAAAAATTAAAAAAAAATAAAATAAAATAAAATAAAATAAAGTCTTAAAAAAAATAAAATGATCTATAGATTTTTGTTATGGCTATAACCAGGTTCTCAATTGAGGCTGCCCATTAGGATCCCATCTTTAAAATCTTCTAAGAACAGGGGATCCCTGGGTGGCTCAGCGGTTTAGTGCCCGCCTTTGGCCCAGGGCGTGGTCCTGGAGTCCCGGGATCGAGACCCACACTGGGCTCCCTGCATGGAGCCTGCTTCTCCCTCTGCCTGTGTCTCTGCCTCTCTCTCTCTCTCTCTCTCTCTGTCTCTCATGAATAAATAAATAAAATCTTAAAAAGGGCAACCCAGGTGGCTCAGTGGTTTAGCGCCACCTTCAGCCCAGGGTGTGATCCTGGAGACCCGGGATCGAGGCCCACGTTGGGCTCCTTGCATGGAGCCTGCTCCTCCCTCTGCCTGTGTGTGTGTCTCTCTCTCTCTTTTTTTTTTTTTTTTTTAAGATTTTACTCATTTTATTTATTCATGAGAGACACAGAGAGAGAGAGGCAGAGACACAGGCAGAGGGAGAAGCAGGCCCCATGCAGGGAGCCCGATATGGGACTTGAGCCTGATGTGGGACTTGATCCCGGGTCTCCAGGATCAGTCCCCAGGCTGAAGGCGGCGCTAAACCGCTGAGCCACCCGGGCTGCCCTCTGCCTGTGTCTCTGCCTCTCTCTCTGTGTGTGTCTCTCGTGATATATAAATAAAATCTTAAAAAAAAAAAATCTTTAAAAAAAAGCCTGTTTTAAAAAAATAAAATAAAATAAAATCTTCCAAGAACACTCTAAGTGAAAAGATTGAGAAACACTGGTATAGACCACTTTATAGAACACATAATTTCCTAGCATTATCAGTAAACCCTATAGCAACACTATTGCAAAAGAAAGATTTGGACATCCAGGATAATATGTGGATTAAGGTTTCTAATTGTTCAGAGAGATGCATTACAAACACAGGAAAGATTATTTGACCCATGGAAGTTAATCACTACATAGTAAAAAGTTCTTACTGGCATTTTATAGGATAAATTAAAACCATGCCACTGTGCAAACAGCTATACAAAGCCATGAGACAAGCAAATGATTAAATACATTTGCAAGTAAAGACCAAAAAAAAGGACATACATGCTAACATTTGTGTTTTATAAAGTTGGAGGATATATGAGGGGGAAATCAATCAATCAACTTCCTCCTATTCACAACAGATAAGCAGGCATGAGGATCAGCCATGGATAAACATTTAGCTCCCTGCTCTGGAGCTGTTCAACTATACTCCCACCTCATTAACTAGATTCTGCAAAGCCCAAATTTCTGATACATTAGGTATATGATGTGTAATACTTTGCTGAATAAGAATTTCAAAGGGTTCTTTGTACCTGGCTGGCTCAGTCAGAAGAGCATGTGACTCTTGATCTTGGGGTCTGTGAGTTTGACCCCCATGTTGGGTGTAGAGATTATATTAAAATAAAATCTTTAAAAAATTTTTTTTCCAAAATAATCTTTTACTTTTGGTTAGTGGGAAAGCAAATTCCTGACTAATGAGTACTGAATCTAAAATTGGTATCTGTTTTAAAATCAAGGGTTCACAAAATCTAAAGTTTCCCATAGGGGATCCCTGGGTGGCGCAGCGGTTTAGCGCCTGCCTTTGGCCCAGGGCGCGATCCTGGAGACCCGGGATCGAATCCCAAGTCAGGCTCCCGGTGCATAGAGCCTGCTTCTCCCTCTTCCTGTGTCTCTGCCTCTCTCTCTCTCTCACTGTGTGCCTATCATAAATAAATAAAATAAAATAAAATAAATAAATAAATAAATAAATAAAGTTTCCCATAGAACCATGTGTGTGCACCTTATAAGCTGCTCAGGAATTAATCTGAATGTGTGAAATGTATTTACACAAAATTATAATGTAGGTGCCTGGCTAGAGAAAGCAATTCCTGATCTTAGAGTTGTGAGTTTGAGTCCCACGATGGAGCAGAGTTTACTTTAAAAAAAAGAAAGAAAAAAACCCCCACGTTTTAAAAACTGTAAAGTAAATAATTTACATAAACTATATAAAGTAAAATAACTTAATGTATGTCTATGGATAAAAAACCATAAAAGTTCATTCCCTTATCTCATTTGATGTATTATGGTCATAAATAAATTTTATTCTACTTAAAAATTCTAAAACGTTATTTTAAAACATTCCAAGTTTCGCACTTGAGTCAGAATGGCCTTCTTCCCAATCCAATATCCTGAAAGAATATGATTGTCACCATGCCTAAGTTCCATAACGGCATTTCCATGTAGAAGTTTGACACAGACACACAACACTGCAAGTCACAGATCCTCTTGTCATGAAGTATTAAGGAAAAGCCCTAGATATCCAATGGGGAGAGTATGCCATACACCACTCCAGGGACTTGCTCACAAGGACATGAACAGGAGAATGACAGTACAGATTACTCGATTTTAGTCTATGGGCTGTTTTCACTAAACTTAATACACTGTACATTTTATGCCTTTTATTTTTCTCAGAATACATTTGCTCCTGCCTCATTTTATGAGATGGATACATTAACGAGTATCTGCTACTCCTATCCTATATTATATACGAGGAAATTAAAGCCGGGTGAAACTGAGTGGGACTGTCCACAGTCACAACTTTTACTGACAGACGCCACCCACTTGCTTCCATGAGACCTCACTGCCACTGAAAATGAGTCTGCAGTACATAAACAAACAAAAGGAGGACTGAGGCTGAGACACACACTGAGAAGCAGGGGAGAGGCATGGCATGCTTATTTGTCGATCACCTACCGTGAGCTAGGCCTACCCTAAGCCCTTTCTTTACATATTATCTCATCTGATCCTCCCCACACCTTGAGAATTGGGTACTCTCACTCCCCCAGTTCTAGAGGTAACTGAGGCCCCCCCCCCCCAACTAGCTCCCAGCTACACCGTTAAGCTAGGACACACAAAGCCAGCCTTAGAGCCTGGGTCAGACTGACTCCAAAACCCATGCTCTTAGCCAGCAGTTCTATAGCAAAAGGATGATGCAGTGGCAGGCCAGCCTCATGGTGCCCTATGTACCAGGACAGCCACAGACCCACTGCCCCGCTGCGGCCTCAGCTTCTTACTCACTTGACAGCCCCGACATCCTCAGCATAGCGCTGCATCTCTTCCCGGGCCCTCTCCTCCCGCAGCTCCCGCTGTAGCTCCTCGATCTTCTTCCGCTCAGCCTCATGCTTCTGCTCAGCCTTCCACACCTTTTCCACATTGCGGAGGGTCTGTGGGTGCCAGCTCTTCTTCAGATTCTGTGAATGAAAGGAGGGAGAAAACAATGCAGGGGGTGAGGGTGGGCCCCCCTCCCCATATTCCATTTGTGCCAAAGCAGACATCTAAGGGCAAGATGTCCTTCATAATGGCAAGAATGGCACCCAATTATTTCTTGCACGTATGGGGGTTTTGTTCAAGTACGTAAAGCTTCAGGATAGAACATGCCTTTTCTGGATTCCTTTGAACACTTTTAGCTTGAAATGCTTATGGATCAGACTTCACGAATGAGCAGAGGGGTGGGAAGGTAAACTCTGAAAGGCAAGAGAACTCAAATGTGTTTAGCAGGGGACAATCGTTTTTATGAACACAATCTTCTTCTCCTTGAGTCCAGTTAACCAGCCTTAACCTTGCATAGTTTATGACCCCACCAAGTACCTCTTTCAGTCTTCCTTCCTGGGAATCTCCCCTTAGTTCTGATCTCTCCTTCACGCTGCACCACTGAAGTACCTCAAAAATGCTTCCCCTCTCCCTCCTCCCCACAAGCCACTGCTTTATTTCAGCTTCCAACCAGGGAAGGGGGGAAGAAGTGATCTCTAATGACAATTACAATTTAGCCTAGTGATGCAGGAAGCAAGGAGGAGCAGGGTAGATTTCCAGAGGGAAGAGCACACACAACTGCAGGCTCAGTGGGGAGAAAGAACATAGCACAAATGATTCCATGTGGCTAAAGATAGCATGCAAGGAAAAAAAAAAGATAGCATGTAAGATAATGATGAGGGTCCAAGACAACTAAGAAAGGAAAAGAATAAGGGCCTTTGAAACCGTGTTAAAGGTGTGGGCTTTCTCCTGTAAACAAGAAGAAACACTAAACAGTAATATGCAGGTGACGGGCATGACTACCTATTGCGTTTTTTTTTTTTTTAAGATTTTATTTATTTATTCATGAGAGACACACAGAGAGAGAGGCAGAGACACAGGCAGAGAGAGAAGCAGGCTCCATGCAGGAAGCCTGATGTGGGACTCGATCTCAGGACTCCAGGATCACACCTGGGCAGGTGCTTAACTGCTAAGCCACCCAGGTGTCCCCTAGTTATTGTGTTTAGAATGAACTGGAGAGAGCAGAGATTGAGGACCAGGAGACCAGTTAAGAGGCCTAATGAGAAAACCTACACAAGGTACCTGCCATGTAGAAGGTATTCAGTTAATGACGGCTCTTTTCTTTCCTTTCTCTTTTCCGCCTTGTCCTTCTTTTCCCTTCATCGTGTCAGTCCCCTACCCACTCAGTCCCCTACCCCGACCCCATCCCTGCCCTATCCTACTGGTCTTTCTCTCCCTCCTTCAATATGGGTGATTTTGCCCCCTAGGGTAAATGTCCAGAGACAATTTTGGTTGTCCCAATCAGAGGAGAAGAGTGCTACTGGCATCCAATGGCTGGAGGCCAAGGATGCTACTAAACATCCTACAATGCATAGGACCACCACCCACCCAACCACACACAAGGCAAAACAAAGAAGTATCCAACCCAAAATGTCAATAGTGCCAAGGCTGAGAAACCTGAATTACAGCTTTCCTGTCTCTTAATGCAGTTACCTGAAGAATACACTACATTACATGAATCTTGGAGTCTTGGAAAGCATTCTAATCAACAACCCCTGACAAACTCTAATATAGATACTGGATAGGTGGCTAATTTGATCTATTTGCTGATTCAATCAGGGACACTTTAAACAGGTTAGCATCTTTCCGATCTTGCACCATGCTCCTGTGGGTCCTCTGCCCTACGGAGGGCTTCAGCACACTACAAATGAACTATACAGTTCAAGAGAAATTGCCACATGACTTATACTAAGTGCTATAAATTAAGAAGAAAACTGTCACTACAAATCAGAATGCAGCATTGAAGGAGAAGTGGAGACAGAAAAGTGGACATGTAGAAGAGTTCTTCAGGTTTGAAATAGAAATGGCTCAAGGGCTTAGAGAATGGGGCAGCACGACACTCCCACTACAGCCCAAAACAAGGCTCAACTCCCAGCTGAGGAAGAGAGAAGGGATGCACAAAATAAAGCCTGCTCGACTCGGTATCTGTCTCCTTTCCGAGGCATGGTTCCAGCACCACCACCCCCTCCTGGCCCTTCCCAGAATTTCCAGGCGTAAGGGCCCCCCCTCCAACAAACACACAAACATCAGCCGGCACCGTTGGCGACACGCTTCGCACACCTTCCCAAGTCTCCGCCCGGTCCCTCCATGGCCACAGAGACCGGTCCCTTCTCCAAGGCTACGGCTCCCTTCTCTCGAAAGCCGTGGTCACCCACTCCCACACCCTCCAATTTCCGTCCCCAGCCCCCGGTCAATCTCCGGCTCCGTCCTCCCCCGCCCAGGCCTCGCTCACTTACCAGATCTCCGCCCCCCATGACGGCGGCGAAGTTTCCTCTCTCGCCGCGAACCTGGAGGGCTCAGGCGGAATCAAGAGGAAACGTAGAGAAAGAGATCAGCTGCGACCTCCCCGGATTTCGGAGGCCACCGGCTGCCACTTTTACTGCCCGACCTAGAGCCCACTTCCGGGAGGGCGTCCTATTACTGCGTCGGCGTCGCGCGACGATGACGTTGAATAGTCTGTCGCGCAGCGCGAGGGTAGCGCCACGGGCAGTCTCGTGGTTTGGGGCCCAGATCTCGCGGCGCTCGCGGTCCCGTTTTGGACTCCTCTGCTGGAGCCTCACCCGGTTTCGGGAAAGCTGCGTTGAGACCGCGCCGGTCCACGTACAGGGGGCTCCGCCCCGCCGTCCGTTGCCATGGCAGCGTGCCAGGACGTTCACCCCGCCCCCCACAGGCTGCACCCCGCTTCTCCTCGCGAGGCTCGGCTACTGTTTTGGCTGGTTCGCCTCCCCCGGCACGCACGCCCACACACCGGCCCTGTAGAAACGCTTCCCACACCTGCACTCCTCCCCGACCTCCGCGCAGGGTCAACTCCCTGAGTCCCGGCCTGGTTTACCGAGTGAGGTGGAAAGCATCCAGCGGAGATTCCATCAGCTCCCCTGCACCAGACTTTGATTATTTTTTTATTGGGTGAGATCTCTACCCAAAACGTAGGGCTCGAATTCAGGACCCTGCCATCAAGAGCCAAGCTCTACTGTCTGAGCCAGCCAGGCCCCAGGTCACCAGCCTTTTAGATGCGCTCAATTGACCCTTTAAGAAAACAAAACAAACGAAAACAACCACGTCTTTCCCCCCAGCTGTTTCACTCTGTCTTATTAACCAAACTTTAAATGGGCTGCCTCCACTCAGGAGACAAGGTGCCTCCCTTTCATCTTCTGCTTAACCTCAACCCTCCACTTAACTATTTTTCCCCCATAATCTTCAGTAATCCCCCCGCCCCGATTTCAGTCAAAAGCCACATTGCATCCCCATTTGACCTCCCCTAGCCTTGAAAGGTATTGAGGACAACGCTCCCCTCTTTGAAACACTTTGCCCATGACTTGTCTGCACCACTCTCTAGGGTTTTGTTTTATTCCCTACTCCCTTCTCAGGGAACATTTTGTTTCTACTTCATTTTGCCTCTTCATCTTGCTCTAGGTTCCGGCTTGAGTATTCTCACACTGAATGCTCTCCCTGAGTGATCTTATCTACTCACAGGGCTTCACTTACGATCTGTATATTGATGGATCCCAAATTCATTATGTCCAGTCCTATTTCTCCTTCAAGCTCCAGGGTTTTAAACCTGGCTGTTAGACATTTCCAGTTGGAAACTGAACTCCTTATCTAACCTATCCCCATTACCCCAGTCTGGCTCTTTTCTCTCATTACCACCACTTCTCCATCTGGACATCATTCAAGACCTTTCCCTCACCTCCAACATCCAATCAGTTCACAAGATCCTCACTGCTAAGTATCTCTCACATCTGTCCACCTCTCTATCACATTCACCACCAGCCTAAGGCCCCATCATCCCTCCTCTGAGAGAAGTCTTATTTCCCTACTTTCAGTTGTATCCTTACCCATCTATACTCTCCTTTATAGGGATCCCTGGGTGGCACAGCGGTTTAGCGCCTGCCTTTGGCCCAGGGCGCGATCCTGGAGATCCAGGATCGAATCCCACGTTAGGCTCCCGGTGCATGGAGCCTGCTTCTCCCTCTGCCTATATTTCTGCCTCTCTCTCTATGTGACTATCATAAATTAAAAAAAAAAAAAAGAATACTCTCCTTTATAGCTAAGAGTGATCTCTCTAAAGTGCAAAGCTGATGTATCCATCCCCATGATCTGAAACCTTTAATAATTCCCCATTATCCATACTATAAAGACCACACTTTATTTTTTTTTAAGATTTTATTTATTTATTCATGAGAGACACACAGAGAAAGGCAGAGACACAGGCAGAGAGAGGAGAAGCAGGCTCCATGCAGGGAGCCCGATGTGGGACTTGATCCCAGGTCTCCAGGATCATGCCCTGAGCCAAAGGCAAGACGCTCAACCACTGAGCCACCCAGGCATCCCAAAGACCACACTTTAAACGTATCTAGGCCCTTCATGACCTGACTCATCTTACCTCTCCAGCCTCATAAGACTTCCTACCCCTTATTCGCTCTCCTTTTATTTCCCTGGCCAAGCACTCTTAACATTTTTTAAATAGGTAATACATTTTAAATATATTTTAAAAGATGCAAAAGACAATAAAGTAAAAAAAAGTCTCCCACTATCCTTATATCCTCCTCAGAGCTCTTTTATCTCATGTTCCTTTACAATTATATATTGAATATTTATATTTGAGTCTTTGATCCATTTAAAATTTATTTTTGCACAGGAAACAACAAATGTTGGAGGGGATGCGGAGAAAAGGGAACCCTCTTACACTGTTGGTGGGAATGTGAACTGGTGCAGCCACTCTGGAAAACTGTGTGGAGGTTCCTCAAAGAGTTAAGAATAGACCTGCCCTACGACCCAGCAATTGCACTGTTGGGGATTTACCCCAAAGATACAGATGCAGTGAAACGCCAGGACACCTGCACCCCGATGTTTATAGCAGCAATGGCCACGATAGCCAAACTGTGGAAGGAGCCTCAGTGTCCAACGAAAGATGAATGGATAAAGAAGATGTGGTTTATGTATACAATGGAATATTACTCAGCTATTAGAAATGACAAATACCCACCATTTGCTTCAACGTGGATGGAACTGGAGGGTATTATGCTGAGTGAAGTAAGTCAGTCGGAGAAGGACAAACATTATATGTTCTCATTCATTTGGGGAATATAAATAATAGTGAAAGGGAATATAAGGGAAGGGAGAAGAAATGTGTGGGAAATATCAGAAAGGGAGACATAACGTAAAGACTCCTAACTCTGGGAAACGAACTAGGGGTGGTAGAAGGGGAGGAGGGCGGAGGGTGGGAGTGAATGGGTGACGGGCACTGGGGGTTATTCTGTATGTTAGTAAATTGAACACCAATAAAAAATAAATTAAAAAAAAAAGAATTTATTTTTGCATATTGTCTTTCCAGTTGGCTACACATTTGCCTCAACATTTTACAGAATAATCTTATATTCCCCCCACTGTTGTAAAATATCCCTTTATTATATAGTATATTCCCATTTTTAAAATTTTTATTTATTTATTTATTTATTTATTTATTTATTTATTTATTTATTTTTATATTCCCATTTGTATCTGAGTTTGTTTCTGGACTCTCCATTTCACTTCATTAGTCCATCTATTCATATGCTGTTACCAAACTGACCTCATTATTATAACTTCCTTTTAATGACTGGTAAACTACTTCTTCCTCGCTGCTCTTTTATTTTCTAGAATTTCCTGGCCCTTCTTACACTTTTGTTTTTCCAAGTGACTTTCTTTTTTTTAAATTTTTTTAAAAGATTTTATTTATTTATTCATGATAGAGAGAGAGAGAGGCAGAGACACAGGCAGAGGGAGAAGCAGGCTCCATGCAGGTAGCTCAATGTGGGACTCGATCCTGGGACTCCAGGATCATGCCCTGGGCTGAAGGCAGGTGCTAAACAGCTGAGCCACTCAGGGATCCTCTCCAAGTGACTTTCAACGTCAACTTGTCCATTCCAGAAATAGTCCTTTTTGTGGTTTTTTTTTTTGAAGGATAGATCATATTTTTAGGTTAATTTGGAGAATTATGTTACAGCACTTATCACTGTTTTATAAATTGCCTGTATACTTGTCTGTATCTAAATGAGTTCCATAGTGCTAGAGACTTTAGTTCACCTTCGTGTCCCTTATGCCTGGCACCGATTCTGGTGCAGGATAGTTGCTCAACACCTGTGGATAAATGAATGAGTGAATGGATTACTGAGTTCTTAAAGGCCACGTGTCCTGGAGTCAAAGTTGACCAAGATATTTCTTTAGGGTATGATCTCATAGAAATAATAGTAATCATTAATGTTATTAATAATTAACAATAATAATGGGATAGGGATGCCTAAGTGGCTCAGTCGTTCAGCATCTGATCCCAGGATCCAGGATGGAGTCCCACATCAGGATCCCTGTAGGGAGCCTGCTTCTCTCTCTGCCTCTCTCTGTGTGTGTCTCTCTGGAGACACATAAAATCTTTTTAAAATAAATAAATAAAATCTTTAAATAAATAAATAAGATTATATATTTGAAAACAAATGGCTTTGATTTGAGTTTGAATCTTAAGTCTGCTGTGTGTATTACTGTGACTTTGGACAAGTTATATAGCCTCTCTGGAGGGGTTTTCCCCATCTGTAAAATAACTCTACTACCACTTACTGTGAAAAGTTGTCGTATGACATGAAATAGCATTTGTAAAGCATTTCAGGATCTAGTCCTACATTGGGCTTCCTGCATGGAGCCTGCTTCTCCCTCTGCCTGTGTCTCTGCCTCTCTCTCTAGGCCCTTCATGACCTGACACATCTTAAATCTCCAGCCTTGTAAGACTTCCTACCCCTTATTCACTCATCTTTTAAAAAGATATCTCTCTCATCTTTAAAAATAAAAAAATGATCATTCTACCTACTGTGTTACTATTACCCACAATAATTTCTTTTCTAGGACTCCATCTGATTGACACCAAAGGTTAGGAGGAC
This sequence comes from Canis lupus baileyi, assembly GCF_048164855.1. Lineage (NCBI taxonomy): Eukaryota > Metazoa > Chordata > Mammalia > Carnivora > Canidae > Canis > Canis lupus. The sequence goes on from NC_132853.1 coordinate 37,714,830, forward strand.
AAGGATGATTCTAAAAGTCAACAGTGCCATAGTTTTGTGGTGGGAAATATTTGAAAACAGGACAGAGCTGTATTTGGAGGAAAGAGAACTAGAAATAATCAATTTCATCTCACCAGTGTTTTTCAAACTGTGACCTGGGGATTACCCATAATGGATCGCCCTGAGAGTTTTATTAAATCCTAGAGAATTCTGGGCCCTACGCCTGACCACTCAATCAGACTTCCCAGAGGGTGGAATTCCCGGATTCTAACAAGTTGCTCCTGTGATTCAAATACACAGTAGAATTTGAAAACCTCTTTAGAATAAAGTTAGCTTTCAAAGAAGAAAAATAAAGTAGTGTTGTCTTAAGCCAGGAAGTGTGAAGGTTGTTCACAAACACTGTAATACAGAGCTGTTTCCCCAGTGAGGAGAGAAAAAAGGAATGAATCACCATTGCTGACTTGTGTTGTCTTTTCATCCAGCTATACAGCATTCATTTATCCATTCGATAGATGTCAGACACTGAATAAATGGTATTGTAGCCATAGTTTGCAAACTAATTAATGCTCTTCCCGAGGTAAAGTTAAGTCTTTGCTACTCCCCAGCTATTCCAAAGACAGATGCTCCAACTTATGTTTCCCTGGGGCTTGTAGCAACTAGCCATGTCAAGTAACCATAAATAGTCCCACAGCTGTTGAGCCCAGTGAACAAGGATAGGCTCTAATCAAATGGTTTGGTTAGGCGTGGATCTTTGCAGAAAGTGATGGGAGAGAGAGCTTTGGAGGTAGGTTAAGCCAAAACATCATCGAAGTCAGGAAGTCTTCTCTCTTTTTTTTTTCTTCCTTTCCTTTCCTTTCCTTTCCTTTCCTTTCCTTTCCTTTCCTTTCCTTTCCTTTCCTTTCCTTTCCTTTCCTTTCCTTTCCTTTCCTTTCCCTTTCTTTCTTTCTCTCTCTCTTTCTCTCTTTCTCTCTCTCTCTCTTTCTCTCTTTCTTTCTCTCCTTCCTTCCTTCCTTCCTACTTTCCTTCCTTCCTTCCTTCCTTCCTTCCTTCCTTCCTTCCTTCCTTCCTTCCTTCCTCGCTTTTCTTCTTTCTTCATCCATCAGCACCTTAAGGGAGAAATGATTATAGGCTAGTTAGCACTATATTATACACAGAAGCTACAAAGATGGAAACTGTTTCTGCCCTCAAAGCGCTCGTGGTATGAAAGAGGTAAACACTTAGCATCACTATGGTATAACTCAGGCTATAATTGAGAAATGTACAAAGTAATGTACACATTAACACAGAGAAATAATTTTTTGCACAAGCAGCAAAGTGTAATGAGCTCTGGAGTCAAAATACACTTGGGCTGGGATCCTGGAATGCCACATTGCAAGTCAGAAAAACCTTTCTGAGCCTCAGTTTCCCCAATGCTAAAACAATCATTTTATTAGTACCTAACCTACTCCATAAGGTTGTTGTGTGGCTTCAATGAAGCAATGCCCTGCTAACCCACTTCAGTCATTCAAGTACCACTGTCATAAGTCTGTCATATTCATATAGCAATGATACTTATTTAATACATTTACTTATATTGATTCACTTTTTTAAAAAGTCTCCAACATTTTATTATGAAAATTTTCAAACATTCAACATAGTGAAAGAACTTGACATGGAACACCTATAAACACACCACCTAGATTCTACAATGAACATTTTAGTATATTTACTATACTTGCTTTATCACATTCCTCCTATGTATGTATATATATGCATACCCATATGTATTCCCTTCTCCATCCATTAAGCCATCTGTTTTTCAGTGCATTTCAAAATAAATAATGGACAATAATATACTTCCTCCTAAATACTTCAGCATGCATATCATTTGTTGTTGCTGTTGTTGTACACATGAGAGCACACAAATGCATAGGCAGAGAGAGAGGGAGAGAGAAGAATCTTAAGTAGTCTCCCTGCTCAGCAGGGATCCCAGTGCTGGGCTCAATCTCATAACTCTGAGATTATGACCTGATCTGAAATCAAGAGTCGGACGCTTAACTGACTGAGCCACCCAGGCACCCCTCAGCTTGTATGTCATTAACTAGAGTCCATATTTGTTTATAGTATTTTTCATTTTATGTTAAAGTTACATAAAATGAGATGTATAAATCTAAAATAACCATTCACTAGTTCTGACAGATGCACACACTACTGTAACCCAAACAGCTATCAAGAAATGGAACATTAGCTTTGCTCAGTGACAGTATCATAGCCAATGAAGTTTATCCAAGGCACAATTATTGCTAATTGAAAGAAATGGGGGGAAAAAAAAGAAAGAAATGGAACGTTACTGGGATACCTGGGTAGCTCATTCAATTGAGCTTCTGACTCTTGATTTTGGCTTGGATTGTGATCTCAAGGTTGTGAGATCAAGCCCCACCATGATCTGCAGGGAGCCTGCTTGAGATTCTCTCTCTCTCTCTCTCTCTCTCTCAAATAAATACATAAATATTTTTAAAAAATAAGAAGAAGAAAAAATGGAACACTACCATTATCCCAGTAAGATTCCTTCATCCCCTTCCTGGCTAATTTCTGTCCCATCCCCAGCCTAGAGACAACCAGTCTTGGATTTTTTTTTTTTACCATAGATTAGTTTTGCCTGTTCTAGAATTTCATATAACTGGAATAGTACGACATACACTCTTTTCTGTAAGATTTTTATCAGCATAATGTTTGTGGGATTCATCCATCTTGCATGGGTAATCCATTCCTTGTCATGGGTGAGTAGTATTTATTTGTATGAATAAACCACAGATTTAAAAAATCATTTTCCTAAAAAAATAAAAAATAAAAATAAAAATAAAAAAAATAAAAAAATAAAAAATCATTTTCCTATTGGTGAGCCCTAGTCTGTTTTTGGTTTTCCCTATTATGAAGAAAGTCTCTATGAACATTTCTATGTGGGTCTTGTTGTAAGCATGTGTTTTCATTTATCCTGAGTAAAATCCTAGGAATGGAACTGCTGGGCCAGAAGGTCAGTATAGTTTCATACAAACTGCCAGGTCTTTTCCCAAAATGGCATACCATTTTACATTCCCCCAATTAAGAGTTAGTGTTTGGTGTGCTTCTAGTCAATCTGATCCATGTGTGGTGTAACAATGTGATCTCAATTTGCATTTCTCTGATGATTAACAATGTCAAATATTTTTTATGGGTTTATCTGCCATTTGTATCTCTTCCTTTATGAAATGTCTCTTCAAATAAATCTTTCTTTCTTTCTTTCTTTCTTTCTTTCTTTCTTTCTTTCTTTCTTTCTTTCGACTGGCTGCTTGGAGTTTATTTTTCACTTCGTGCAAGGCACAGGTTACAGGGTGTATGGAAGACATGTGTGGTTTGGATAGTAGAGTGAAGTTCTCTCAACCTCCTTTTGGTGTTTTGCTATAAAAGAACCCAGCTGCTTCTGCTTGCTGCAGCCTGTAGTCTACAGGGAAGGAAGGGCCTCTGATGAGGCTAGTGCCTCCTGAAGCTTTGTGGTGGCCACTCAGGCCTAGAGCCTGCTATTGGCTTTGCCAGACTGGCTGCCAGGCTGTTTCATCATGGCTTCCAGAGTCAAGTCACAGGTGATCCTGTCACTGGAAGCCTGGGGAGATTCCCTGCTGGGGGAGAGCTTGTGGCCAGAGGCTGCTAACACCTGCCTGCATCTCCCTCACCTGGCCCCCAGAAAGGGGGAATTCCAACATGGTAGCTGTGGATGGGAGAGTGGACTTCCTAAAAAAGAAGCTTGACCACCAGTGCCCCAGGTGGGCTTTGGGGAGACAAAGGTGGTGAGGAATGGCTTCCCTAGGATGCTCTGCACTTATGCAGGACCCGTTACTGGTAGTAGAACCCCGGCAGCATGGGTAACAGTCTTGAGGGATGGCTGCCTTGCTATGGCTTGTGGGCTGGTGGAAATGTCTGTGGGGAGCCCTCCAGGAACTCAGTGCACGATCCCAGGTGGTGGGGACCCTAGGCCACAGAGCCCATCTGCAGGGGAGACACGGAAAAGCTCCATAACCTCTGTGCATGGGGCCTTTACTCCATTTCCTCATTGGGCTGTTTATAGTCTTTTTACTTTTGAGTTGCAAGAGTTCTTTATATATTCTGAATACCAGTTCTCTATCAGATCTGTATTTTGCAAATCATTTCTCCTAGTGTGTGGCTTGCCTGTTCTTAACAGGGTCTTTTGACAAACAGACTTGCTAAAGCCTAATTCATTAATATTTCCTTTCCTTTTTGTATCCTCTTGTTGGAGAAAAAATTACACATAATACTAAAGATCAAAGATAAGGAAGACTTTCTTTAAGGGGGGGACTACTGCAGTAAATACCAATGGGACCTTGCAGCGGGGGAGAGAGATGGATCTCAGCTCTGAGTACAGCATTTATAGCCAAGCAGCAGGGAGGAGGCGGGACTGGGGTCAGGTGAGGGGTAGATGGAAAATTACTCAAAGGAAACATTATGGGCCAAGGGGTATTTCTGGCTAAACTGACTTTACATGATTGTTACTGATGGCAGGCAGGCCAGGATGATCAGACTTTGCCTCCAGGGCGGTGGGGGATGAGGAACTGAATCAGATACTGAGGGTGATCAGATACAAAAAATGTGGGATTCTGACCCTGGCTAAACTGACTTAGCAAGGTTCTTGCTAGAATTGGACAAGGTAGCTCTCAGCCTTAGCACAATCTTTCTGGAAACCTCTGCTCCGTGAGAGCCCAATGGAGGAAGAAGCGAATGCACTGAAGTGTAAAAGAGGAGGCAGAGGTCCAGTAAACTGCTAGCTTACACACCCATGGAGCCAGAGGAGCAGAAATAAGGAAAGCCAGAGGCCAGGGAGGCTGATATCAATTATTGGACTGCAGGCCTACTTTCTAGAGCTTGAGTCAATGGATCTAGAACATCCATTGCCATCTGATCTCAGTGACCACCTTTGAGAAATCTGCCTTGCTCATACCAAAACAATCCCTTTTCTGCTCACTTCCATAGCACATACCCTAAAATTGAAACCAGAACAGTCCCTTTTGGTCCTTTGCCCTGGACCTGTGACTTTCGGGACTAATTGTTTTCATTTGTGGCTGAATATAACACATATACAATAAATCATCTCTTCTGCTGTCTTCACTGAAAAAAAAATGGACAACGCAAACAGGAAATCAGAAGTCCTAAAGTTAGGGCCCAGTTGAAAAAGAGCTCAGAAAAGCCTGTCCAACGTTTGATCATGGAGAGAATATCTTGGTCACACACTAAGAAACCTTTGCCATCCTTCAAGACAGAAAGCCATTTTTCTATGTTTTCCTTTAACAGCTTGTCTATGATCCTTCTTGAGTTTTTCTGAGACAATCATTTAAGTATTGGACAGGGCAAGGTCATTAAAAAAGGGGAAATCTATCTGTACAAATGTGTGTAGCCCGGTGTCACAGGCATCAATACTCACAAAACTCTTCTCCAGGCCATATACACCCAGAAAGAGGCTATCATGCCGATCAAAATGCTTAGGAAACAATGAGGAGGCTACAGAGCATTATCGTCACTGATTCACTGATTTGCATTTTCTGCATCTGGGGCATTAGCCCATAGCATTTGGCTGATTCCCCAGTTACTAAGAAGTGAGTCTTCCTGTATTCTAAATAGTCTTAAATAGTACACACTTCGGATGTCACTGAAATCATAGTCTACTGCAGGCTTACCTGTAGTTATCTGCTGTGTGATGAAAAGTTTTACTCCTGCTTTAATAAAGCCAAACCATGTTCACTGTCACAATACTCACCTTAAAAGGTGGCCTTTTATTTTATTTATTTATGATAGTCACACAGAGAGAGAGAGAGAGAGAGGCAGAGACATAGGCAGAAGGAGAAGCAGGCTCCATGCACCGGGAGCCCGACGTGGGATTCGATCCCGGGTCTCCAGGATCGCGCCCTGGGCCAAAGGCAGGCGCCAAACCGCTGCGCCACCCAGGGATCCCAAAAGGTGGCCTTTTAATTACTAGGGTAAGAAGGTGGAGGTGGGTAGGTGTGTTGAAAGCAACCTCAAATATTATCAAGGCATGTGTCTGTCAAAACAGAGACACCATAAAAGGCGCAAGAAACTGAAGATAACTTTCATTTGACCAAATGTGTATATTGGTAGAATTATGTTTACTGTGTCACTAACAACTGCCATCCTTTTTTTTTTTTTCTAAGTTTACTTATTTATTATTTGAGAGAGAAAAAGAGAGAAAGTGTTAGGGAGAGACTGAGTGAGAGGATCTCCAGCAGACTTCCCAATGAGCCGATACTGGGCTTTATCTCATGACCTGACATCATGACCTGAGCTGAAATCAAGAGTCAGATGCTTAATTTAACTGACTGAGCCACCCAGGTGCCCCAGACAACTGCCATCCTATATGGAGCACCCAGTGTGTGTCTAACATGTAGTAGGCTATCTGTTATTTCAACTAGTACGGAATGAGTGAATGAATATAAGAATGCAAGAAAATTCTTTCCTGGCTACTGTACAAAGAGAGCAAGCATGCCAAAGTGCTTGCTCCTAAGAAATTTCAACCCAAGAGATAAGCCACAAGTATATACATTTGAAAATTTATATATAAATAATTCTCATAGAGCAACAAGTTTCTATGGATCATATGTATTTATCTCCACTCCCTCCCAAAACTCTTAAAGTGTTTAACTCTTAAAGGACTGGAAAGGAAAACTGGAGAGGGAACAGAAGAACCATGTCACACATTTTTCAAAGATGGAAAGGAAGGGTGGAAGTAACAGCAAAGCAGAGGAAGCTGAAACCCAAGTGTTAGCTGAGGCAGTGGTTCTCAATCTTTTTTTTTTTTAAAGATTTTTTTTTAAAGATTTATTTATATATTTGAGAGAGAGGGAATGAGAGCTAGCAAGCACACACACCAACAGGAAGAGGGGCAGTGGGAGAGGGAGAGAGAGAATCTTAAGCAGATTCCTCACTGAGCACAGAACCCAACTTGGGGCTCGACCCAAGGACCCTGAAGATCATGATCTGAGCAGAAATACCTGTAGAGGTTTTTTGTTTTTTGTTTTTTTTAATTCATTCAACAGAGCACAAGAAGGGAAGTGGCATGCAGAGGCAGATGAAGGTGGAGAAGCAGGCCCCCCACTGTGCAGGGAGCCTGACACAGGGTTTATTCCCCGGATCAAGACCTGAGTTGAAGGCAGATGCTTAACCAACTGAGCCACCCAGGTGCCCCCCACCCCCCAGAGAGATTTTTAAACTATTGATGCTTAATGGAACCTAGGCCTACAGATTTATTTCTCTCCCAGGTGACATCAATGTGTGCCCAAGATTGGGAACCACTGGGGATCCCTGGGTGGCGCAGCGGTTTAGCGCCACCTTCAGCCCAGGGCCTGATCCTGGAGACCCGGGATCGAGTCCCATGTCAGGCTCCCTGCATGGAGCCTGCTTCTCCCTCTGCCTGTGTCTCTGCCTCTCTCTCTCTCTGTGTCTCTCATTAATAAATAAATAAAATCTTAAAAAGAAAGGTTTTTTAAAAAATTTATTCATGAGACACACAGAGAGGAAGGCAGAGACGTAGGCAGAGGGAGAAGCAGGCTCCCTACTGGGAGCCCAATGCAGGACTTGATCCCAAGACCCTGGGATCACTCCCTGAGCTGAAGGCAGATGCTCAACCACTGAGCCTTCCAGGTACCCCAGATCTCAGAATTCTATGGAGAAACTAAATAGCTTGAGGAGTCAGGGAGAATGTTGACCCACATTTGGAAGTTCCCAAATGAAAAGGCTGGCTCACTGTTGGAGAACCCACAAAGAAATCCACCAATCAACAAGCCCTACCCAAGAACAGAGCTTCCAATGACCTTTAACCTATTGGAGGGCCAGTTGTTTGGCGAATGCCCTCAACACTAGCGTCTAAAAACAAAGGAAACAGCAGCAAAAAGAAGGGGAAAAGGCAATCCTTGGAGAAGAACACTTCAGAAACCACCATAATTTTAAAGAAACAAGAGGAAAAAATAGTATCACTAAAACTAGAATAGGATGTCATGACAAAAAAAAAAAAAATGCAGTTGGGGCACATGAGAAAACTGAAACTCAAAAGCCAACAACAAAAAAAAAAGGGATCCCTGGGTGACGCAGCGGTTTAGCGCCTGCCTTTGGCCCAGGGTGTGATCCTGGAGACCCGGGATCGAATCCCACATCGGGCTCCAGGTGCATGGAGCCTGCTTCTCCCTCTGCCTGTGTCTCTGCCTCTCTCTCTCTCTCTCTCTCTCTCTGTGACTATCATAAATAAATAAAAATTTAAAAATAAAAAAAATTTTTAAAAAGTTGAAATATAGCACCAGGAAATCTCCTAGAAAGTACAACAAAAAGACAAATGAACAGGAGACAAGAACAGATAAGTCCTCCCATTAGCAAATGATGAAGAAGAAATTATCAGACATAATAAGGCTTAAGGTAGGATATGAATCTCTAGATTGAAAGAGATCACGGAATAGATCATGGAAAAACCAGAACATCAAGAACAGAGAGCCTAAGATTTTACAGAGAGAAACAGGTCACATATGGGAATAAGGACATTGAACTTACCAAGAGAAGCTAGAAGACAAGGATTTTCAAAGTTCTGAAAGCAAACTCCTCAGCAAAAATTATGTTCTCAAAGTATCTCTCAAGTGTTCAGACAAAATTTATTTTCGGGTATGCCCGAACTCAAGCATCTTACCTGGCATATATATTTTTTTTCCTCAGGAAGCTGCTCAGGGTTATTCTCCACCATATAAAGAAGGAAACTAGAAAAAGGAAGGCGTTGCTCAGGAAACTGAGAATCCCACACAGAGGACAGGGAAGGCGAATTCCCCAGGCACCAGGTGGGTGACATGTCTAAACAGTCTGCCTGAAAGCAGAGGGATGGAGGGTGTCAGGAAGACTGTCTTGAAAAAAATTAATTTGATAGGTTTGGACCAAGTGAATAATTGTACTGTGAGGCTGTTGAAGGCTCTAATAGAAAGAAAAACATGCAAATGAAAAATGAGGGATGCCTGGGTAGCTCAGAGGTTTGGTGCCTGCCTTTGGATCACGATGTGATCCTGGAGTCCTGGGATGGAGTCCCACATCAGGTTCTCTGCAAAGAGCCTGCTTCTCTCTCTGCCTCTCTCTCTCTCTCTCTCTCTCTCTGTCTCTCTCATGAATAAATAAATAAAATATTTAAAAAAGATAAAATGAGGGATCCCTGGGTGGTGCAGCGGTTTAGCGCCTGCCTTTGGCCCAGGGCGTGATCCTGGAGACCAGGGATCGAATCCCACGTCGGGCTCCCGGTGCATGGAGCCTGCTTCTCCCTCTGCCTATGTCTCTGCCTCTCTCTCTCTCTCTCTGTGTGACTATCATAAAAAATAAATAACAAATAAATAAATAATAAATAAATAAATAAAAATTAAAAAAAGAAAAAATGAGATAATTATCTTCAAGAGAAAAAAGTTTTCAAGAAATCAGTGGTAGGAAGGGGTGGGGGCTGGGGTAACTGGGTGATAAATTGTATGTAATTGAATTAATTTTTTAAAAGATTTTATTTATTTAGAGACACACACAGAGAGACAGAGACACAGGCAGAGGGAGAAGCAGGCTCCCTACGGGGAGCCCAATATGGGATTCAATCCGAGGACCCTAGGATCATGCCCTGAGCTGAAGGCAGAGGCTCAACCACTGAGCCACCCAGGAGCCCCTAATTGAATTTAAATTAAAAAAAAAAAAGAAATCAATGCTGTTTGTAGTATATATAGACTCAATATTAAATAGTATTGACATGATCATGATAATGTGAACATAAGTGATTTAATACAAAATTTTGACCTAATTTCAGCAAATGAGAAGTCAAGGGGTGTGAGAGGGCAAGTCCTCGACAGCTAGAACTGGAAATTTTTGCGCCCAAACACCCCTCCAATTCTCAGGGAGTACCTCACATGGTCAAACTCGGTGAAGCAACACTACCTTCTCCCACTCCTGGCGGAAAACTGCACACACACACGCACATCAGAACACAACTCGGCCAATCAACTGCTTCCACCTGGCCGTGTAAAAGGGGAGGAATTGTCCTGGGAATGCAGGTGCAGCTAGAACAGTACCCACGACTTAGTGATGAGTGCCCTGAGTGGGTGGCTCCCACAGTGGACACTTCCTGAGATGAGACCTGAGCTGGATTTCCCTCCTCTGCCCTTCTTCTTAGTTAACCGCTTTGTGAGTTAGGTTCTCCAATCTTCTTCAATTCTGCGAGTCCCCACCATACCTCCTTTCCTGCTTTTAGTGGGCAGAGTGGATATCTGTTCCATTCCAAGAACTCTGACTAGCAGAATACATGGGTAAGAGGAAAGTGCCCCTAACCTTCGAGAGAGGGATTTGCACAGTGTTGGAAATGTGTTAATAAGCTTTTCAGATCAGACAGAAATGTTCCTTCCAATTGTAGGAAAGATTCAGTTAGAAGTTAGTCTAGAAAAGGTGTGTAGGTATTTTTAAAAGGTATGTCTTCCTGGAGCTACCAACAAATGTCTCCCTCTGACAGCTGTGTATGAATATTTCAAGTTCCAGCAGACACGAAATTCCCTGGGGTCAGAGGCCCTGTTTCATGTATTATTATTTTTTAAAGATTTTATTTATTTGAGAGAGAGAGAGAGAGAATGAGCAGGGAGAGGAGTAGATGCCGAGGGAGAAGCAGGCAGCCTGAGCAGGGAGCCTGATGCAGGTCTCAGTCCCAGGAACTTGAGATCGTGACCTGAACACAAGGCAGACGCTTAACCAACTGAACCACCCAGGCGACCCATTTCATGTTTTAATTCACAGCTGCTTTGCATGTACTATACTAAGCTCTCAAAAATACATGTTGTATGAACCTCTTTATCTGTTCTCTCATACATCAGATTGCTAAACTTGTGTTCACAGCTCTCACACCTAATTTTAAAGATTTATTTTATTTTAGAAAGAAAGATAGAGTGGGGGAAGGGGCAGAGGGAGAGGGAGAGAGAATCACAAGCAGATTCCACACTGAGCAGAGCCTGATGCAAGGCTCCATCTCACAACCCTGAGATCATCACCAGAGGGGAAAACCAAGAGTCAGACACTTGTGAGGCCTGGGTGGCTCAGTGGTTGAGCATCTGCCTTTGGCTCAGGGTGTGAACCTGGGATCCGGGATCAAGTCCCATATCAAGCTCCCTGCATGGAGCTTGCTTCTCTCTCAGCCTATGTCTCTGCCTCTCTCTTGCTGTGTCTCTCATGAATAAAGAAATAAAAGTCTTAAAAAAAAAAAGAGTCAGACACTTAATTGACAGATCCACCCAGACATCCCTCTCACACCTAATTTTAGATTTAGAATCTCCTTAGGGCCTTTGTTTTAATTGAAGCCCAATGGGATCCTCTGGCAGTCTCAGCTAAGTGTCATTTGGAATGTAGGGGGAACTAGGATCATTTCAGTACACAGATGAGTCAAGCGATCCTTATCCTCTCTAGTAATCCTGGCTGGGAGTTAGGAAGTACAGTGCATTTACTTGCTTCCATTTAGTGGAAGTAAAGAAAAGGGAAGAGGAAGGGGGCACCCGGATTTGAACCGGGGACCTCTTGATCTGCAGTCAAATGCTCTACCCCTGAGCTATACCCCCATGACCTAGTGTCCTTCTCTTCCTTGTCCACTTATGGTGACTCAGTGCCATCAGATTCCACCCACACTCAAGGTCTGGCAAGCTGTGTGTTCTAAAGCTCCACCTTCTTTTGTATCCATCATCTGCTTTGGCTTTTCTCTTGGCCACCAATAAACTGGGTGGGGACACTTGAAAAATGAAAAACGACATCCTGGAAACTAGCTGAAAAGGAAATTGACAGCACATCAGCAGACAAAGTGTCCACGAGCACTGTGCCAGAATTACCATGTCAGAATCTAGAGGCTAAAAAGCAGTCCCACATATCCCCTTGCTCACCTCCGGACTCTTGATGCACTGAGGGTGGAAAGGAGAAGGAAGATGTCAGTTATGTTGGATGGGATGACTCTCAGGAAAATCACAGGCAACCAATCACTATCTCTTTGGACGAACTGCCTGTCCATTCTTGATGGGAAAATGGTAGCCAACTTCTAGCCTGGGGCTCTGCTTGCTGCCTGGGGCAGAGCTTTGTGTAGGGTGAGGTGTTCCTCCTTCTGCCGTGAGCAGGGGAGATCTGAGGCCTCTGTTCAAGCCTCACACTCCAGGGCATGGTGTACAAGGGCACAGGCCTGACAACACTCTCTCTCCTCCCACCTCCTCGTCGGGCTAGAGGAGCTCAGGGTGGGGAAACCAGTCTGCCCCCTCCCAACCTCAGCAAAGAAACAGCAAGCACACTTGCAGGCACAAATTAACATCATCGTTTATATAAAAATAGCATTAAAAAGTTCATCTAAACATCTGTCTTCTATTCAGGTCCAGGAGTAGGAAAGGTAAAGATGTTGTTAGAAGAGGGGGAACTGGGTGACCTCTCCAAAGACCGACGGGCGCTGGCGGAGGGCTGGGGTGTTTCGGCGGTAGCCAAATCGGCCATTGAACCCCCTGATCATCCTCAGTTCTGCATTGTAGTAATCATGCCCGGTCACCTGCTGGAAGGAATGCCCTTTGGGGCAAAGAGAGAGGCCTCAGCCTGCATTCAGCTCCATCTTGCTCCCCACCCCTGCCCCCTGCTCCCACAGGGCTGGTAGAGAATGTGCTCCCCATGTCCCAGCTGAACCCTCAATCCTCAAATGTCTCAAGCCTCTTGATTAAAAGCCAAGGTTTGATGAAGTCAAGGAGAGAGATAGCTTTCTAGAAACCAAACCACATACCAGGAGTAGCACACAGGAGGAATGTGAATGGTATGTGCTAAGACAGGAGGGGCCAGAAACTTCTGGGCTTGGCTACAATTGCCTGGCTCCCAGGAAGACTGAAAAACATTTCCCCCTTCCTTTTGACCCACATAGAGAAAATGGATGAGCTCGATTTCGCCCACTGGTGCCAAGGGTCACAAGACTAGAGTGTGGCCAAAGGGTGAAGGGGTTGTGGGGTGGGAGGGCTCACGCCATCAGAAAAACATCTCCCAACCTTTCCTTTCCTGTTGTGAAATTGGGCCTGTGAAAGGAGGACACAGCCTGTTCAGGGAGCAGGGAGGAGAACATGGGCTCTAGAGTCGGAAAGAGGGGAATTCCAATCTCAAGCTAAGCTCTCCTTGGCCGGTCACCTCACCTCCCTACACTTCACTTTGCCCAGCTTAGCACAGGGGTAGTGTGAAGGCAAAAACCACCTGACCTACAGAGGTGCTTAGTCACTGAACAAGAGCATGGTGACACCATCTGCTCATGTATGAGAAGAAAAGCTGGTGATGCAGTTCCAGGGCTTCTGACCCCCGAACCCTTATCCCCTGGAAACCAGGGCTCTCTGGGGCCTGATTCCTCTCTCTAAACTGGGGAATGCACACCACTCTTCCAGGTGGGTTCACACTGAGGCTGCAAAGCCAGGTGGCACTTGCCTGCCCCTGCCCAATTTCTCCTGTTCAGGTATCTCTGTCCTTGCCCGAAGATGTGGAAATAGTCCACTATCCAGCCGTCTCTTCCTGTGCCACCGTGATCCTGAGAGTCAGAGAGAGAACACAGAAGACTGTCAGCAACCATGCTGAGGGGTACACAGGTAAAGTCCCTTTGGGCTAGTTGTGGGGGGAGAGAGACAAGGTCACAGCCAGGGGTCACCAGGCAGGACAGATGAAATATAAATATACATGTGGACCTATTGTCTCTCAGGGAGAGGCAGTATAGGTGGATAGTTAAAGGCTCAGTGTCTGCTGCCAGACTGGTTACAATTCCAGCTCTGTCACTAACAAGCTGTGACCCTGGGCCAATGACACAGCTTTTCTGGACCTCAGCTTTCTTATCAGTGAAAGGAGGACTGTAGGATTTAAGAGAGATAGTTCAAATAAAGGGCCTAACATAGTAAACCTCCTTCTTCTTCTTCTTCTTCTTTTTTTTTTTTTTTTTGGCTTAAGATTTTAATTATTAGAGAGAGAGAGAGAAAGAGAGAGAGAGAGAGAATGAGCAGGGGGAGGGGGAGCAGAGGAGGGAGAAGTAGACTCCCTGTTGAGCAGGGAGCCCAAGGCAGGGCTGGATCCCAGGGCCCTGGGATCACGACCTGAGCCAATCCCAGGATACCTGGGCTCATCCTAGGACCCCGCCATCACCACCTGAGCTGAAGGCAGATGCTTAACTAACTGAGCCACCCTAGCGCCCCTATTCACAGGGCTAGCTCAGTCCACAGACCATGCCACTCTTGATCTTGGGGTTGTGAGCTCAAGCACCACCTTAGGCAGCAGTTTACTTAAAAACAAAACACCCCCCATTATCTTTATATAAATGAAAATCATACCTACTACAAACGGTTGTGATGATTAAATCCTTATAAAATGAAACACAGATAGTTTTGAAAGTGTGCGCACCATATTCTTTTCAAGCTTTTAAATACTCAAGTTTTTCTCTTTTTTTCCTCCCAAGCTCTGGATCCTTCTGTTGTAAACATCACGCAGGTAGATAGCCAGTACACACTCCAGTATGGCACACACTGATGTGTCCATACACACACAGTGCACACCCAGGCACATGTACACACACACACAAACACGGAGACCACAAATAAGCCCCAAGATTTGTTCGCAGAATTACCCGCACCAACACCACCTCTCCCCTCCCCATACCACTGTGACATACGCACACAAATATTGGAGACTTGAAAAGGCCTCCCATATTTGTTGGGGGTGTTGAAAGAAGTTGGCACCATCAGCAAATAGCGTCAGGATCTCGGATCCACGAGGGCAAAGGCCCGGGGCGGGGGGGGGGGGGGGGGGGGGGGAGAAGTGAGGTCCGAGGAGGTTTGGAAATTGTTTCCCACCTCCTCACGGGTAGGCCCACCGAGCGAGCCCCTCTGTAACCGTGACATCACCAAAGGAGGGCGCCCCGCCTGGCGGCTCGAGGCGTCGCTTTGTCTCTTTCGCTGAAGTCACAAGGATTCTCGCACTCGGAGAATCAGTGGCGTGAGATCACCCCAAAGTGTGGGTCTGTGACGTCAAAAAGGACAATGAAACCGATCGGTCTGCCGGAGGCGGGCTTCACCACCGTTCTCTCAGGCTTGCAGAAACCCCAGATGAGTTCGTTCTCAAATTCAGGGGTGGAGAGCGATTCCTTGAGCTCAGGGAGCTCGATACCTGTCACCTGGCCCCGCCAGTTCCGGGGTTTCGTGGAGAAAGCCGGGGGTGGGGGGAGGGGGGGAGTGGGGAGGCCGGGATTTCGGAAGTCGGCCCCGCCCCCGGGGTCAGGCTCTGCGGGGACAGCCAGTGGGGTCGTCCCGGGTGCTCCTCTAATAACCTGCTCAGTCTTCCGCAGAACGGGCGGAACCACGTGGCTCTGGAAGTACCGGCGGGCGTGGCAGTCCTGCTGAGCGTTGTAGGGCGGAATCGCCGACCAGAGCTTGGGCCTCACGCGCTCGGAGGCGCGGGACATGGTGCTCACGGCCACGCCATCCAAAATGAAGCTCTTCTCCAGCCGCAGAGGACACTCGCACAAGTGCGACATCCCAACCACCGCAGCCTCCGAGGGCCTTTCTGGTGGGAGTGCAGCGCCCTAGCTCGGGGCCCCCCTGCGCATTAGTAGCATTGTTACGTGGGGTGGTGTCAAAGACTCCTGCGACACAAACCCTATTGTCCCATCCAACAGGGTAGGCTCTTAGGGCTGTGGCGTAAGTTGCCCGCAAGGCTCTTTGAGGTGAAGGATGACTAAGAGATCATGCAAGAGGAATTGGAGATTGGAGGGGTGTTGTGGAATTGGGGCGGTGTGAACGCAGTCGGGCATCGCCCCGCCCCCACCCTCCGTCTTGCCATATACATTTCCTAAACTCGGTTCCGTTGAAAAGCTCGTACCCAGAATGGATCAGAAAGAGTTCAGATACCACCTACTTCCAAATCTCATTTTACGTAACTGGAATTTGAAGCTCAGAAACATTGGGATATTCCCTAAATCCATTTAGTGGCAGATCCAGAACCAGAATTCAGGACTCCTGACTTCCACTAAGTTCACTTAAAGCAGTTCTACTTACCTAATTATTTTCATCAGCTAGCATTTCTCCTTGTAAAAAAAAAAAAAAAAAATTAAAAACCAAAACAAAAACAAAACAAAAAAAAACCCCAAAACAAACAGGTGCGCCTGGGTGACTCAGTAGGTTGTCTGCCTTCAGCTCAAGTTATGATCCTGGGGTCCTGGATCTAGCCCCACAGCAGGCTTCCTGCTGAGCAAGGGAACCAGCTTCTCCCTTGGTACTGCCCCCCTCCCCATGCTAATAAAATCTTTTAAAAACCCCAAAAGCAAAAAGTCCCAGCAGGTTGACACAGTACCATATTTTTTCCTCTAATTTTATGTGTATATGACTAGCTACAGCAAACCATGAAGTGATTATTTTTCTTAAAACACTCAAGAAAGAATTTGAGAGAGATAGCAAGAGACCACAAGTGGGGAAAAGCAGCAGGCTCTCCACAAGCAGGGAGCTGGACATGGGGGTTGATCCCAGGACCCTGGGACCATGAACCGAACTGAAGGCAGAAACCCAACCAAGCCACCCAGGAACCCCAATTTTTACTTATTTCCAAAATTTTCCTCTTTAATAATAAACCCTTACATAGATGCTTTACACATCAAAGTGCTTTATTCAAACTGCTTCTCTATAAGGTGCTGTTATTTTACACTAGACAACAGGATTAGGGAAATCTCTTATATTCACTATTATATAAACGCACATGTATTAATTGGAAAAAGGTTGCTTTATATCTATACAAAAAACCACATTCTGGCAATTCAATACTCAATATATTTGATGTCTCTGACAAGTAAATTCCTTTTTTCTTTTTATTTTTTTTTTTAATTTTTATTTATTTATGATAGTCACACAGAGAGAGAGAGAGAGAGAGGCAGAGACATAGGCAGAAGGAGAAGCAGGCTCCATGCACCGGGAGCCCGACGTGGGATTCGATCCCGGGTCTCCAGGATCGCGCCCTGGGCCAAAGGCAGGCGCCAAACCGCTGCGCCACCCAGGGATCCCCCTTTTTTCTTTTTAAAAAGATTTTATTTATTCATGAGAAACAGAGAGAGAGGCAGAGAGGCAGAGGGAGAAGCAGGCTCCATGCAGGAAGCCCGACGTGGGACTCATCCCAGGAATCGGGGATCACGCCCCCAGCCAAAGGCAGGAGCTCAACCACTGAGCCACTCCGGCGTCCCACTGACCAGTAAATTCCTAAGAAATCTGGAATCATAGGAAATGAAGTCTATAGTTTGAGTTCGTTCTATTAAAATTTGCAAAAAACCTGGAGAACATGGAAGCAGGAAAGTGAGAAATTTCATATAGAGCACACAAAGGGATAAAAAGGATTAATTTTAAGTGGAGGACCTGGGGGCTTCATATCACATTAGACTTCAAATTCACCAGGCTGGAGGATAGGGTAGGAAAACAGGTCTGTTTTAAAAGACTTCCAGATTTAATTTTTTTTTTATTTATTTATGACAGTCACACACAGAGAGAGAGAGAGGCAGAGACACAGGCAGAGGGAGAAGCAGGCTCCATGCACTGGGAGCCCGACATGGGATTCGATTCTGGGTCTCCAGGACTGCGCCCTGGGCCAAAGGCAGGCGCCAAACCGCTGCGCCACCCAGGGATCCCCAGATTTAATATTCCTAAAGCCAAGATAGGTCTAGTCTAGACAGCCTTGGTTCTCAATCTTGGCTGCATCTTGGAATCTCCTAGGGATCTTAAGTACTGATGCCTGGATCCTACCTCCAAATCTGACCTAATTGGTCTGGGATATTGTATGGCCTGGACACATTTCTTAACTCTTCTGGTTGAGAACCACTGATTAGGTCTTACCAAATATGTGCTAGGACCTACACATACTCTAAGCTTCAGCCTTACAGAGAACACCTAAGGCGGAGTATACTCAGATACTAGATATATGAACATCTTAGTCTAAAAAGCCTATTCCTACATCTTTAGGCCAATTGACCCAAACCTGCTAAGTGCTTATTTTTTCTCTCAGGCTCTGAATGTCACATAAATCATGGTTTAGAAAAAGTTGCAATGTCCGATGCTTTCATGCTTAATTTGCCAAGGTTTACACCCATTATGCTGGTTAATTAGATCACTTTTTATTCATGAACTAGGGTTTGGCAGGTACATTATACAGCTATCTTGTCAAAACGTTTTGACAGCAAAAAACATGCAGATATTTTTAGTAACTTAATTACCTTCCACAAGAGCAAATTTATATGGCAATCATGTTAGACTTTACAACTATAGTCCTTTATGTGCTGGCTTACCCAAAGAAAACTCTAACTCCCAAGTATGCATATATAGACATGCACCTGATCCTTCCTCACATCACTCCCTGAACTCCCATCTGTGTCCACAATCCAATCATTCACTTTATCTCAAATTAAGAGCAGTGGAGTTGGGCAGCCCCGGTGGCGTGGTGGTTTAATACCGCCTGCAGACTGGGGTGTGATCCTGGAGACCCGGGATCAAGTCCCACATCGGGCTTCCTGCGTGGAGCCTGCTTCTCCCTCTGCCTGTCTCTATGAATAAATAAAATCTTAAAAAAAAAAAAGAGCAGTGCAATTACCTGGGGTGACCTCTCATTAAACAGTATTTACTATCTGCAATTTACTTTAAGGACTCCAAACAAACAAAAAAAACCACTAAATTTTATAGCAGAAACTCAATAGTCCAAAAGTGTCTGTAAAGTCACAAAGTGCAAGTACTGCACTGAGTAGCTTCATTTTACAAAAAGAAGCAAGGGTTAGGGGGTGTTCAAGAAGGACATGTAAAAAAAAAAAAAAAGAAGAAGAAGAATGACATGTAGAAAACAGGAAGGCAAACACTGAGAACAAATAATTTTTATTTTTTTTTAAAACAAATACACCAAAGAATCATGCAATGCTGCCAGCATTGGAAGCAATCCTGGGCCACAAGTCTGCACACTCCTTTGCGACTGGTCCTGTAATAGCAGAACCTACATAAAAAAAGAACGAAGTGACAGATAAGCTCAGATAGACCCTAAGGTTAATAAGTCAACTGCTCTCGAAGACCTAGGCAACACTTTGATTTCTTTCTTACCTTTCATTTCACCTTTATTATTTACTATGACCCCCGCATTATCCTCAAAATAGAGAAACACACCATCTTTTCTCCGGTATGATTTTCGTTGTCGAATCACCACTGCTGGATGTACTAAGAGGGAAAACAGGAGAGCAGTCATTAACTTGTCAAGTCCCAGAGCCACCACAAGAAAGTAGTTCACATCTCACTTAGTTCTCCAACATTTCCCACTTGGACAGAATATATACTCATGATTCGCTTTTCATTTCTCAAAGCAAGTGTGGGATACTGCAAATACCAATCAACTCTTAAGGACTTAAGGAAAGACCTTATTCCAAGTCAAAACTGCCTGCATTTCTTGCAAGTATAAATCTGTACTCTTTTAGAAAGATTAGCAACACATTAGCAGGAAACTTGCTGAGCACCTCAATACTTGTTCCCACTTCAGGAACAGGTGGATACTGTTACAATCTTCGTATCACAAAATGGGACCCCCTTTTGGACGGAGTAAGCAGAGGTCAAGCTATTAACTCATTAGGCAACATTCCATCCCAGTATGTATTAAAACCTCCAGGAAAGTACATACCTTGATCTAAAAACTACTGCTTTCAAGGGTTAGGACTGAGTACGTACAGTGTTAGATTTTACAAATAGAAGTTCATTCACACAAATTTAACCAAAGAAGCCCTGTAATTTCTAGTGTGCATATATATACAGATACTCCTTGAATCCTAGCAATACATCCAGGATCTTGACCACACTCTACTTTATTTCAAATGCCTAATTGCCCGGCAAATGTGTGTTTGGTTTTTTTTTGTTTTTTGTTTTTTGTTTTTTTTTTAATAGAGCAAAAACTTAGGGGTTGCCTGGGTGGCTCAGTCAATTAGTCATCTGCCTTGGGCTCAGGTCATCATGCTGGGGTCCTGGGATCAAGTCCCGTGTCAGGCTCCATCCCCCCTGCCCTCACTCATGCCCTCTAATAACAACAAAAATTTACACCTATCTGTAATTTTTCACATATAGGACCTATCATCTGTGAAGCAAGAAAAAAACAGGTTACAGGAACGCCATGGTCCCATTTAAGAAGTTTACAAGCTAATTTTCTGCAAATAAGTCAGAAAGAAAGGATGGGGCACCTGGGTGGTTCAGTTGATTAAGCATCTACTTTGCAATCAGGTCCTGATCTCAGGGTCCTGGGATTGAGCCCTCCATCAAGCTCCCTGCTCAGTGGAGAGACTTTCTCCCTCTGCCCTTCCTTCTGCTCATGCTGTCTCTCAAATAAATAAATACAATCTTTTTTTTTTTAAAGACTGTATTTATTTATTCATGAGAGAGACAGAGAGGTAGAGACATAGGCAAAGGGAGAAGCAGGCTCCTCTCACAGGGAGCTTGATGCGGGACTTGATTCCAGGACCCCAGGATCATGACCAGAGCCAAAGGCAGATAACCAACCACTGAGCCACCCAGGTGCCCCAAATAAATACAATCTTTAAAATAAAGAGAGGGATCCCTGGGTGGCGCAGCGGTTTGGCGCCTGCCTTTGGCCCAGGGCGCGATCCTGGAGACCCGGGATCGAATCCCACGTCGGGCTCCCGGTGCACGGAGCCTGCTTCTCCCTCTGCCTGTGTCTCTGAGCCTCTCTCTCTCTCTGTGACTATCATGAATAAATAAATAAAATCTTTAAAAAAAAAAAAAAATAAAATAAAATAAAATAAAGAGAAAGGACATACAACAAAATATTATGTGATCATCTCTTGGAAGTCTGAAAGTTGGATAACTGAAATTTAACTTCCACTTCCTATGTACTTAACTGTGTTTAACTTTTTGAGGAACTGTTTTCCAAGGTCTTAAGTAACTTAAAAAAACCTACCTGCACTAAAGTAAACACTCGCCCAAACCTTCACCTACTGCACGGAAGTACTGAAGACAGGGACGTCCTGGGATCAAGTCCCACATCAGGCTCCTCACAGGGAGCCTGCTTCTCCCACTGCCTATGTTTCTGCCTCTGTGTCTCCCATGAATAAATAAAATAGTGAGAAAAAAAAAGAAAGCACTGAAGACAGGACATCACCTGCATGCAAACCTTGACTGTCACTAGCTTAGAGACTTTTGAAGAAGTTACTTATCTTCTGAGGTTCAAGTTTTCCTCTTGTAAAATAGGGATAATAGTTACATTTCCACATTCAAGATCAGACACTGCAAATACAGGACACGGATCCTGTCTATCCTTGAGGCTAATACTTTCACTATACATAAAATTAGCCCCTGATAAGGTTTTTTCTTTCTAAAATCTCTATACTCAATGTGGGGCTCGAACCCCTAAACTCAAGATTAAGTTGTATTCTCCATTGACTGAGCCAGCCAGAATCCCCTACCTCTGGATTAGGTTTTTAACAATGAAATACACATTGAAAGATAACTAGTATTTACTGAGACCCTCCTCTATTGGACTCTCATTCATCTACTCATAGCCACACACAAATCCAGGACTCTGGACCTCCAGAACTGCCCCTTTCCACACTTCTGTTACATGGAAGGCCAAGGTGAAGGGATCTATTCATTTAGCAGAAACAAGGACCAGGGGCGCCTGGGTGGCTCAGGTGGTTAAGCATCTGCCTTCGGCTCAGGTCATGATCCCAGGATCCTGGGATCAAGCCCCGCATCAGCTCCCTGCTCAGAGGGGAGTCTGCTTCTCCCTCTCCCTCTGCCCACCCCCCACCACCTTGTTCATGCTTGTTCTGTCACTCTCTCAAATAAATAAATAAAATCTTAAAAAAAAAAAAAAAAAAAAGAAACAAGGACCAGTAAGATTAACAGTGTTGGCAATTCACGATTTTTAAAGCCATTTAAGTGTCCTCTGGTCTGTCCCACAACAATCTGATTGAGACCAACAACACATCCCGCTGCCATCTCATCAGTGACAATGGACTGCTCTGCCCTTCTCTGACAGCTTCCCAGGCCACAGGGCAGACCCAGCAAGTGTTCTAAAAGGAAAGCCTGTCCAGTTGTATGCAGATCCCAATCTACACACTGATTAATCAATAATCACAACTCCAAGCCCTCAAGTGGGTATTCAAGGTGAGCAAAGACTTCAGACCCAAAGGCTAAGAAAGCAGGGGGTGGGAGGGCTGCTTGTATAGGCCTAAAAGGAATAACTGCAGTATGTGGTCACAACCCATCGTATTCGTACTGTACATCAAGAGATGACCAGGACTTCTCAAAAAAGCAAGATGTCCCAGGGCAGAGATAGACTAAGCAGGTACAAGAGCAAAGTTCAGGAGCTGAAGTTAAGTGCATGGAGTATCATGAGCTCTAAAGCCAGACAGAACATTATTACATTACAAGTCAGAAGTGCTCTGAGACCCTCTCCCACCCAACTCCTACTCCTAGGGGAATTAAGCAATGAGCAGTTCCCTATTATAGTTTCTACCAGAAGAAATTTAGAAGCAACTATGCTAAACCTTTGACAAGTCACAATTTTGAGTAAATCTCATCTATATAGGGCAGCCCGGGTGGCTCAGCGGTTTAGCACCGCCTTCAGCCCAGGGCGTGATCCTGGAGTCCCACGTTGGGCTCCCGGCATGGAGCCTGCCTCTCTCTCTGCCTGTGTCTCTGCCTGCCTCTCTCTCTCTCTGTGGGTCTCTCATGAATGAATGAATGAATGAATGAATGAGTAAATAAGTAAATAAAATACTAAAAAAAAATCTCATCTATATAAAGAACCTGTCCTAAAGCAGGACGCATGTTATTCTCTACTTACAAATTGTCAGGTCATAGGCCAAATGCTCTACATTCTCAGCTTATTACCCGAATCTCACAACCACTTGAGAAACTATGCAAATATTATTCTCCTTCAAATCAGTTGTTCCAGAAAAAGGAAACTTGCCTGACACCTCATCCAACTCTAAACGTCTACCAAATAATCAATAAAAAATACATTAACTAGGGGGCCTGGCTGGCTCAGTCAGTAGTGTGTGGGACTCTTAATCTTCGGATTGTGAGTTCGAGCCCCATGTTGACTATACAGATTACTTAAAAAACATTTACTAGGGGAATCCCTGGGTGGCTCAGCGGTTTGGCACCTGCCTTTGGCCCTGGGCGCGATCCTGGAGTCCCGGGATCGAGTCCCGCATCAGGCTCCTAGCATGGAGCCTGCTTCTCCCTCTGCCTGTGTCTCTGCCGCTCTATGTCTATCACGAATAAATAAATAAAATATTTTTTAAAATTTTTTACTAAATACCACCATATTCATTTATAGCCAACCAATGAGCAATGAACCATGCTCCACTGAATGAGCCATCCAGGTGCCCCATAATTTACATTTTTAAAAGATGGGCCCAGACTTCAATGTGGCAAAAATATTTAAGGAGTTAAGAGGGCAAGAACAAATAGAACAATGGGGTGCCTGGCTGTCTCAGCCAGTATAGTGTGTGACTCGATTTCAGGGTAGGAAGTTCAAGCCCCTCACTGGGCAGAGATTACTTAAAAACAACAACAACAAAAAAAACCAAATACAGCAAGACCAGGTAGCGGAGAGTAGTCTCTAAGACAGCAGGGGCAGAACGTCAATTCCAGGTATTTATCTCGCACTGCCTCTCAAAGAAAATCAAGGTTTAAGAAACCTTTAGAATGGTAAAATTATTCCATTTTCCAATAAAGGGAAAAGTCCTTCACCTGTCCACCAAGCAACGAGGATTCAGTGTCTACTCACCCTTCTTCCTGAGCTCTGGTTTGCCTTTCTTCACTGTGGCCATCACCATGTCCCCCACACCAGCAGCAGGAAGTCTGTTCAATCGTCCCTTAATCCCCTTCACAGAGATAATATACAGATTTTTGGCTCCTAGAGAGTGTAAACAAAAGTGATTGTTCTTTGGCCAGTATAATGCTTCTCCTGCACTTCCAAAGCCTATCCCTCTGCTCACACTCCCAAGTGAGTTCCCACGCCCAACCAAGGTGGTACACCTTGTCACACCACCGATTGAAGCAAAACAACACAATATGCTGCTGCTTCACCCAAAAGCAGTGTTTTTACTCTACCCTTTCTTGACGGCTCAGTGGGTCATCAGTCAAGGCCCACCGAGTGCTTTTAAAAGGGGGAGTTTGGCACAGTGCAGCTGAAGGTCTCACCTGTGTTGTCAGCACAATTGATGACGGCTCCTACCGGAAGGCCCAGGGAAATCCGGAATTTTGCACCGGAGGACCCACCACGTCCTGCGGGTAGAAGAAAAACAGCATAGGGGTCACTGTCTACTCATGGTTCGGAGTTCCCCTCCCACTCTCAAGAAATAAATTCATTTGCACATGCTTTGGGCAACGGTATACTCAATTGCCTCTCTCCGGGACTACGCCTACCCCTCCCCATAGCAAACAGCCAATTCCTATTACCGCCCCTACGTTATGATGAAGGGGCCTGAGCCTCTCAATCCTCGCTCCAACTTTTGCACCACGTAGCTCTCCCCGAAGGCAGCAGTCGTCCACTCTGGGGCCTAAACCATCCCACTTCAATAGCATTACTGGAGGAGCGCCAGGCGCAGGGGGAGGACCCCGCGGGGTTTGGCCTAAAGTCCTGTCCGGATCCTGCCACCTCAACTCTCCAGCCACCCACCCACCCCCCGCCGCTTTCGGGGGCCGTTCCAGGGCTCTCACGGTGCCCTCCTCTCCCTCTCCGCCCCGGAGGAGAGCAAAGTGCCTCAGCTGCCCATGGCCGCCGCCCGGGCGAGGCCAGCAGCCACCTCGCGACAGATGGCGAAGGATACCCAAGACTCAAAGCCTCACCTCGCTTCGACATCTTGAACACCGGAAAAGGACAGAAAGGAAGGAAGACCAAAGGACTCTGGGATATGAACTTTGATGCCCCGCCCAGTATCGTCACGTGGCCCGGAGTTTGCTCAATCCGCCTCTTCTCTCCGGCCCCGGGCGCTGGCCTATTACGTAATAAACTCTGCGCCTCGGCGTGCGTTCGGGTTGCGAAGAGAAGGGCGTGCGTGTAGAGGGCCGCCGGAGGCAATGCCTCTCGGAGCGTCCTCTCGACGAGCTCCGAGGTAGTTGAGGATGCAGAAACATTGGTTAATTTACCCAGAAACCTCTTCGGAGCACGTACTATGTGTCCGGAACTTCGCTGGTGGACACTCGAGGTTCGGGAATGATTAAAAGGGTCTGTGCTGTGTAGGGGCCCCCGGGGACACAGGGAATGGGGGACCGAGCTAGAAAGAGCTCCAAATGGTGTCGTTAGGATGTGGTATTGAAAAAAAAGAAAAAAAAATTGTGTTGAAAGAGAGATTGCGAATAAAAATCAACAACCCTCGTCCCCCAAAAAGGATGTGGTATTGAGAAGGGCCACTAGCACTATGTATAATCCCACATATGTGTGTTTGGTCCCATACCCATTTGTATCTTAATTAATTAATTAATTATATTTATTTTAAAGATTTTATTTATTCATGAGAGACACGAAGAGAGAGGCAGAGAAACAGGCAGAGGGAGAAGCAGGCTCCCCGCAGGGAGCCTGATGTGGGACTGGATCCCGGGATCCTGGGATCATGTCCTGAGCCAAAGGCAGACACTCAGCCGCTGAGCCACCCAGGCGCACCGCCATTTGTATTTTAGATAACTTTGGCTTAGTATCCCTTTCACAGCTTCAACTTCCCCCTTTTCTGGCTTTCCTTTTGTCAATACATTCATGCAAATATTTATTGAGCACCTGGTTTATGCCAGGTACTGTCATACTTCGGACTACCTCAGGGAAAAAAGCCAGATCGACATTATTGCCTTTGAGGAGCTTACGTTCTGCTAGGGTGGCAGTGATACCCGGTATTAGACGCTAAACAATAGATACACTAACTGCAGTGTATAGTATGTAAGACGATAATGTGTACTATGGAAAAGTAAAAGAACAAGGTAAGAGGAATCAGGAAGTGGGAATAGGGGCACATTGCAATATGAAACAATATGGTCAGTGTAGGCTCCATGGACAAAGTTGATATTAGAGCAAAGACTTTAGGTGAGGGAGTTGGCAATACCAATGTCTGGAAAGAATAGTGGAGATAGACATCAGCCAATGAGCGGCCCCAAGGCTGAAGTGTGCCTGAGCAATAAGAGGACCAGCAAGGAAGCCAGATGTGTCTGGACAGAGTAAGTGAAGGGAAGAGTAGTAAGAGAGAAGGTCAGAAATAATGGAATGAGATTGTGTATGCCTCTATGGACTTTGGCATTTGTGGACTGAAATGGAGAACCATTGCCCCACTGTAAGCAGTGAGGGGACATGATCTGACTAATATATCAGGAGAATCAGCTAACTGAGGGTAGACTGGGAGAGGACGAAAGCTCTTGCAATAACCAGGAAAGAAATGATGGTGATTTGGACTACAGTGGTAGCAGTAGAGGTAACGTGATGTGGTCAGATTCTGGATGTGTTTTGGACGTAGACCAATAAAATGTAGGGTGTGTAAGAAAAGAAGGAGTCAAAATGTCTCCAAGGCTTTAAGTCTGACCAAGTTGAAGTCAACTGGGATAGGGAAAACTACGGAAGGAACAGGTTTGGGGTTAAGAATAGGACTTCAGGGATGCCTGAGTGGCTCAGTGGTTGAGCATCTGCCTTTTGCTTTGGGTGTGATCCTGGAGTCCTGGATCAAGTCCCACATCAGGCTCCCTGTGGGGAACCTGCTTCTTCCTCTGCCCGTGTCTCTGCCTCTTTATGTGTCTCTCATGAATAAATAGATGAAAATCTTGAAAAAAAGAATAGGACTTCAATTTTGGATAACCAAACAAGATTCAGATAACAAGTTGGACATATTAACCCGGAGTTCTGAAGAGGAGGAGCTATAAATTTGGAAGTTGTCAGAATATAGGTATATATTTGACCCTTGAACAATTCTGGGATTAGGAGCATGGACCCCTCTGTACATACAAAAATCCATGTATTTCATGTATAACTTTTGACTCCCCTAACTTAATTATTAGTAGACTACTTTGACCAGAAGCCTTACCAATAACATAGTCAATTAACATATGTTATATGTATCAATATTGTATTTTTACAATATAAATAAAATCGAGAAAAAAATGTTACCAAGAAAATCAAAAGGAGGGACGCCTGGGTGGCTCAGTGGTTTAGCTCCTCCCTTCAGCTCAGGGCATGATCCTGGAGTTCTGGACTCCCTGCATGGAGCCTGCTTCTCCCTCTGCCTATGTCTCTGCCTCTCTGTGTCTCTCATGAATAAATAAATAAAATCTTTAAAAAATCAAAAGGAAGAAAAAAATACATTTATAGTACTGCACTGCATTTAAAAAAGAATGGGACTGCAGTTCAAACCTATGTTGTTTGAGGATTAAGCACATTTCAAACCATAATGGTGGATGATATCATAAGGTAGGGGTATCTGGCTGACTCAGGGGGGTCCTAATCTCAGGGGTGTGGATTTGAGCTCAACAGTGAGTGTAAAGATTAATTAAAAATAAAAAAATATAAGAAGAAATAAGGGTAAATAAAGACCATGATCTAAGCTCTGGGGCACTTCAACAGTAGAGAAGTCTGTAAATCTGTTCATTTATAAATCTCTCTTAACACTCTTAAAATGCCTTCATTTGGTCCTGCCAACTTCTCTAGCTACCTTTTTTTTTTTTTTTTTTTTTTGCTCTCCTTCACTTCCATGTGTTTCTCTATGATTTCTTTACCAAATTTGTCTCTCAATGAACAGAACACCTATCCATCCAGGTGTCCCATCTGAGACTCTTGCCCGAGTTCTTTTCAGTTTGTCTTCTGAATGTCTGTAACGGGGTGCCTGGCTGGCTCACTGGGTAGAGCTGTGACTCTTGATGTCAGCGTTGTGCATTTCAGGCCCATGATGGGCATGGAGATTACTTTAAAAATAAAAAATCGGGCAGCCTGGGTGGCTCAGCGGTTTAGCGCTGCCTTTGGCCCAGGGCATGATCCTGGACATCCGGGATCAAGTCCCACGTCTGGCTCCCTGCATGGAGCCTGCTTCTGTCTCTGCCTTTCTGTGTGTGTGTGTGTGTGTGTGTGTGTGTGTGTGTGTGTGTCTCATGAATAAATAAATAAAATATTTTTTAAAAATTAAAATAAAAAACCTCGGAGTACCTGGCTCGCTCAGTAGTTGAGCATCTGTCTTTGGCTCAGGTCCTGATCCCAGGGTCCTGGGATTGAGTCCCACATCGGGCTCCCCACGGGGAGCTTGCTTCTCCCTCTACCTGTCTGCCTCTCTCTCTGTGTCTCTCTTGTATAAACAAAATATTTAAAAAATAATAAAAAATCTCAAACAAAATCTGTTATATCTATCCACTTCTCTCCATCTCCTCTAGTACTACTCTGGTCCATGTCTTAACCTAAGCTACTTCTGAAGCTTCCTAGCATACCTCCTGACCTCTGTTTCTCCCCCTCCACCCACTCACCTTTCATATAATGGCCAGGAATGATTTTTCAGAAATACAATTACAAAGTCATCCTCCTGAAAATCCTCCAGTGGTTTCTAGCACTCTTAGAATCAAAGTTAAAATCTGTATCATGGCCTACTAGGCCCTGATCTGGCATTGCCCTACCTCATTAACTGTATCTTACACCATGCTTGCTCTTGTTCTGACGAGTTGGCTTTTTAGTCTCGGAAACTGCCCATGCTCCTAAATACCCTTAGGCCTCTCACATGTTTGGAACTCTCTACCCTGCCTTCCCTCATCATGTATATCATGCCTATAATTTTTCAGATTTTTGGCTTAAATATCTTGTCACCCATGGTTTTCATGATGCTGCTAATAAAAGAAGTTACTATTTATGCAATGTTACTGAGTCCTAGTCATTGAGTTAAGCATTTACTGGAACGTGACTTCTTGGATCCGCCCAACAACCCTGTGATGTAGGTATTCTTATTCTCACTTACCAATGAGAAAACCAAGACATACAAAGGTAAAGTCCAGGAAGACAGTTCATGAAAGGCGGAGCTGGAATGTCCCCCCAAATCTGGCTCATTTCAAAACACATTCCCTTAACCACTATGTTGGCTATATTTCCTCCTGTATTTCCCTTTGTGATCAAGCCCACCCTGATAGCTTCAATCATTGTCTATATGCTAATTGCTCCCCCATCTATATCTGCAAGCCCAGACATTTCTGCTTAGCTCTCACCAATATACGGAAATGATGATTGGGATACCTCTACTGCAGAGGGACTTCAAACCTGGCATGTCCAAAACAAAAATCATCCTTTTCCCAGGAAATCTGCTCTTCTTCCTGTATTAGTTTTTTTCTTCTTTTTATTTTTATTTTATTTTTTTTAAAAATTTTTTATTTATTTATGATAGTCACAGAGAGAGAGAGAGAGAGAGAGAGAGGCAGAGACACAGGCAGAGGGAGAAGCAGGCTCCATGCACCCACCAGGAGCCTGATGTGGGACTCGATCCCGGGTCTCCAGGGTCACGCCCTGGGCCAAAGGCAGGCGCCAAACCGCTGCGCCACCCAGGGATCCCCTTTTTATTTTTTAAAGTAAACTCTATGCCAAACATGGGGCTCAAGCTCATAACCCTAAGATCAGTGGTTGCATTCTCTACCCACTGAGCCAGCCAGGCTTCCCTGTATTTGTCTTAGCTGGTGCTACTACCAGTGTCTGACCATAACACTTTATTGCTTAAAACACCGAGCTGGCTCTCCAGGGCTTATAGAATAAAGTCCAAGCTCTTAGCACAGTATTGGAGTCTCTTTCTGAAATGGCTTACCTTCTCTCTGGCCTCATCTCTGATCACCTCGCCTCTTACACTTCATTCTCCAGCAACACCAAACTGCTTAGAATTTCAGGACTCTTGCTTTATCCTCATGTTCTTCAAAATTTGTGCTCAAATGTCATACCTTTCCTGTGCCATTTCACAACCAAAGCATGCTCTCCCCTGAGCCCTCTCTTTACTAAGAGTAGTGGTTCTCAAGTGTTTGTCTGAAGACCTCTTAACATTCTTAGATTGTTGAGGACCCCAAAGAGTTTTTGTTTATATAGGTTATGTCTATCGACATTGACCAGATTAGACATTAAAATTGTGAGATGTTTAAGTATTTGTTAATTCACCTAAGATAATAAGTCTACGCTTATTAAAAATACATAACATCTTAAAATGAAAAATACATCTTTCCAAACAAAAATTATTCATTTATTTAAAAGATTTAATTTATTTATTCATGAGAGACAGAGAGAGAGAGAGAGAGAGAGGCATAGACACAGGCAGAGGGAGAAGCAGGCTCCCTGCAGGGAGCCTGATGCGGGACTCAATCCCAGACCCCGAGATCACACCCTGAGCCTAAGGCAGATGCTCAACTGCTGAGCCACCCAGGCGTCCCCAAACAAAAATAATTTAATGAGAAGAGTGACTTTGCTTTACATCCTTTTGGGGATCCCTTTAATGTCTGGGTTAAAGGAAGACAGCTGGATTTTCATGCTCCCATACAAAATTTGTTATGATATCACACATGGTAGCTTCTGGAAAGCTCTACTGAATACTCAAGAAACAGGTAAATAATGTAGTATTGTAAAACTAACTTTCTCTTGCTAGAAAGTGTCTCCGAGACACCCGGGAATCTTCAGACCATTGTTTGGGAACCACTGACCTGCATAAAAGGGCCCTGCAATGGTTAGGGACATCATTACCTCATACACTAATTCCTTTGTTTGCATGTTGACTCAGGTATTAGAACATGAAATCCTCAGTGCTGTGGTTCATTACTTTCTGTGTGTGTTCCAGAACACTGGGCGAAATGGACAGGATGACTATTTCCTTAGTATTATTATCTCTCTCTCTCTCTCTTTTTTTTTTAATCATCTTGAGGGTGCTAAGGCTTAAAAGTGAATATAGCAGGGGGCACCCGGATTTGAACCGGGGACCTCTTGATCTGCAGTCAAATGCTCTACCCCTGAGCTATACCCCCTCTGCTGGCTGGAGAGGGATTATATCCTAATTGTAGTGTTCACTGACCAGACCTTTCTGGTGATTAATAATGGTTTGGTACCTGTGATCGATTCTTTGAGGTTTCCTGGGGGTGATACAAAGAACCAAGAGAAGATTGCAGAGGTGATCTGGACCCAGTGGTGGGAGAGGAATGCAAAGTCAGCTCTGACCCAGGCTTGAAGGTCCTGTGGGAGGGGTGTGGATAGGATTCCTTCTTTCCAACAACTACAGGCTTTTCTACCTCTAGCTTCTGGGAATTAACTGTTCTGTGCATTACCATCTTCCCTGCTTGCAACCTGAGCTGCACTGAATCCCCAGCCCGGTGCTTTGTGCAAGAGAGGAAGTGCTTCCCTTGTCCTTCTTCAGACCCTCTCCGCTCCTGTACCAGACGAGCTTCTATTGTCTCCGTTCTCAGCATCTTCAGTCACTTTCTCTGGCTTCTTCAAACATCATCAGGTTTCCCCAAGATCAGAAAGCCTTTCGGTTGCTTTGTACAGCTGCAGTCGCCTGCGCATTTCTTCTTTCTCACTACCAATTTATAAGAAAGGCAGTGACTTCATTTCTTTCATTATCCACTACCTGTCTCTGCAGTTCTGCTACTCTGCATTTGCCTTCTCGACTGTCACTAATTTCTTCCCCTGGAGTATGTATCTTGTTTCTCCAACTAGACTGTAAGTTCTTTGAGGGCAGGGATCACTTTACATTCCTCCTTGGATTCCCCCACAGTAGTTGGCACAGTGCCTGGTTCACTACACGCCCTAGTTTGTACTTGATAGCCAAACCACAATCCTGATTAAACTCAACTATTACATTACACCACGCTAGCACTCAAGCAGCTGAATGTTGTCGGAGAAGAACTCACAAGTTCTGTGTCACTTCATCAGTCTCAAACAGGCTAGTGTTCCCTGCCTAGTATTCCTACACCACTGGCTGACTAGCTAGGTTCACTTTCTCAGTCTCCAAAATGTTTATTCCACACACTTTCTCCTGTCTTAAACCTTCCATATCTTATCTTTCCTCACTCTCTTAGCTGAAAAGCTGGCCTCTTCCTTTTTTGAGAAAATTAGAATCTGTCAGAAGCAGTGGTATGCTGGTAAATGGCTAACAGCTGGCTTAAGAGGACCTGATTTATAGCATTTGCTAATTCCCATGGTGCAAATATCCCACCCGCCAATTTCAAGCTACCCAAATGAAATCAACTGGCTTTTTAAATTCCTGAAAATTCAATCATCAGCTCTCACAAGCGGTATGAGCCAAATCTAGCACACTTCTAGGGTTGACCATCTCCTTCATCAACTACCCACTGTACACCGACAACTCCAGAATTACATTTCCAACCCAGACCCCTCCCTGATCCCTAGAATTAACAGGATCTTCAACTGCACTCTTAACATCTCCTCTTCAACATTTATGGGGCAGCACCCCTCTCTTAACATATTGACCCATATTAGAATGTGAAGTCCATGAGGATAGGAGGCTATCCTGTTTTACTTTGGGTAAGAGTTTTTAAGATAAATTTAATTTTTTTCCCTCCTAACATACTCCTTTCCCAGTGTTCTTTATCTCAGGAAACCACATAACCATTCACCAAGAGAGTGAATATAAAAAAGAAGAGTCACTCTTGATTTATCTCTTTCTCTCCTCTTCCTCAAGCCATCCAATATACAGGAATCATGGAGCTCCTCTGTCATGATCAATCTGGATACCTATACCCCTCTCCAGCTCTGCTGTTCTCACTGTAGGACGTTAAATAATGGCCTTCTAGGTATCTCCATGTCCCAATCCTCTTGTGAATATGTTAGCTTATAAAATAAAAGGGACTTTGCAGGTATGGTTCAGTTAAGAATCTTGAATTTAGGAGATTATTTTGGATTATGTAGATAAACTCAATTTAATCACAAGGGTCCTTAGAGAAGCAGGAGGATTAGAGTCAGAGACTGAGAGAAGATGTGAGGATGGATGCAGAGATCAGAGGGTAAGAAGATACTACCCTGGCTTTGAAGATAGAGGAAGGGGCCATAAGCCAAGAAATGCAGGTGGCCTCTGAGAACTACAAAAAAACAAACAACAACAACAACAAAAAAACACCAAAAAACAAAACAAAAAACAAAAAACAAAAACAAAGAAACCAATTCCCTCCTAAAGCCTCCAAAAGAATACAGGCATGTCAACACGTTGAGTTTAGTCCAGTGAATTTGATTTGCAATTCTGACCTCCAGGAGTGTAAGATGATACTTTTGTGTTGTTTTAAGGAAATAAGTTCATGGTGGTTTGTTACAGCAGCAATAGGAAATAAGTACACTGTTGTAGTGTAAGACACCACCACCATCTCTCACCTGCACTACTGCAATAGCATCCTAATCTGTCTCTGTGTCCACCTTTTTCTTTTCCTTTATTGTGGCAAGAACACTTAACGTGAGATCTACCCTCTTTATAGATTTTTAAAGATTGATTTTATTTATTTATTTATTTATTTATTTATTTATTTATTTATTTATTTATGAGAACGAGTGAACATTGAGCCTGATGTGGGGCTCCATCTCACCACTGTGAGATCATGACTTGAGCAGAAACAAAACTAAGAGTCAGATGCTCAACCAATTGAGCCACCCAGACATACAGATTTTTAAGTGTACAGTACAATATTGCTAACTATAGGCACACTATTGTATAACAGATCTCTAGAAATTATTTATCTTGTATACCTGAAACTTTATAGCCACTGGCTAGCAATTCCCCATGTGTCTCTTTCCTCATCCCTGGCAGCCATTCTATTCTCTGTTTCTATGAGTTTGACTGTTTTAGATACCTCATATAAGTGGAATTATTCAGTGTTTGTCCTTCTATGATTGGCTTATTTCACTTAGCATAATGTCCTATGTTGTCAAATATTGCAAAATTTCCTGCCTTTTTTTTTTTTAAGGCCGAATAATATCCCATTTTATGTATTCTCTATGCCAATTCTTGAGTCCCACAGTAGTGTGGGTGATGATTTCAAATCCCCGCTCAAAACCGTCCAATGGCTGGCTTTTCATCCATTTGAAATAAAATCCAAACTCCTTACCTTGGATTACAAGCCCCTCTATGGCCCAGGCTACCTGTGCAGCTCTTTTGAATTGCTCTCCCCTTGTCCACCTGTCCAGCCACTCTGGCTCTAGGGATTTGCAGTAGTCATTTCTGCTACCTAGCATTCCTGCCCTCCCAGATAACCAAACTGTTTCTTATATGTCTTTCAGATCTTAACTTTCTAGTTTGTTGTTTGTGTTCACTAGATTTTAAACTCGTTGTAAGAACAGAAAGTGTGTTTGGCACCTAAAGTAGAGAAGTTGCTCCATAAAAGGGGAGAGCCACCCCTAGAGAGTATACTCCTGGAACATATCCTAGGGGTATCTTGTTAGCTGGTGTTTGTATCTTTTTTAGAGAGACCAGGCAAAAGGATTCCCCACCCAGTTTTGCAAAAGGTTGTTTTCTGACTTCTTTGGGTAAAGAGATGGGTTGGATTGTGGATAAAGAATTGAGCCCATTTTGAAAAGGCAGATTGGTATCTGAGTTCACACATTTTCAAAATGCCATGTCTTCAACTGTATTTTAATTTTGTTCCTCCTTACTAGAAAATTCAGTATCACCTAGCAAGAAGAAACTTGTTTTTTTTTTTAAGAAACTAACTTTGAACAAATAATTTTCAGGATGAAAAATTTAGGATTGCAGTAAAGAGAATTTACCAGGCTTTCACCAGCAGAGGGGGTATAGCTCAGTGGTAGAGCATTTGACTGCAGATCAAGAGGTCCCCGGTTCAAATCCGGGTGCCCCCTTGGTTGCCTTTACTGTTTTTCGCAGTTGTTCAGGTATAACTCGGACTTCTGTAGGTTCTGAATCCGAAACTCTTTGGAATCCCAATCTTTCACTTGTCTGATTTCCCCCAGCAGGTACTTGTTCCTTATACCTGAGAAGCAAAGAGCAAAGCCCCAGAGGTTGAATGGTGATTACTCTGCCCACTCAGTATATATACCCCAACTCAGTGGCAAGAAGCCCACTTGTATGTAAAAAAGAAGGCACCAAACTATTTTCATCTCTGAGACTGAGATCTATTGGTTTAATATTATTTATATTTCTCTTTGGGCAATATTATTGCGCTGAGTTCATACTCTGAGAAGACTGTGAGAACACAATCCAAGTTCAGAAGGCATATCTACATGGTTGCGAAGTTTAAGACCCAGCACACAGAGAGAAGATATGTCAAAAGTGAAGGGCTTTCTCCTTCTTTATGTTAGCTCAAAGGGAGGGCTTTGGTTGGATAAAACTACAGGTGGTAAGTTTGAGGCCTCGTGTCCAGAAACGGGGTGAAAACCTGGCTATTTCTTGGGACTGGGCTTTTCACCCGACAGTGGCTCTGCTCAATCTCAATATCTATCTAGACTTTGAATGCCTCTCACATTTATGAAAGCTATGGGGAAAAATGCACTGGAGTATTCCCCAGGGGCTCCGAAGAATGACACAACCAGATTCCCGGTTTAAAATATCACAGCTGCCCCCTGACCCAGGCAGCATGTCTCTCCCTTTCTCCTTTATTTTTCCTTTTTTTGGGCAAAATCTAGTCGAGGGGGTTGCCTTTGCTGATTTAACACAATGTTTCCCTGTGGCCCAACAGTGATAATTGTCAGTCAGGAAGCCAATAGATATCTGCCCTACCTTCAGGTTGTGAAACTCAATTGTCCCCTATTACTAGTTCAGCAGTTCTCAAAGTGTGGAACCCTGACCAGCAGCAGCAGCAGCAGCAGCAGCAGCAGCAGCAGCAGCAGCAGCACCCGCACCCAGGAACTGGTTACAAATGCAAATTCTTGAAGTTCCACTCCCGGTCTACAAAATCAGAAACTGGGGGTGTCTTAACAAGCTCTTTTGGTAATTCTGATTCACGCTCAAGTTTGAGAGTCGGGTCATCAGTATATATCAGTTTGCATCCGGATGTAACTTTATTTTTATAAATTAAAATGAGCCTATGGGTGTGCTTTCATCCTGCCTGCGTCATGAGCAATAGGGAAGGGTGAATATAGCAGGTCCATGACATTGTTAATAAAGAAAGTTGAAGTCGGGGAAAGGTGTTTGTGGGTTTCCTTATCTTGACCATCCACCTCCCTCATCGGAAATGGAAAGCCAAATTGGGGGGTGGGTGGGTAATCTTGTTCCCCGATCCCAGCGTGAGGCTGCTTGGCATCGGCCACAGAAACCCTGACGCTTCTGGCGCGGATAATAGGGACACGCAGCTTCTGTACTTGGATTTGTGCGTGCACCGGTCCTTCTCCTGCTGGGTTCAAAGCAAAACCGAAAGCTTTCTGCTAAGGTTGGAAAACGCGGAAGGCATTTAAAAAAATCCTACTTTCTGTTTTCTCTTAACCTAGAATCCAATGTTCAATAGTTAATCCAAGTTGTTAAATGCTCGTCACAGCGTGGAGGAAAAACCACGAAGGGGGCACCCGGATTTGAACCAGGGACCTCTTGATCTGCAGTCAAATGCTCTACCACTGAGCTATACCCCCACGCCGCTGCTGCGCCTGGACATGGCTCTTTTGGGTACTAAGACATTACTACACTAAGAGTAGGGAATAAGGAGAAAGGAATGAAGGAAGAAAGGGGGCCAAGCGGAAAGCAGATGGTGTCCGGACCCGGAGAACCCTGGGACAGCGACAGGACAGAGGTCGGGGAGGGAAGAACTAGCCGGGGCTACAAGGCGCAGCGTCCAGGCTGTACCGGTTCCGCCCTACAAATGTGGGAAAGGATGTGGGGGGAAGGGAGGCGAACTAAGGGGCGGGGCAGGGGCTTCCCGTTCCGTCCGCAGGTTCACGCCAGGTACCGACGGGCACAAAGGAAAGTCCCCGAATCTGGTGAATCCGATCGGGCGTTCAGGAGGGTTCTAGCCCCACCCTCGAGGTGCGAGGGCTTTGCCCGCCTCCCGCAGCCCGGGCGCCCCAGATGTGCAGCCAGACCGGCTCCGCGCCGCCTCCAGCGCCGAGGGGTCCCTGGCCTCCGGGCGCGTTTCTCCCCGCACCTTCTGCTGGAGGGCGCCCGCGCACGGGGGACCCCCTGGACGCACCTAGGCGCGCGCCCCCTGCCCAGCCGCCCTCCCCGGAATCCGCCCCCGCGCAGCCCCACGTCGCCCGGGAAGCGCGCCGCCCGCGCGCGCCCCTGCCCGCGCCCGCGGCGCGTCCCCGCCCCGGTGCAGCCCCTCCTCCCCGCTGTGTTTATTAGGGGAAGGAGGGCGGAGGCGGAGGCCAGTTCCCTAGCTCCAGCCGCCGTCGCCGCTGCCTGTGTAGTTGCAGCAGCGGCCGCCTCCCGCCAGCTCGCTCCGGGGAAAGAGAACGCGCGCGAGCTCGGGCGTCCCCGCCCCAGCCCTTCCCGGAGCCATGAATCCCAACTGCGCCCGGTGCGGCAAGATCGTGTACCCCACGGAGAAGGTGAACTGTCTGGATAAGGTGAGCTCCGGGATCGGGAGGCGCGTCCTCGCAACCCCCGAGCAATGCTCCGGATTAGGGGAGGAGAGAAGGGCCGGGTCTGTGCCGCCTCAACCCCGCGATCCCGGGAGGAGGGAGGGAGGGCGGTGTCATGGGGTGTGGGGACAGACCCCAGTCCGGAGACGGGGGATGTGCGGCGCGGCAGGGAGTCCACGCTTGGCGGTAGCCACTACTGGAGAATAGTGGGCTCTGAGCCCTGGGGCTGGGAGGACGGAAGAGGAGTGGGGAGGCCAGGCCCCGGGTGGGGGGTGGGGGAAGGTTAGGGGTGCAGTCCCGCCCCCTAGGGCCGAGAGAGTGAGAGGAGACGGCCGCTCCCTCTCCCCGCCGAGCTGAGCGCCAAGTAGGCGGAAGCGCCGGGCGCTGGGGGAGGGGGAGGGGGAGGGGGAGGGGGCGGCGGGGGGGCGGGGCAGAGGTTGGGGGGCCCAGCGAAACCGTCAGCGCTGGCCGCAAATGGCCGGACTTCGTGGCCTGGAGACCGGGGGGCTGGGGCTATCAGCCGCGAGTGTTGCATCTGATGAATTGGGCTTCGGATAAGGACCCAAGCCCCACCTTTTTTTGGACGACCTGTACCCCCCTCGGTGGTTCAGGGCTTAAGGGACTAGGAGATATCCTCCATCGCTTCCCAGCCCCCACCTCAAATTAGAAGCCAACTCCCGGGGCTAGGCCGCCCAGCCAGAACGGGGCGGGGTCGGGTGCTGGAGTAGGGTGGGTGGGGGGTGCTTTGCAGAGATCTCTTGAAATTGTGCGCAGAGCCTGAGACTGGCCTGTAGAACAAAGAGCTAACTTTTCAAAGCAGGTTTCCCCAATGGAGGGTGGGGTTGGCTGAGTTCTGGGGAAGCCAAGAAGGGAAGGTGGCCTTCTGGAAATTCACGGTCCCCCGGGGGCCTTTACTCGTCGTCTCCCCCCCACCCCCCCATCCATGCTGGACTTGTTCATCTGGTTGCTATTATACTTTTGGAGGGGGTTGAAGAGTAGAACTGGGTGTTTCCAGCAGTTTGGGGTAGGATAGGTCTTTTAAGCTCCCTAAGATCCTAAGGCGATGCCTCCCCTCTGCATCTCCTCCCCACTCTGGAAGAGAGGGCTCTGTGGTTTTGTCTCCTTCCAAAGCTGACTCCAAATCCAAATATCCCTTCTGACCTGTCTGAACTGGCAGAGGTTGGGGCGGCATGGAATGGAAGAGTAGTGAGTGCAGGGCCCTGGGGCGAACTTCATTGCACACCTGGAGCCAGGTTTTGTTTGGGAAAGGATAGTTCATTGGATACTTTTTGTCTCTTCCCTCCCCCTTGTTGTTGAAGCTTCCTCAGCGATCTTTAGCCTATCTATGAGTCAGGGCCACGGGTGTCGTTCCCAGGTCCAGAAATACATTTGAACTTGCTTTTGGAGTCAGGAGGTATATGGGGCTGCTGCTGTTCCATCGTCTCTCCTGGGCTTGGCTGGGCAGGAGGACAGGAGGGCCATATTGTGGGCCCAAGCAATGGGGGTGCTGACCTTCCCAAAGACCGCGCCAATTTCTGGTAGGCAGGACTTGAACTTGAAGGTACTGGCTAAAGAACTCACTGTCCTTGCGCACTGGGATTTTGGCCTTTCCTTGATGGGAGGGATTTTGTCTTCTGCATCTTACGTTCCATATGCCCCCCACCCCACCCTCTTATTCTCCATAGTCATGAACTGGGAAGAGGCTGTGGGCTCTTTCACCCATATAAGGCAGAAACAATATATGGTGGAGGGATTGCTAGGCCTGGAGTTGGGAGACTTGGCCCTGGTTCCAGGTCTGCTCCCACCAGCTTTATGAATGGCTGTAGGCCTCAGTAGTCACCATCTGTCAGATGGGTATGAATGATATGATTTCCTTGGAGGCAGGGCAGTGTGCTGAAGTGCCTGGAAGGGGATGTGGTATAGGCTGTGTCCTCCCTATCTTTCTGGGATACTTGGTCCAGCCCCACACCCAGCTCCCACATAAGGTCTTTTGGTGCTGTGTGCCAGAGGTGAGGGGGTAGGGATCCTGCAAGGTGCCTTCTCCAGCGGTTCTCTTGCCCTAACTGGAAGAGGACATTCAGGTGGGGTTGCCTTGGGAAGTGGGTGTTAGTTAGTCTTCCCTCTTTTTAGAGCTCTCCTTACAGGAAATGTCCCTGGGGACACCTCCCCCACTCTTGCACTGAGCTGGAGGCCTAGAATATTCAGGTATCAGACCTGTTCCTCCAAACCCTCTACAGGCAATAAAGACAAGCACCTGGACTAGGGACCTCGTGCCCAAAGGACTGAAACCTGGGAGGAAGAACATACAGTCTTATAGGTGTGGTTGCTAATCAACTTCCCAAGGCCTCCCATTTACTATAGGAGAGAGTCAAATTAGATTCATTTCACTATGATTTCCCTATGGTACATAGCTCACGATGTGACCCAGAGCACAAACTACGTCCTTGCTGTTAGCTTTTTCTTCTCCCTGAGCCTTATCCCCCAAGGGCTTAGGTGGGTAGAGGCCATGTCACTTCTGATAGCCACCCTGCCCCCCACCTGCCCCCAGTACCCAGTGTGCTGTGCATGCTGAATAAATATGTATTGCTGATGATGGCGTTCGAGGAAGGAGGTTGAAATGTGCTTCCCCAGAGGACTTCTGGGCTTAGAGTTGGGGGAGAAATGGGGTGACCTCATTCGCTCATTCATTGGACAAATATTTATTGAGCACTTGCTTTGTGCCAGGCTCCCTGAATGGCTGCTGCAGGGCTTTTGGGGAGGAAGGGAGTCTGTGTCTCAAAACATCCTCCTCTACATTTTGAGAAGGGTGAAGTTTTGTCCCCGACCCTGTTGGGAAGTGACCCTGTTGGGAAATGACCCTGTTGGGAAGCATTTGCATCTGGGGATCTGTACTGCAAGAGTGCTGTCCCCTGGTTTACTTCCCCAGGCCCCAGAAAACAGGTGGAGACTTTGTGGAAGGCTAGAGGGTTGGCAGGCTGCTAGTTCCCCCTGGAACGCCTCGTTGGTAGGGCTCTTGGTCTCTGGTGGTCTGAGCCACCCCCACAGGGGGTAACAAGGCCGAAGGCAGCTGGGCAAGACACCATGTAGCCTCAATGTCCCACTTTCCCAGCTGAAGCTGAGAATACCCAACAATCACTTTGTGATCATCCATTCACAGTAGCTACTCCTTCCTGCTACGTGCCAGGTTCCGTCTTCACAAAACAGATGTGATTGCTCCTGTAGATGATAAGCCCAGAAATGGAGGCTCAGACAGATCATGTGGCTCATTCCCTGCTCAGCCAGAGCTGAAATCCTAATCTAAAGTTCTTTATGCTCAGCGCTTGTGTTTGTTGTGTTTGCAAAAGGTACTTTTATCGACACTGTCTCACAGTGTCTATAGCAGTCCACTCCTTCCTGACTCTGGCCTGAGGAATGTTCTGGGCCTGGGCTCCTGTGTGTAGCTGGGGCGCTAGGAATAACCATCTTCCCCTGGAAAATTGGGGAGGTGCACCCAAGGCCTGTTCCTTTTAGCCAGCATCCCAGGTGGCCAACTGAGCTAGGATGGTGACCCAGCCCTGCCAGGGGATGGCCTGGGTACAGCTGGTGTTGTTCCTGGAGGGGGGGGGGGGGAGACACTGTAACCCTTGGCAACAGGGAGGGAGGAAAGGGCCTCATACTCCAACCCTGAGTCATGGCCACCCCAGGCAGCCTGGGTTCAGAGGGCAGGGTGCCTGGCTGCAGGCACAGTGACCTGGAGATCACTGCATCCCCCTCCCCCAGAACTGTGAGCAGCCACTTCCCCCACTTACACAGTGATCTCAGAGAGAGAGAGAGAGAGAGAGAGAGAGAGAGGCTGGCCCAAGGCCTTGACCAAGTGTGGGGGATCTTGCTTCTGCCCCGCTCAGCTTCCATTTGGGCTTCTGTGGAGTGGGTTTTCAGTAGAATGGGTTGCAGCTTTGGAGATGCACCTGAAGAGTGCTGAAGGCACCATTGGAACCTGGAAATGGACAGAGGTTTCTAACTGGCCCCAGAGGCTGGTTTTTGTGATTAGGGAAGCAGTGGACTTCTAGGGCAGCAGGAAGGATTAGAGTGGCACACCCAGAGGTGTACTTTGCTCCCCTGAGACTAGAGTCTCAGGAATGCATCTCCGCAAGTCTTACCTGGGGCCTCCAGGAAAGGTGGCTGAGGGAGAGAGTGGGGGGGGATGACACTCTTACTCTGGGATAGGGCGTATGGGACAGAGGAGGGAAGCAGACAGGTCACTGGGGTTGTACTGATTTATTTCCCCATGCCCTTCGCCAGACGTGTTTGAAATAGGGATGGGATTTCCTTGATCTTGGGATCCCCTTGGTGTCCCCAGCTCAGGCTTGGCTCACAGGGGCTGTTGGGTGACTTACCACCTTCTGCTCTCCCCATCTACTCCCCCTGCCCACCCTTGTCCAAAGAGACACAGTAGCGGGAGCTACCAGATTTTCTTTAACCTTGGAGCCCTCCTCTAGAGGGAGGAGGGAAGTGACGGGATCTGTGCTGGGCTTGGAGCCTGCATCTGGGTCATCTCATCCCTCCCACGCCCCCACCCCACACCTCTGTGAGACCACTTTGCAGGGCATGGAACCTGAGTTCAGTAGACACGCTGAAGGCAATCAGGCCACTCTCATTTTCATTATCCTGCTCCTGAGCCCCTGTAAGGGAGCAGGGCGCTACTGCCTGGGCCTCTAACGTGCTTAGCTGAGAGCATGGTGTCTCTGGGGGTGAGGGGGGGAAGAACTACTGATGGAAATGGGTACCATCCCCTGCTAGGGGTTCCCCTTCCTCCAAAAGGCAGCTAGGAGGTTTCTGTGGTGCTCCTGTACCCCCAGCCTGGCCAGCATGCTCTGCCCCCCTTCCTGAGGGTGGGGACCTCCAGGGTGGGGACTAGGCCATCTGCTAGGATTGAGCTGCCTCCCTCTTGCCCTGTGTCTCCCCCACATCAATCAGGAGGCAGCTTTGGAGGTCCCCAGTCCTAGGACAGTGCATATTCCTGCATATGTGTGTGTGAAAGTGGGTCATGGTCCGGATTCCAGAGAATGTTTTTCCTGGCAGGCCCCTGAGGGGGTGGGGGGGAGGCCAGGAGGCCCAGGCAGGGGCCTGTGCAGCTAGGCAGGCAGAGGCCAGCAGACTGGGTGGTGACAGGGCTGGGGCACTCTGCCAGCACCTCCCAGGCATTGGGGGAGTGAGAGGGGCTGTCACTTCTGGGTGCTGATGGGGGGCAGGGCCTACCCTGTTCTGGTTTCCCAGCCAGGTTGTGTGTGCCGGGGTTTTGTACTGGGAGGAGTCTGGGCTGGGCTCTGGGATAGGCCCAGGTTGGGGTGAGGGCCAAGCTTACACTAACCATCCCTTTGCTCCCAGACTTCAGCTGGCCTTCTTCCCAAAAGTGTGGTTCTCCTATCACTTCCTTTACTATTCCACCTTTGGCAAGTCTACTTGGTAGGGAAAGGACTCTGTTGGAAGGTAGTTACCCCCAAATTATCCTCTGGTCTCTGGTTGAAGTGGGCCAGGGTTGAAGAGGTGATGTCCCAGTCCCTCAGCTTCCCTTTTTTTCTGTCCCCTCCTCCCAAGCGTCTCAGAAGCGCCCCTTGGCTGGGCAACACGTTTTGAAAAGCACTGACTCTGGGGAATTCCTTAACAGATGGCCGACAAGCAGCTCTGTGCTGGGCACCTTCGGAAGTCTCCCTGGGCCCTTCCCTGGCTTCTGGCCTCCTTCTTTGAGGGGTCGGGAATGTCTTCCTCTGATCAATGGAAATGGGGCAGATAGGCCAGCCAGGCTACCACACAGCCCAGATTCGGGGGTCCTGGAGGCTGGCCTCACAGGGCTGTGTTGATCCTGGGGCCTCATCCTGGGCTGACGGGCGGTCAGTTTCTATCTCATTTACATGGGTTGGCCTGAGCATCAGCATTTCTCAGGATGGGGGCACTTCTATGGCCTCGGGCCCCCTTCCCTCCTGGTCTTTGTTTTTTAAAGAATTTATTTATTCATGAGAGACACAGAGAGAGAGAGGCAGAGACACGGGCAGAGGGAGAAGCAGGCTCCATGCAGGGAGCCCGACGTGGGACTCCATCCCGGGACTCCAGGACCACGCCCTGGGCTGAAGGCAGGCGCTCAACCACTGAGCCACCCAGGGATCCACCCTCCTGGTCTTTGACTCTGTTCCCTGGTTTGGTCCCTGGGTTTTGCTGAAATCTTATCTGTCACTCATTGGCACTCGATGTAGCTGTGGTTGGGCCACCCCACCTGCTCCCCAGCATATGCAAACCTCCACCATGAGCCACTGAGCTCCCTGGGCTGGGT
Source organism: Canis lupus baileyi (assembly GCF_048164855.1). NCBI lineage: Eukaryota > Metazoa > Chordata > Mammalia > Carnivora > Canidae > Canis > Canis lupus. Next base: position 37,758,676 of record NC_132853.1, read on the forward strand.
TTGTACCTGTCTCAGTGCTCGGCACCTAAGAGTCAAGTCCTCGGAGGGGCCAAGTGCTGTGCTGAATGCTTTACAGGTGATTTCTCATTTAATCTTCACTGTTAAGATTTTATTTATTTATTCATGAGAGACACACAGAGAGGCAGAGACGAAGGAAGAGGGAGAAGCAGGTTCTCCACTGGGAGCCCGATGTGGGGCTTGATCCCAGAACCCCGGGATCTTGGGGTCTAAGGCTCCAATGTGGAGCCCCAGCGTGAGCCAAAGGCAGACGCTCAACCACTGAGCCACCCGGTTGCCCTGTTTTTCTTATTTTCATTCTACAGACCTGGAAATGGCTCAGAGGCATAGGCCCTGACCAAGGTCACAAGCTGGTCAGGGTGGAGCTGGGATGTCCACTGTGGGGCGTGTTCACCTCCAAGCAAGGCTCTGTAGTGCCTCAGAGGGAGAGCAGTTGGGGCGTGCTGTCCCACAGTTGTCTGGCTGGGCTGAGAGAAGGGTGAGGAAGGGTAGGAAGGGTCTGGGTATGGTGACTAGAGCTTGGGACACCCACCTCCCACTCCAGGTCCCCCAGGAAGAGCTGGTCCCGGGGCCTCATGGGTATCGTCGGTGTCATGGGTGTCTCAGGGCCCTGGAGCGGGAGCAAGGAGTGCCAAGGTGGCTGGGGCCCTCCTCTTCTTCTCTACTCCCTGTCAAAGCTGAGGAGCTACTCTTCCAATGGCTTCTTAGCAACCCTGGTGCGGCTTTGCATAAGCAATGAGGCTCTCCAGCGTGTGTGTGTGTGTGTGTGTGTGTGTGTGTGTGTGTGTGTGTGTGTTTGAGCGGGCGCATAGGGGCAACACAGTGGTATTGGGGAGGTGGGGCCCGCCTTCTGGGGGCAGCTTGTCCCTGCTGTATCTGGCCTCTTCCTCACTCCCTCTTAGCTCACACAGCTGGCCCGTGGCAAGTGGGGGCAGGAAGGGGAGAGTCAGCAGGTGCCGGAACCACTGAGATGGCCCCAGCTCACCCAGAGTGATTCCATGTTCCAGTCCCTGGGACCGAGTGCCCCTCCCTGAAGTCCTGGTTCTGATGGCTGTCCTCCCTCTGCTTCTGTCCCTAGTTCTGGCACAAAGCATGCTTCCACTGCGAGACCTGCAAGATGACACTCAACATGAAAAACTACAAGGGCTATGAGAAGATCCCCTACTGCAATGCGTGAGTCCTGCCTCCCTCCCTCCCTTCCCCCTTTCTCCTGTTCCCCGAGGCTGCCCAGCACTCCTGCACCCTACCTGATAAGCACTCGTCATGCTTAGTCCTCACCTCAGCAGAATGAAGTAAGGGCTGCTGATATGCCCATTTTACAGGGAGGGAAACTGAGGCTGGGGAAGGGACTGGATTTGCCCCAGATGATGTGGCCGTGAGAGGCTAGTTCAAATCCAGGCAAGCAGGTGAACCCAGTGACATTCTGGTCTCTGCGAAGCAGGCCTGACCCTTCCATTGCACCCCGCCGTGCGAGAGGGGCCTAGCCTGGTTCTTCAGGGGACTGTCCTCTGGCCTATTGTGAGAATTGTCAGTTTTGCCTTCCCTTGGTTTTGCCTCCCCTCATCTCTCTCTCTTACCCGCCCCCTGCCAGAGGTTCTGGGTACTAGGCTCTGGGGGCTTCCGGCTCTAGCACTTCCCGGTGTTCATCCCTTGAGAACTGGGGGCAATGTTCAGGGGGTGCCCAGCCTGGGGGCAGATCTCTTCCCTCCCTGCCTGGTGAAGGAGGCTGTGGATTCCAGTGGAGTTGGCTGGGGCTCTGTTTCTTTTACACTGGGACCTGCAGCCTATCCTGCTGTGAGGAGAGAGGGAGAGGTGGGGAACTCATTCCATCCAGGACACCCCCCTCCGGTCCCATGCAGTTCCAGAGAGCACACCACCTTCCACCTGCATGTTGACCTCATATATAGCAAGTTGACTTCATCTGTAGCAAGTGTAAACCCAGTGTGGGGGAGGGGACACACACACACAACCTCCTGGCACCCTGCCCTCTCCCCTCTCCCGCTCTCCTAGGTGAGGGCTTCAGAAGGTCAAGTCACTAAGCAGTGGCAAAATCAATATTCAAAGAATCCAGCATCTGACTTGAGTCTAGGCTTTTTCTCAGTCAGGAGGCTCTCCGAAGCTGAAGTTTGCCAAGGAGGGCAGCGCTGGGACTTCGCTAAAAAGGATGGGGGGCTTAAACCCCTTTGAAAGGCAGTCTCTCCTTTACGGCACCCCCAGTGCCCTCTTAACACCACAGTGTCATCTCCCTGGGATTTGAACCTTCATTAGGCACCTACTGCCTGCCAGCTGCTATGTGCCAACCGGTGCCAGGTGCTGGGAAAGGAGATTTCTGACACAAATCTCAAGCCCAAGAAGCAGCTTGGATATTGTCCCTTCTGTGAGGGACTGGGGCACCAGAAGGTTGCCCCCGGGTAGAAGGAGGGTCACAGCTCTGTCCTGGCTCCTCCTTCAGCTGCCTCTGCTCTTCTATTAGCTTCCACTGATCCTCTTCCCCCTACCAACCCCTCCCAACCCCCCCAAGGGAAATGGGACATTCTTAGGATTCTTAAAGGCTCACACAAGCCCTGATTCTCTGCCACTTCCTCCCTCCTCCCTCCGCTGAGGAGTGGGGTGGGGTTCAGTAGAGCCCAGAGGCTGGGGCAGCTTAACCCCTTCAGGACTGGACCACTCAAAGCTAGATTCTGGGCTCTGAGGCTCCTCTGGGGGCAGCTGCTGAGCCTCTGCCTCTCTAGGCAGAAGCGTGGCCTAGCCCAGAGCCTGGTGGGTGGGCACAGACTGATGCTTACTCACGTCTTTTCCTAAGACTCTAGTAGCCTAGAATTCAGTGAGCATTGGGAGTTGGTGAAAGAAGTCAGAGGTTTGTCCTTGTTTTCTCTGCGTTTTTTCAGCCTGGTGCCAGAGTCCCAGCTTAGCTCTTCTAACTTCTTCTGGAGAGCTGCAGCAAGCAGGGGGGCTGGGGGACTCCTGCAGGTGTTGGGGTCTCCAGGAGAGGCAGGAGATGAAGCACCGCTTCCGGGATGTTGCTTCCAAACTGCCCAGGCAGAGGTTCCTGGCTCCCTCACCCCCACCCTGGCCATAGGAGCAGGTTGGCCCTTCTCTGTTTCCCCAGCCTTTACAGCCCTAGCCTCTGCCCAGTTGACCTTTGGCTCAGCTGGGATGTTATCTAGGGAGGACTCTGAATGAGAGCCGAGATCTCGAGACCTCCGGTGGGTGTGTGGCCCAGCAGGGCCTCACTTCAGCTGGGAGTGAGCAGAGTAGCACTTTGCCCCAGGCATTCACATTCCCTCAGTGAGGGCGACTGCATCGCTGTAGAGCAGCTAGTCTGGGCCAGCAAACCTGACATAGCGAGTCCAGAATAAGCCAGATGTAATGGGCCTGGCTTGCGAGCAGTACCCTCTGGACTTGTCTGAGCTTCAGTTTCTCCAGTTACAAATTCCTACCCAGGGGTGCTGGCCCCTAGACCAAAGAGTATGAGCACCTGCCATGTGCCATGTGCACTGGGCTGATGTCCCCTCCTCATTCCCTCCTGTGTCTTTTCTCCTCTGGCCCCATCTTCCAGTGACATTCAGGTTCCTGAGTCGTGGGGCTTCCCAGGGTGTAGCTTTGCCCCCACTCCCATCCTGGCCTCGCTTTGTAGACCTCAGGCCTGGCTTCCTTCCTTCTCAGCAGTACCTCCTGCTCAAGACTCAGAGGGACCAGTAATCTCTCCTGGCCCTTTGCTAGGAAGTTGGACCCACTTGGTGAGTGAGTGTGTGAGTTTGGCGTGCAGGGAGGCTTCTATGTTGTGCCTGTTTCTGGCCAGTCTCTGAGCCAGGATCTTGCAAGGGGGTGGTCAAGAGAGAAGAAGGCTGTCTGTCATTCCCTGGTAGCTTCTCAAGACTGAGATTTTAATATTTTCTAGAAAGTGACTGTAAGCAGCAAAAAGGCCTCTTCAGTTTCTCTCCTTGCACCAGACTTGTTTTGGGCTTAGCCAACAGAGAGAACACAGGCTAGAGCTCACAGCCAGCCTGCTGGGCCATCATGGACCCCCACAGACATGCCCTTAAATGCATACCTGGTGCGTATCCAGACACACACACTTATTTGGGTGTGGGGCCGGGAAGAAATGCCAAGTCAGACTGAAAAGGCTGCGTTTGTGTTCACATTCCCCAGGCACAGCCATCCAGGCATTGCTGTGGCAAGGTAGAGGTGCCACTTTTGCACCATGGCTGGTGGTGCAAGAACCACTGTCAATCAAGTTCTTTGGTGAAATTTCTAGATAAGTGGAGTGAGTCTGCTCCCTCTGTTAGAGGAATATTTATGCCCTCCATTTTTTGTTTTGTAAACTACCTTTTCCGAAAGTGTGGCTGATGTGCTATGGGCTAGCACGCACAAACCTGCCCCTTTGTCTCCATGCAAATAGTCTAGGAGTGTGGAGGTCAGGGGTGGGATGGGGGTGGGGAGAATGTGGCCTTTTCCTCTCTCTTCGGGGCCATGAGTTAATGTAGCCTGCACACCTGAGGCAGAGATTCAGACTAGGGGAACCAGCTTTTGGGGCTGTCAAGTGTGGGGGTGGACATGGACAAGGCAGGCCAGGGAAGAAAGGGGGCACACTCAGAAGCACCCTCCCCCTCTTCACCGCCTACAGACTTCCCTCCATCCTTCAGTTTCCTTGAGCTAGGTGGTGAAGGGCTAATGAGGATGGAGATGGCTCTGGAGAATAAGGGACTGTCATCCTGCTCCTTCCCTCGGGTCTCAGAGTGTGTGAGGCCTGTGCTGGTGAGGTTGGGTGCTCAAAGTGTCCCTGGATTCATTGGTGGGTAGATCCAGGACTGGGGCCTGGGGCTTTGCTGCTTCCCTCTTCCCTGCCTCTGATGGGGAGAAAATGGGATCTGATGTCCCAAGGAGTGGGTGTAGCACCAGGAGTGGGAGTGAGAGGATGTGATGCGAGTTGGGGAGGGAGGAGGCAGGCTCAATGGGGCATCCACATGGCCAGATGCAGCACTCCCCTTCCCCCGGGCCACCGCTCTCATCCCCAAAGTCTTACCCTCAGAGATGTTGGGGCCTCAAGGAAACTCAGAGACCACTTTGTTTCTTGATGCCTCCATTTTATTTTATTTATTTTATTTTTTTAAAGATTTTTTTTAAGGATTATATTTATTTATTCACGAGAGACACACAGAGAGGCAGAGACACAGGCAGAGGGAGAAGCAGGCTCCATGCAGGAAGCCCGATGCGGCACTCGATCCCAGGACCCTGGGATCATGACCTGAGCCTAAGGCAGACGCTCAACTGTTGAGCCACCCAGGCGTCCCTGATGCCCCCATTTTATTTTATTTTATTTTTTTTTGGTTTGATGCCCCCATTTTAGAGATGAGGAAACTGAGGCCCAGTTTGCATGCCTTACCCAACTTGGCAGAATCATTTTTCTTGGTGTACTGCCATTGGGGACAGCTCCCAGCTTTGATTTTTCATCTGGTCTCTGATACCTGAGGGCTGGTAAATTCTTCATGTCTGGCCTTGATCTTTCTGGCTGCTCATTTTTTTCGACTGGTCAAACAGTGCTTCCTTGTTGTCTCCTATCCCCACCATTTCAGCCCCTCAGGCCTGGGGGACTGGGGAGAAACTGGGTTAGAAAGTAGCCCTCCCCGCTGGCCCGTGGGCAGCCTTCCCAGCAGGGGAATCGGCCGCTCCTTCCAGAGGCAGGATGCAGGGGCTATTTTTTTTTTTTTCTTTTGGTAAAACCAAAGGCTCCTTGTTGCTTTTGTTGATGTATTTTTGTTCCTCCCTGAACAAAAAGCTGTAGTTTTTGAAGGGGTCCAAGGCTGAAAGGGGCAAGGTTGCTTGTAGAAAGGGAGAGCCGGGCTTTCTGGTCTATTCTAGCTTGGCCTCTGGAATGCAGCTAAGGGCAGGAGCGGGAGTGGGGCCGTGCCCTCTAAGCTGTCCCTGTCTCCAGTGTGCCTGAAGCCTGAGCCTGGCAGCTTCTCTGCATCCCACCTGTCCTCATAGTCCTTCTGATCAGGAAGGTGACTCAGAGGTCCTTAGGGAAAGCCCCTGAGAGGCGGAGGACCCTCCTCCTGCATCCATGTGGGTCGTTGGCTGGACTCTCGAGATACCTGCTTTAGAAAAGTTTTAAGGAGTAGGTGGCTTCGGCCTGTCTGCCTGCCTTCTGACCTCCAGAGGGTCTCTCATGATGACCAAGCTGGGGGAACTGGTGGGGTTTGAAAGATAAAGTACTTCATTCTCCACCCGCCCTGCCAAGCACATCTTTCCCCAGAGCTCTGAGAGCTGGGGGTGGACTGGGGTCCATCTGAGAGAGATGTCAGCCTGCCCCTAGATGCCTGGGCACTGGTGGGGAGGGGGGAGTGCACGGGGCAAGGTCTTTGTCCTTGACACTGAGCATCAGCTTCTTTATCTGTAAAACAGACACAGTGATAATACCTGCCTTTTCTAACCCAAAGCCTTGTAGCAGATTTCACGAGAGAATGTGCACAGGATACAGTCTATCCAGAAGTCACTTGGTGTTCCTCTAGGTTCTCCCAGAGGCCCAGGCTGCTGCCAGCCACTGCCTGATTGCCCTGCTGGTCCCTGATCTTGCCCTCATGGATGCTAGATCCCTTTCCCGGCAGCCCCCCACCCCCACCCCTCCCCAGGCTTCCTGCCCTAGTGGACTTGGACAGTCTGCATGTCTCCCTCTCCCCCAGAGCAGCTGATACCGCAGTCAAAGGTGGGGAAGGGTGTCAGGAGAGGGCCCACTGCCTGGAATGATAACAAGGGGCTGGTGCAGCCCGGCCACCAGAAAGGACAAAGAACAACCATGCTCTGCACCCAGCTCCAGGTAGGGTTGGGACACCCAATTCTTCCCACCCTGGCTCCCTGCTCCCTCACCATGGTCTGGCCTGTTGGTGGGGCTGGGGTGCCAGCAGGGTCACTAGCTGGGGTGATGACCCCCCATCTGCCTCAGCGCCCACATGGGCAAACACACACACATCTGATCGCCGACCGGAATCTGAGGGTGATGGGTGGGGAGAGCTTCAGTCTGAGGAGAGAGGGAGGCAGAAGGTGGAATTCCCAGCAGCTTCTCCGGAAGGAGGTCAAATCAGTTGCAGCCCTCTTGGAAGGCAGTCATGCTGGTGGGGGAAGGGCACAGCACCGACATTTGGGGTCCTCCCCCCGAAACACAGTGTCTCCTGTCGTCCTCACTGCCACGGTCTCCAAGGATCCTGCATCCGTAGTCTCCTGGTTTGGCCCTCATGGGCTCCTCTGCAGCTGAGGACACCCTTGCCGTGGGCGCCTCCCCCACCCCCACAGACTCTGTGTCTGCTGCTCCTGCCTGGAGCTGAGGATGGGGTTGCTATGGGAACCTGAAGCGCAGTGAGCAAGGGAAGGGAAGGGAAGGCGGGGAAGGCACGGTTGTCTCGCCAGGGCTGGGGGCTGTGGGGAGGGGATGGGTTTGACCGAGCAGGGGGAATAGATGTCTGCCTGCCTTCCTCCGGCCCACGGTTGGGTCTAGGAGGTGGGGTAAGAGACTGGAGGTTCTGGAGCCCCACTATAATCTAGTTAATCTGATGCAGGATTAAAATCTTCCCTACTTCCCCCCCTTCCTGCCAGATTAAGCTGCATGCGCATCTAGGTTCAGCTCCCCTTCCCTTCTGATGGGATTGGCGTTTTGGCCGCGGGGTGCTTAGATCTGGGGTGGGGGGGGTGGTCATGATGGTTCCAAAGAGAAGGTGAAACACCTGGCAGTATCATCAAGAGACACTTGCTGCCTGTTGGGGTGGATCTCCCGATACCCTTCTGGTGCAGTGGCAGAGATGCGTGAATGTGGCCTGGAACGCGTGCTGTCGGGTGTGGACCTGCTGGCCGTAGGCGTCTAGGAGACACGCATGGTTGCAGAGGGCCCATCTCTGTATTCACTGCGTGTGAGGAACACGGCGGCATGTGTACACCGTAGGAGCCTCAGAGAACTGCAGAGTGGAGGGTGCACAGCAGGTGCCTGCGTCTGGCTGTCCTTGGACCACCGGAGCTGGCACTCCATTTTCACCTTGTACATTCAGGCACATGGGAAAGCCCAGGTTTGCAGACTGGCTCCAGAGCATGCGTGTTTGCTGAGCCCACCGGCCACCCTTCCCCACCAAGTGCTAAGCAATGCCATCGTGGAACAGACCCTTCAAGTCCTGGGCCAGAGCTGCCTGGGGTGGGGGTGGGGGTGTCTTCCCTTCCTTCCTCTGGTGTCAGGACCTTACCTCCCTCCTCTGCCACATGAGTCTCTACTTACAGGATGCTCTTCTCACCTCCATGACACCTTCAGAAGGACTCTGATTTGGTGGGAGGGTCATCTCTGAAGCCTTCCCTCCCACGACCTTAGCCATTTCTGCTAAAGATCTTACTTGGATGCCTCCTGCTATTCTCTTTCTGGTATCTGGGAACAGACTCCCAATGACCCTCCCTTTTTCTGGAACTGCTAAGGAATTTTGAATGGAGCACCTCACCTGTGGGTGGCCCTAGCTTCCTGCAGCTGGGCCAAGCCTGGGGCCTGGATCCATAGCCCTAGCCCCTCATTCATCCATGGGCCATTTCTGTTGCCAGCTGCAGGCACCTGTGTTTATTTTTCTGTCCTCTCCCTCTGCTGGGATTGCTGAAGGCCTGAGCTGATGTGGGAGGGAGGACCCAGGAGAGGCAGTGGAGGCTGGGAGTGGGGTACAGCCGGAATCACCTCAGTCCAGGACAGTGAAACTAGCCCAGGCGGAAAAAAATTTTGCTAACATCACCCAGAGGGTCAGTGGCAGGGCCAGAGCCCAGCGCTGTGTGCATTCTAGTCACCCTCCCCTCCCTAGCCACCTTGGTTTAGTTCTGCAAATCCTAAGTCTTCCCCTTCACAAGTGGTGGCCTGGAGGGAAGTCCTGTGTTCACAGGTACCTCTGGCTCAGCGTGTTGCCAGCAAGAACCTTCCAGCTTTGGTGAGCGCACAGTAGGAGGGCAGTTCATTTCTGGCTCTAGGGCGTATCAGCCAGCCGGGGTGGAACATACCTAGAAGAAGGCTGAGGACCTTCTTCTGTGAATTGGAAATCCGCAGGTGATCATGGTTGTGGTGAGGTATGGTCACCCAGGCCTGCAAATGACCAGACGGCCAGACCTCAGCTCCTGCTCAGAGAAGCTGCTCACCAGTCTATGAACTATTTGGAACTTGTGTGGACCCGCAACCGTGTTACATAGCAGCACATACCCACAAACCAGTGACTCAAGGCTGCCTGTCAGTAGCTGGTTTGCTGAGGGACTTGCTCATGCCCCAGTGGACATAGGAGACTCGAGTTCTAGTCTTGGCCTAGAACAGTGCAGTGCCTTGTGTGACATTCATTTATCCAACAAACATCTGTTGAACACCAGCTACTGTTCTAAGGAGTTTGGGATAAAATAGTGGACAAAAGAGACCAGAAACCTCTCACCTCAGGGAGAAGTAGAGAGAGGACAAGAAACCAGTGTGATAAATAAGTTAATTATGAAAACGGCGAAGTGCTAAGGGCCTGGCACCAGCACACCATTTCCTCCTCTGGGAAGTGAGGGGGCACTCACTTGCCCCCTCAAGTGAGGTCCTTGAGGCCCCCTTGTGATCCTGGAGGTCCCTGCAGGCTTGGCGTTGAGGGCTGCCCTGGCTCCTGGTACCTCCAAGCCAGCGCTCTTTCTGGGGAACAGGCTTCTGGTCTGTCCTGTGTCTGGAGACTAGAGGGTTTGGTACAGGATGCTGGGCCCTAGGGAGATTGGGTGCAAATTTAGATGCTACCAGTTACTGGCCCTGTGCCTTGGCCACATTGTTCAACTTGTCCAAGCCTCAGTTCTCCCTTCTGTCAGAGCAGGAAAAGAGGGTGTTTGTGGGGATTTGATGAACTAAGGCACCAGGCGAACATCAGCCTTTCTTATAGTGTTATCTGTCACTCGGGGGCCTCAAGCTGATTTTCTGACATCATGCTAATGTGTCCCCACCTTTCAGTTGAGTTAGACCTTGTCAGCCTCTTGAAACACCACTCCGGATGTGTGCATTTTCTCTCACCACCTCCTCCAGGAAGTCCCCCTGGATATGCATGTCCCATTCCCCTTTACTACTACTTTTTTTTTTTAAGTTTTTATTTTAATCACATGGTGTTCATCAGAGGTTCCTGCCCCTTCCCCAGAGTGACCTCACTCTTTATTTCCTTCCTGCAGACACTACCCCAAGCAGTCCTTCACCATGGTGGCTGACACCCCGGAAAACCTCCGCCTCAAGCAACAGAGCGAGCTCCAGAGTCAGGTGAGGGGGCGGGGTGGCACTGTGGCCTGGCAGGGAGGGAGGCCTGTTGTAACCTCTGCATTTGGCAAGGGTTCCTTCCTCCTGTGGTTACTCAGCAAGCCCAAGGTGCTGAAATCCTGGCACTTGCCTTGTCTCCCTGCCCCCACACCCCTGCGCCTGGTTACTTCATATTTCCTGATTTTTATCAAAGAAGTGGAGGAAGGCATGCTCCCTCCTCCTTCTGCCTTGGAGAGATATGGATATCTGATTCTGCTCCAGGAATTCTCATGGGGCTTCTAAAGCCTACCTCCTCCAGGAGGGCCTCCCTGTCTACTACTCCCTACTCTCTACTCATGCCCTCCCTCAAAGGACAGGACTCACCTCTCCAGGCTCGTGCCAATCTGAGGTCAGCCCACCCTTTATGGCCATGTCTCCGAACCTCCTCCACCCTTCAGAGGGCAGGCTGTGGAGGGGGCCTTGCCCTGGGGCCTGTCCCACCTTTGTCTCCTAGGGCTTGGTTTTTTTTGAGCACCTGCTTTGTGGGGAGTGATGCCTGCCACTGTCGCAGGGGAGAAGATGGCCTCCTGCCCCAGGAAGGACCCGGTCTTTAGTGAACAGCGAGGAATAAGCAAAGAATCCAGAGCCTTGGGACCTGAACAGGTCCCTCTGCCTGGAGTTGTGGGTGGGCTTCTGGGACCATCCTGGCCCAGATAGGTGGTGGGGGATGGGGGTGGGTTGAGGCTCTGGCAAAGACCCCCCCCCCAACCAAGGAACTTAGCCAAGTGGACAGGGTGCCCAAGGCCGGGGAACATGTTGCAGAGGATCCACCTGGGTCACAGAGGGGGATCTCTCCTAATCCCTCCAGAGTGGGATTCCTGCTGTCTGATGTTAACATGACCTCTTGGGGTCCCTGTCTCCCAGGAGGTCATGGGAAGGAGAACCAGCCCTGTGCTCTCGAGGGCTTTATGTGCATTCTCTCATTGACTCTTCCTGGCAGCTGTTTTTCCCCTGGCGCAGATGAGGAAGCAGGCCCAGAGACATGAGGGGACTTGCTAAGACCATATGGGTAGTAGGGGTAGAATGATATGAACTGCTGTGGTATCAAGCGCCTCATGCCCTGGGTACCTCGTGAGCCTGTGCAGTTGGCAGCGTCAGTACCACTGTAGGGCTGAGGGAAGGGATATTGCTGACCTTGAAGGCTGGCTTGGCTAATTCTGAGACTTCTGTTCTTTCTAATTTTCTACCCAGCTCCCTAAGCAGAACTTATCTCTACCTTGATAATAAACACAGTAGTTCCTGGTGCTAGTGAGAACTTTGATAGCTTAGCAAGCACTTTTAGTTACTTGGCCTCATTCATCCTTGACCCTACTCCAAGGTGGGTGTCAGAGGAGGGACTGACGCTTTGCCTGTTGACACGCACAGTAAGTGAATTTTCACATGAAGTTTCCACTCCCAAGTACAATGACCTTGACCGTGTTACAGTCCCGGCCTGACGTTCAGGCGTGACTGAACTGCGTGACCTCCTGCGTGTCCCACAGCAGCCAGAGGAGCAAGTAGGAGAAGCTGTTTTCTGTCGGCCGCAGGTTACATCTGCCAACCCGGATGCTGACCTGCTTTCCGTGGAACCTGTAGTAAGGGGGAGCCGATATGGAGTCCTGACCTCTGCTGGCTGAGGAGGCCAGGGTGGTCCAGGAGGCAGGAAGAGGGACTGAGGCAGCCTGGGGCCTCGGGCTGGTCTGCACAGTGAAGATTTCGGTCAGACCCTAGCCAACAGCTGATGAGTGTCTGGGACTCCCAATCCTGGTCCCAGGGGGCCAGAGGTGGAGGGGGCTCCCAGGGGTGTGCAGGCCACAGGATCCAGGACGACCTATACTCACCCCCACAGCTTGAGGGGGGCAGTCAGAACCCTGAGTGCTGGGGGCCCCACCAGAGGGACCTGGAAGAAGAGGTGTGGGGAGGGGACCTCAGGTCTTTGAAAAGGTGCAGGTCCCACAGGTGCGAGAGTGTGTGCATACTCAGGCAGAGGCAAGGGCAGGCCTGCACACGAGCGCGCGCGCACACACACACACACACACACACACACACACACACACCCCTATTCTCAGGAGGAGAAATTCAAACCCTGTTAATTTCCTTAGCCTTTGGCAGCACCACAGAAGCGTGGTTGTAGCTCTTTTTGCAGGTGGAACTAGGTCCCCCAGGGGTGGGGTCTGTAGGAGGAAGCACCGGGCTCGGGCTCGGGCTTGGGCTCGGGCTCGGGCTCGGGCTTGGGCTCAGGCTCCTGAGTTCCCCTGCTCCACCTTCGCTCCATCCCCCCAGGACCTGGCCTCTGTGCTGCTTGCCTCCCGGCTTCCTGGGCCCCCCTGTCTTTCAGGAAGGCTGAGGAAATGGCGAGAATGGCAATCATTCTCCATTAGGTCCTCACTGAGGGCCAGGCCCTGACTGCATATAATCCTTGCAACTACCTGATGAAGCAGGGATTTTTTAATTCCCATTCTGCAGATGGAAACACAGATTTAGATAGGCCATGCCACTGGCCCAGAGCCCAGTGACAGAGGCAGATTTCAAGCTCTTTGCTCCTGCCAGTTCCGTAGCCTGATGTGGCTGGCACCCAGCTTTACTCTCAGCCCACAGGATGCACGGTTACCGATGGGGGGAGAGGAAGAGAAAGACAGGTCGGGGGCAGGAGGAGAGAGAGAGAGATTGAGAGAACTAGAATGCGGATTCCTAGGCTCCACACAGGGGTTTCTGGTTGGCAAGTCTGGGCCATGCCCAGGAATCTGCATTTTGGCTATCCTGGTGATTCTCATGAGCCTTAGGGACTTACTTTGAGAGACTTCGAGCCGGGGCTGAGGGAGCAGGCAGGGAGCTGGGTGGAACTGACCTGAGCTCGCCTTGCTTCTGCTCTGAGTGAAGTCAGGGCTCTGTGCCAAGGACACAGCCCTAACCTGCAGCTGGGCTCCTGGGGCTGGGGGCTAGGGTAAGGAGGGTGGAGGCCAGGGCCCTGTCTTCTTTGCAAGCCTGGGTCTGTCTTCCCTCTGCCTTGCCCCCAGCTCTGTGTTCTGTGCCTGGCTCCTGTCCTCTCAGAGGACATTTTTCCTCCCCGGGAAAGTGGGGACAGCAAACCCCCTGTCGCCTGGAGGCTGGGGGCTGGGCTGATGCGCTGAGGTTTGGAAGGGCTGAGTGGGCCCGGCCGGGGGTAGTGACAGGTTCTGGTTCCTGTGGCTGCTGTGGGGGGCAGGGCTGGCTAGAGCAGTATGTGGCTGGCGGGAAGGGAAGTGGGAGCCTCCTCTGCCTACCCGGCCCCACCCCACCAGGGTGTCACTTGGTCTCTTTCCAGAACCCCTTCCTGGCCTCATGGGTGTCTCAGCCCCCCTCAGTCTCTGGAAGCTGCCAGTGCTATTTCAACTTTATTTGTTTTCCTGTCTCTAGGTTGGTTCCCAAAGTGGTACTTTGGGTGTCTGGGACACCTGGAGCCTCCTCTGCGGGGGAGGTAACCACAGAACTGACCAGAAATGACCCTCTGGGTGGTCCTGCCCAGGCCTGGCTGAGGCAGGGAACTGGAGGTTGGGGCCCAGCTGTACTCTCCTCGCAAGGCAGCTCCCCTTCCCCCGCCGGACCCAGGCTGAGTAGAGGCAACATCGTTGGGGGGAGTCTCAGCTGGGAATGTCTGTGTGGCCCCCGAAACCCAGGCAGAAGTGCAAGGAGAATGCCTCTTTCATTCTTTCCCCTATTGTCATACTCTATGGCACTGTGCAATCCCAGACTCAGGACAGCATGATCTGTCCCAGCACTGCAGGCGACATACTTGTGTCACTCCGACCTGCCGGCTGAAGGTCAGATCCTGGGTCTGCCACCACTAGCTGTGTGACTTTGGGCAAGATATTATACCTTCCTGAGCCTCAGTGGCTTCATCTGTAAAATGGGGATTACCTTTCTCCAAAGGTGGTCGTGAGGGGATAGTATGTATTATGTAGAATATATGACATTATGTGTTATGGAGAATATTAGTATATCTTAGGCATTAAGAACAGTTCCTGGCATAGAGTCAGCGCTCAATAAACGTTCACTCTTAACTATTCTGGAAAGGAGAGGAAATGGAGCCTGGGCACAATGGAGCTGCAGAATAGACTCTGACCTTTTGATAATTGCTTCCAGCACTGACTTTTTTCATTCGTTCTCCTCCCCATCTCTAATTTTATTTTATTTTATTTTTAATATTTTATTTATTGATTTGAGAGAGAGAGAGAGCTCATGCACACGAGCGGGAGCAGAGGGAGAAGCAGGCTCCCCAGAACAGGGAGCCAGAGGCAGGACTCCATCCCAGGACCCCTGGGATCGTGACCTGAACCGAAGGCAGATGCTTAACCGACTGAGCCACCCAGGAGCCCCTGTGTCTGTCTAATTCTAAAGCTGATTTCTTTTTTGTTTAGAAGGGGCTAAGTTACATAGTATGCAGGCCCAGCACAGAGAAGGCACATAGGAAGTGGAAATTATTGGTATTGTATTTTTTTTTTAAAACGATTTTTGTTTTTGTTTTGTTTCATACTGGTTTATTTAGGAGAAAAGCCTTTTTTTTTTTTTTTTTTTTTTAATTTTTATTTATTTATGATAGTCACACAGAGAGAAAGAGAGAGAGGCAGAGACACAGGCAGAGGGAGAAGCAGGCTCCACGCACCAGGAGCCCGATGTGGGATTCGATCCCGGGTCTCCAGGATCGCGCCCTGGGCCAAAGGCAGGCGCCAAACCGCTGCGCCACCCAGGGATCCCTTTTTTTTTTTTTAAGTCATGATCTTTCCTTAGGTTAGGTCAGCAAAGCAGTTACTTTCTAAATTCTAAATTACACTTTCTAAATAGTCTGTTCTGATATTTTGTGTCTATTCAGTCCACTCATCATTCACACTGCAAACATTTATTTGTACCTACTTTGCTGGGGTAAGTAATGAACAAGATAGTCCCAGGGAGCTATTAATACAGGTGCATAGAGAAAGTAGAGTCTCACAGGCAGTGTCTGTGGGGTGGGAGGAGCCTCGGGCATCAGACTGGGCCCTGCCTTGGGAATTTTCAGGATGAGAGGCCCAGGTGTGGAATCATCCACCCACAGTGCAGAGTTGCATCCTGCCCTTATGAGCAACTGGGTTGAATGACCTTGGGCAGAGTCCACCCCACATTACTGGCTCTCTACCTTTTACTTCTGCCACCCACTCCAGCACCAAAAGGCCTCTCAGAGACTCTCACCTTGATTCTTCATAGTGAAGGCTGGCAGGTACTTAAAAATGATCACAAACTCTAGAGCTGGGTGGGTTTTTTTGTTTTAAAGATTTTATTTATTTATTTAACAGAGAGAGAGAGAGCACAAGCAGGGGGAGCAGCAGTGGAAAGGGAGAAGCAGGCTCTCTGCCAAGCAGGGAGCCCGATGCAGGACTGATCCCAGGACCCTGAGATCATGACCTAGGCCATAGGCAGACTGACTTAACCAACTGAGTCACACAACCACTGCTAGGTGGGTTTTTAGAGAGCAACTGGACAGCCCCCCACTCAGGGATCCAGAGAGGGGGACTGACTTGCCTAGTGGCACACAGCACAAAGGTGCTGAACCCCGAGCTCCCTCCATCCTTTCTGTCTCCATTCCACCCCGGCTCCGCCCTATCTGGCTGCCTGTGCCAGGAGTGAAATGAATTCTCCGTCCCCAGTCCCCAGTAGCGGGGGAGAGGCAGTTCCTGAGCCTGGGAACTAGCTGATGTCATTGTCGTGTCGCCATGGCAATTATTGCCCTGGATTAGGGGCCTGACCCTTGCAAGGCCAGGAAGTGGAGGAAAGAGTGGGGGTCTGGCACTTGTTCAGCACTTTAATGTTGACAAAACATTTCCACACTTGCCCTTATCAGGAGGTGGTGAGCCCTTCCTTAACTTCACGATGCTCCAGGATGCATTTGCTGTGTTTGAGCCACCGTCTTTTGGCTGCACCATTGACTGGAATGGGTGGTACTATCCCCATTAGACAGATTGGGAATGGAGGCTCGAGAGGTTGTCATTTGCCTACGATTGCTTGGCAGGTGGGAGGCTGAGCACGTTAGAACCAGGTCCCTCTGGCTCTTTGCCCAGCTTGGCGATGGGAAGTGCCCCCTCCCCATGTTTTAACTGATTCCTGTGACGACCCTTTTACAGATGAGGGATCAAGGCCAGAGCCCCTGGATTTGGAGCTTCTGCACCTGGAGCTACATTTTTCTGACTCTAATGCCTTTCTTTCCTGAAGAGTCTCCCTGCCTCCAGTACTGCTGTTCCAGGGCTTCCTGGAAGAGCTGATGCTGGGAGGGTTGCAGGGGATCAGTCCTCATATTTACTGCCTTAACTTCTAGTCTGATGGGTTGTACATCCAGGCCTTTGTTTTCAGTCTGGATCAGAATAAAGGAGCTTCTTGAAAAGAAAAGAAAAGAAAAGAAAAGAAAAGAAAAGAAAAGAAAAGAAAAGAAAAGAACAAAGGAGCTTCTGAAACCTTTTAGGATATAGAACCCCATGGGTGGGTAGGTAAGCAGGGCTCTAGAGGGTGAACCAGGACCTCTGACCCTGGAGCAGTGCACAGAGGAACAGACAGGCGTGGCCGCGGATGCACACATTCATGTTGTCAGTTAGGTCAGGGCGCAGCTCAGCTCAGCCCTGTGGCCAGGTGACTCCCGACTCCATGCCTGAGAGCTGCCTGGGTGGGTGTCCCATCCTGGAAGCTCCCAAGGCCCTGGGCTTCATGTCCTGGGCTGACCTGCCTCCAGAATAGTGCGGCCCCCTGGAGGAAGTCCAGGCAGCTGGTGGGATTGGAACAGCTGGTTGCAGAGGAGGACGGTGAAGTCTCTGGAAGCCAGGGAACAGTTGTCTGTCCCATGGGCATTTCCAGCCTCCATTCTGTTCTTTAAAACTCCCCAGGGGAGAACAGGATATTTTTCATATTTCAATTCCATTAGTGTTCGGGAAGTCCTTTCTTATGTCTGACTGGCATTCCTCTGGCACTTGAGTTTTTGTGGATTTCTTAGAAGAGGAAGGCAGTGGTGGAGTTGTAAGCGTTCTTCCCTGGAGCTCGGAACCTTGTCCTGAAGTCCTGTCCGTGTCCCACCATTTCACCCCCTCATGTGGCATTGACCTCAGAAGCGGGCCTGGCAGGCTCCAGGAAGCCACCGGGCCTGTCAAAGGCTCATTGATGGAGTCCTTCCGAGTGGCTGTCTCACCGCCCTCCTTTCTGGGTGCCAGCTTTGTCCCTTGGCACAGCCTTCACTCAGCTGGTCGCTTAAAAACTCTTCCAGGCTCTTGGTTGGTAGGGCCACATCCTGGCTAGGGTGAGGCCTGGGGCGGTCTTTGGGAGCTCTGGAAAGAACCTTCTTCCTCTCGCTTTCAGGCAGGATAGGCCGGCAGTGAGGGGTCAGGAGTCAGGCAGATGAATGTTTGCACCCTGATGGCTCTGGAGGTGTGTGGCCAAGCTCTGTGACCTTGGCAGTGGACTTCGCCTCTCTCTGGCTCAGTTTCTTTATCTGTAGAATGGAGCTAATACTAGAATACAGTAAGACTTAAATGAGATGATTCATGTAACGCACTTGGACTCAGCATGCACTGAATACGTCTTAATGGGTTATTGTGGGTGGCCTACCGTTTTTTGGCCAAGGCTCCCGCTCTGAGTTCGGGGCTGGGCGGTGGATGCCATTGCGGGGGGATTTCCTTCCTCCCAGCTGCTTGCTGCCTCAGAGGCGGCCACAGGCCGAGGCCCTCTCTGCTGGCCCTGTCTCCACTCTAACCCGTCTCCCCTGCTCGGCCCTCCAGGTGCGCTACAAGGAGGAGTTTGAGAAGAACAAGGGCAAAGGCTTCAGCGTGGTGGCAGACACACCCGAACTCCAGAGAATCAAGAAGACCCAGGACCAGATCAGTAACGTACGCTCCCCTGCCCGCCACGGTGCCCACGCTGACCCGCCGCCCTCCCTCCTCGCCCCCTCCCTGCCGGCCTGGCAGGCGTGAGAGAGGCCGGTTCTCCGCTGCCCCTGCTCTTCTGGGCGTGCCTGGGTGGCAGCTGTTTGAGCAGAGGGAAGAAAAGGTCTGGGATTCCCAGAAGCTTTTTTTTCTGTGTACCCTCATATTTCTCTGCTTTACCCTGGCATTTCTACCATGAAAGCACTATTTTTTTTTATGCAGTGGTGGGGGAGGGTGTACAGGGAGGGCCTATGTGCTAATCACTCCCCAGCCTCTCTGAAGTTTTTCTGTTGTTTCCCCCCCGGCTATGGTGGGTGTCAGGGTCCAGGCTGTTTTGTCTAAGCACAAAAGTCATAACTGGGTGGCAGGAGTAGGGTGGGGCCAGCTCCCACCCCCTCCCCGCTCCTGTCTGTCTCTGGGTGCTGATATTGCAGTATTTCCGCCCTCCCTCGGCCTCCACCCCCACCTCGGCTTGCTCTTCCTTCCTGTGTAAAAACCCCAGCCGGCTTTGCTGGCTGGCCCCATACCCTCTGGTCTGGCCTTCCTGGGCTGGGGATGGTCAGCAGTGTCTGCCTATGGCAGCCCTGGATATAGAGTGGGCAGTAGATTGATGGGACCATGGCACCTGTGGCTGGGGATAGGAATTGGTTTCCTGCTTGGCAGAGCCACGGACTAGCAGCCCATGTGTATCTGGGTTCGTGGGGAAGCTCTGGGGGGTTTTGGGCATGTGGGGGTGGAGACTTGCTGTGAGCCACAAGCACAGAGCATGGGCTGCAGACCCGTGACCCAGAGTCCTGGGGTACAGAGTTGCAGCATGTGGCCAGCCAGCCTCTACTGGGAGGTCCTACAAATGGAAGCCTGGGCGAACGATTGCCTTTATGTCTAGAACAGAAGGGAGTTGGCAAGTTGGCCAATGTCACTGAGGGCCTGGGTTTCAGGTGGTCCACCTGGCACCCATCCCCAGGATCCACATCCCTCCCCATTCCTCCTCCCCGGCCTGAGGTGTGGGGGTGGGGAGAGTGGGGGTGGGGGTGGGGTGCTGTGCTCCACAGTGGCTCAGGTGGGTTTCAGAGTCTAGGCCAGGAGAACCATGCTCAGGACCCTGGCTTTTAAACTTTGCAACCTACGATATGAAGTACATTTCACTTTAGTGACCCTCCAAACAGGCGTGCTTATTTATTTAGAGAGAAAACCAAATCAAAGCTTTCATGAAAGAGCCCTTACTACTTGGAGAGCCTTTAGATATTTTCCATTCTATTTTATTTTGTAAAGATGCCTACTGCAGACTTAACTAAATGGGTAGCTAAGTGGGTTTTGCAACAAGACTGTTAACCTATAGTTTGAAATTTGTGGCTTGAGGAAATGGGAGCGCTTCCCTTGGGCTAGGAGGACTCTAATTCACCCTCCTCAACACACACACACACACACACACACACACACACACACACACACAAATAAAGCCTGTTTCAGTTGCTTCTTTAGAAGCCAGGGTCTGGCCTCATACCCTAGAGCTTCCCTGCCTAAGCTGCCCAGACCCTCAGAAGGGTAAAGAGGGTTAAAGACCTCTGTCTCTTCTAGCTCTCCACATGGCAAGTGTGAGGGAGGGGGAAGCCTTGGGCAATGGGGAAAACCTGGAGTGGCTCACAGAGCTGGAATCTTGACTCTAGTCTCGGGGCCTTTCATTGTGAGGACACATGCTCTCATCTACAACCCCAACACCCCAGCACATTCATTCATTGCTTCCAGTCTGTGGGTTTTAGAGGCAGAAGACAAGCAAGCCCAGTCATCCCTGTCTCCCTTTCTGGAAGGCTTCCAGAATATTCCATACCCAGTTATTGGAGGTGTTACTGAGGTGCTCTGGTAACAACTCACTGTGGCCAAGACATCTACACCTAAGGAGATAACCATCTTATCATTAATCACTGGGCTGCAATTAGCTGATTGTACTCGGCTCTGAGGTGGAGGAGGTAACTTGAACCTGACCAGGTTTTGCTTTTGCAGCTTTAGCTAGGACATCTGAGGTGGACCGCAAAGCTGGAAGACTCCCGTGTCAGGCTCCCTGCATGGAGCCTGCTTCTCCCTCTGCCTGTGTCTCTGCCTCTCTCTCTCTCTTTCATTTTTAAAAATCTTAAAAAAAAAAAAAAAGATTATTTATTTATTCATGAGAGACACCGAGAGAGAGAGAGACACAGGCAGAGGGAGAAGCAGGCTCCCTCTGGGGAGCCCGATGCAGGACTTGGTCCCAGGACCTGCGGGATCACGACCTGAGCCAAAGGCAGATACTCCACCACTGAGCCACCCAGGTGCCCCAAGATTTTATTAGAGAGAGAGAGAGAGAGAGTGCACGCACACCCACGAGTAGAGAGGGGCAGAAAGAATCTGAAGCCGACTCTGCACTGAGTTTGGAGCCAGATGCAGGGCTTGATCTCACAACCCTGAGATCATGACCTGAGCTGAAACCAAGTCAGACTCTTAACCGACTGCCAGCCAGATGCCCCAATGTGGGAAGATTTTTTGAAAATGCAGGCTCACAGGCAGGCTCTGCATAGGTTGCCTGATTGAGCATCTCTGGGAGTGGGGCCCAGGAACCAGCATTTTATTTCATTTAAATTTTTAAAAAATATTTATTTATTTATTTATTTATTTATTTATTTATTTATTTGAGAGAGACGGCAGTGAGAAGGGCAGAAGGAGAGGGAGAGAATCCCAAGCAGACTCCTTACTGAGTGGGGAGCCCGACCTGAAGCTCCATCCCATGACTCTGAGATCATGACCTGCGCCGAAATCAAGGAACCAGTATTGTAAACACATTTGCTGGGTTTCTGTGGTGCTCAGTGAAGTTTGAGAACCATTACTTAAAAGCCTGAAAAAGCTACACCCAGCCCTAAGTCAGAGAGTGCCAGACCTGGCCACATCCCCAGACTCTAAGGGAACCTGAAACCATGCTTAGATTCATTGTTAAGGTGTCCCAACCTCCAGAAGAGTTTTGGCAAAAATAGTGTTTAGAGAGCCACACCTTTTGGTTTGCATCCAGAATAGTGTCCTAGATGTAGTTTGTCCCTCACCTCTGCGGTCAGTACCCAAAGACTCCTAGCTATTTCCAGAGAGGTCAGACCATCTGGCATAGAGATGGGATTTGCCTCCCCGGAGGAATATACTCCAGATTAGAGGATTTACAAGCAAGAACATTTTGAAAAAGTATCTGGTCTCCCCAGGTGGTGTTTAAAGGCTTTGGATGTGTGCAGTCTATGATTCCTCAGATCAATGTTGTCAATATAATTATCATTCCTGTAAAGGCAGACCTGCCTGCTTTCCACATTGTGGCTAAAGAAGAGGCAGGGAGTAAAGCTTTGGTTGAAAAGTTGGGCCATTAATTGTCTGGTACTGAGAATGTGTGAAAATTTTTGAGGTGGGGTGCTCGTAAGTTATGCTTCTGAGGTGACTGTGTCTTCGTTAAAGGCATGGAAAGGGTTGAGAGGCCAGGGCCTCACATTCTGGAATGTAGTGTATCCTTCTGGACTCCTGGCCTTTGGTCATGAGCTCTAATGGCTGTAATGCACTAGGACATTTTCATGACTGAGACCCTTTTATGGGAACCCCTGCCTCCCAGTAGAGAAGCTCTGCTTTTGTTTACCCACATATCTGCTTATATATTGATTTTCTATCTACAATTCTGTGTTTTCTGTGAAATGTAACACCCAGTAACACACACAGTGAACACCTGCGTGCATACTCACCGTGCAAGTCAAGAAACATTACCGAACTCCTCTTCCCCCCTGCCCAAACTCCCTTTTAAAATAGAGTTTTTAAAGTGCTAAAAACCTTACTCTCATGCAGCGAGTACCTATCATATATTTCACTGAATTCTGTGGGAGGATAGGACAGGCAGATGTGAGGCCTAGCAAGTGAAAGAAAGTGCTGGATACAATTAGACACAGAACTGGTTAGTGCCCTGCCATTATCAGCAGAACTGGGTAATGTTCTACAGGACCATAAAGCCATAAACTTTGGGAATGAATATCTTTGCCACAGGCAGAAATGCAAAGCATTTCTAACAGTGAAAAATAATTAGCAGCACATATTCTGTAAGCTTCCGTCTTTAGAGGCTGGGCCTAATTGGTAGTAAATAGTAAAGTCAAACAAAAATTCTATGTCCAGGGTCAAGTGACCTGGAGACAGGCTTGTGGAATAGCCCTAGTGTAGTTTTTGAAAACATCTGCTGTGTTTTTCTTTTTCTAATTTTAATATGCAACTATGCATTCCTAAGCACCATAGTTTTGTTTTCCATGACTTTGAACATATACTAGTTATTCTTGTTGTGTCTTACTTCCTTTGGTCAACAGTGGGTTTAAAATTCATCTACATATTTGCGTGTAGCTATAGTCATTCTTCTTCATTGCTGTATATAGTATTCAACTTGATGCTTATACCACATTTTATTTATTCTGGTGTTGGACATTAGATTGCTTCCACACGCTGTGGATGTTCCCATACATATTCCCTGGTGTATGTGTGGAGTGGAATTTGCTGGGTCTTAGAGTTTATGATCCTTCCACCTTACCAGATAATACTGATCTATTTTTCAAGTGGTTGTACTGACTTAACTTCCTGCCAGCAGTGATGAGTTTCCATTGCTCTCCATTCTTAGCCTTACTCACTTTAGCCATTTTTAAAAATATATCTTATTTATTTATTCATGAGAGACACAGTGAGAGAGGCAGACATAGGCAGAGGGAGAAACAGGCTCCCTGTGGGAAGCCCGATACAGGACTCAATCCCGGGACCCTGGGATCATGACTTGAGCCATGCTCAAGCACTGAACCACCCAGCTGCCCTCACTTTAGCCATTTTGATTGGGTGTAGTGGTATCTTATTGTTTTTTTTTTTTAAGATTTTATTTATTTATTCATGAGAGACAGAGAGGTAGAGACACAGGCAAGAGGGAGAAGCAGGCTCCATGCAGGGAGCCCGACTTGGGGCTCGATCCCGGGTCTCCGGGATCATGCCCTGAGCTAAAGACGGCACTAAACCTCTGAGCCACCCAAGCTGCCCTGGGGTTTTAATTTGTACTTCTCTGATGACTAATGAAGGTGAACACAGGTTTACATTTGTTTTATAAACAAAATATCGTTAGTCTGTAATAGGGAACAGTATTGCATGGTAGCTGAGAAGTAAGGATGTGATATTAGAGCTGGATTCTGATAACCCACCACTTACCCACTCTGAGCATTGGTTTCCCCATCTATAAGAAAAATGGGGTTGATAGTGACACGTAGTTGAGGGCTGGTGGAGAAAAGGAAATGAGTCATCTGTGTAAGGGCACAAAACAGGCCCTCAAAAAGTGGGAGACATTGTTATAAAAAATAGCCCCTGCTCAGTGAGTGGATGATTCCATTCAGAGCCCACGTTCCCTTGCTGACCATGATGTAGAATCATGTGGCGGCATCGTGCAGTGTCAGGCCTTTGTTTTCCGCCATAATCAGGAGGCCAGGGGTTCAGAAAACAGAACATTGGCTAGCAGAGAAAAGGAGTTTCTTGATTTAGCTTTGGGATGGACCCTCCGCTAGTCATCCCGGAGTCCTGGCTAGCAGGGGCATGCGCCTCTCCACCTGCGCGCTCTTGCATCTTCTGGGCATAGGACGGGGTTCAGGGGACCCATGACAGTTCTTAAGCTGAGGCCATACTGACACCTCTGGGCTTCTGGTGACCCCTAGCAGGGCTCTTGGGAGATCAAACTGCCGACCGTGGAGCAGGGACCAGCCAGACCCCAGAGTCTGGAAAATGTTTCTTTCCCTTTCAAATATGCTAGCTAGTTATTTATTTATTTATTTATTTATTTATTTATTTATTTATTTATAGATTTTATTTATTTATTAGAGAGTTATAAGCACGTGTTATAAGCAGGGGGAGTGGCAGAGAGAGAGAGAAGCAGGCCCCTGCTCAGCAGGGACCCCAATGTGAGGCTAGATCCCAGAACCCCAGGATCATGACCTGAGCCCCAAGGCAGGCACTTCAACCGACCGAGCCCCCCAGGTGCCCTCCTAGCTTCCCTTTAGTGTACCTATTTGCTTCTCACACCATTCAGCCAGTCGGCAAAGAAAAACACAATTTTCTCATATTGCCGTGGAAGGGAGGAAGAGGAAATGGAGTGTAGTGGCATCTTATCCCAGTTGGCTCGGACAGAGGGGCTGTACCCCACTTTTTTCATCCCCCTTATCCCTACCGTACTGCCTCTCCTCTCAAAGTTAGGGTGACCTTATCGTCATCATCCCTGTTGCGAGTGAGAGGCGCTACTCAGATTTCTTCCACAACAGAAGTCATGAAGTGGGACGAGTGGCGGACTTGGGTGTCTGGTCACCATGCTCCGCACCTGCCCCCAGAAAAGGGCCCATCTAGCTGTGACTCTGTCCCTGTGTCACCAGCCTCAGCCCTTACCCAGTAATGAAAGCTCTATCTTGGGAAGTCATTTAACTTCTGAGCACATTTTCCTCTGTAAAGTGGGAATTAAAGTGTACCTGTCCAGCTTCTTTATGAGGGGGTGATTATCACCCGGGCCGAGGGAGATAATGTGCAAAGGGCCTTTATGCACTCAGTGTGAATGACGGAGCAAATGTGAAGGTTATTAATATTAACAGTAACAGGTGGTGTGTACCTTGGTGGGGGTGGGGTTCTCTTGTGTTCCGGCTGCCACGACTCCAGCCATCTGACGCAGCTGGCCCTAATTTTATAAATATTTACTCCTGTGTAGTGACTTTGTAAGGAACAGGATTGATTCTCCCAGCCACTTGTGGAAACACACGTGTCCATACCTGCTTTCAGCTTGTGAGAGAGTCCAGTTTGGTTCCTAGACCTGGTCCGGAGCCTCAAGACCTCCTGGGAACAGATGGTACCAGGCCCTTGTTTACAGAGCAAGAAACTGAGGCCCAAAGGGGTGGAGACTCTCCCAGGGTCACATGAGTTAGCAAAAAACTGATGATCTTCCGGGGATGAGGCAGGGGTGGGGAAAGGACTGAATTTCTAGGACACTGATGGGGGACACTAGGCATTGGGCCTTGGTATGAAAAAGGAGCTGGGACTGACATATCCTCTCCCCAGGGCTCACCATCACCCTCCACACCCTGAGAAGGGGGCTGTCACACAGGGAAGCCGGGCCCCCAGCTGTAGGGACGCCTGCACGCACCCCCCCCACCCCGCTTCTACACATGCACTTCCCCTCCCCTGCTCACTGACTCCCCGGTTTAGGCCTCTTTTCTTTCACAGAAAGTAAACACAGGAAGCTGACCTTTCTAACCCCTAGGACAAAAGTCGGAAGGGCAGTTGCCTTGTGAGCCTAATGACCTCAGGAGGGGTGGCCCCTCTTTGTCGCTCCCCCATCACCAGTGGACTAGGATCACTGAGGGAGTGAAGCTCGGGGACACTCGCCTTTTGCTCTGTCTTAGGAATTTGAGAGCAGGCCCCTGGCCTTGTGTCTGAAAACTTCCCTCTTGAGTGCCCTTCCAAGCAGGAGTTAGGGGAATCCGTGGGTTTCCAGGCTGGCCAGGCCTAGCTGCCTCCCCGTGAGGGATGCACTCAGCCCATTTCACCACAGGGGTGTGGGTCCCTGCTGGGGCATGAGAGGAAAGGGCTGGTCCTGCCCAGCCCCTAAGTGAGGCTTCGCTGCTGCCCTGCCTGTCTTCCCAGCCCAGGCTGTGGTGAGTGTCATTTAGCCAGTAGAAGCAATGGGGTGTTCTAAACGGCCGCGCCTGCAGACCTTTAGCCCAGCTATTAAGTGTGAGCCCCGCCTGGCCAAATGTTAACTCTTGCTCTCCTTGCAAAGTGAATGCCAAGGAGTGGGAGAGAAGGCAGCAGAGAAAGTAGGAAGAGATGGCCAAAAGGCACTGCCCTGGCCTGGGACAACTCCCATCAGGCCTTGAGGCACAGAATCACTGGTTCCTTCTGCTCCAGATAACAGGGCAGGCTGTGCTCTTCTCCCTTCCTTGACAAAGAGGGAGGATCCTGCATTTGTGGTCCCACAGCGTGGGGTCCTCAGTAGAGCTCTGTGAGGTCAGGTCCACAGAAGCAGAATTGCCTAATGATTAAGAGAATCTGCATGATCTTGAGCAACTCACTTAGCTTGTCAGTGCCTTCGTGTCCTTCTTATCTGTTCAGTGGGGAACCCCTCATCGTTGCTGACAAGCCTGTGACGTAAAACACCTAGTGCAATGCCTGACACCCAGCAGGTACTCCGTGAACAGGTGTTTTTGTCATCCTCCAGCAAGGCCTGAGGTCGACACCGATGTTCCATTTTACAGAGGTGGAAACTGAAGCCCAGCAAGGTTAAGTAGCATCTCCAAGAAGCTCCGACAAGAATCTGGTTCTCTCTGCCTGTGGCCCTCGGCGAGTCTCCTCTCCTGGGAGCTAGTAGATGGCAACAGGAAGGGAGATTTGGTCCATCTGCTAGAAGTCCTTCACCCAGTACCTTTCTGCCGCTGCAGATAAAATACCACGAGGAGTTCGAGAAGAGCCGTATGGGCCCCAGCGGGGGCGAGGGCGTGGAACCTGAGCGCCGAGATTCGCAGGACAGCAGCAGCTACCGGCGGCCCCAGGAGCAGCAGCAGCCGCCCCACCACATCCCAGCCAGCGCGCCAGGTGAGCCTGAGGCCTGTGGCAGCAGAGGGCCCGAGACCAGGCCAGCCGTGGGCTGGGGAGGATGCTGGAGGGGATCCCCATGTCCATGCACACCTGTACCTGTGCTCACACAAAGTCTCAGGCCCCATCCCAGCAGGGCCATGGGCACCAGGGGCAGGGTCTGTGCTGGGTCCCGGTGTGTTGCCAGAGATCCAACCCCCCCCACCCCCCCGTTAGAGTACACGACACCAGATGTGCACACACACACAGATGAGCCTTTGAGAAGTGGGGGCTGAGCAAGGTTGTGGGGGTGGAAATGCATGATGGGGGCTTCGCAGGGGAAGAAGGGGGCTCCGGGAGGGATTGGGTTTGGCAAGATGGTTTCTGAATCCCGTCTCCCCCCTCCATCATCCAGTTTACCAGCAGCCCCAGCAGCAGCAGGTGGCACAGTCCTATGGTGGCTACAAGGAGCCCGCCGCCCCAGTCTCCATACCACGCAGCGCCCCAGGCGGGGGTGGGGTGAGTAGCTCCGGCCAGAGGGAAAGAGCCTGGAGCTGGGAGGTCAGGGGTTGAGGGAGGGGGTGGGGTCAGAAGCCTGAGGAGGCCAGAGGTAGCTGGGCCCAGAGACATAGCTCCTAGATTCTCCTTAGAAATCCACCCAGGAGTCCTGGCTTCCCCTGACCCTTGACCCCAGCTCCTGTTGTCCACTGCAGGTGATAGGGATCACAGCCTTTGAGCAGGGGATGTGTGGTTAGTGGACAGAGCCCTGGGTTGGGATTGGGGCCCAATGTTCCAGCTCTGGGTGTATCTTGGGTACCTTTCCAGCTCCCCAGGAGCACAAGAAGCACCTTTCTGTCCAGGGCCTTCCAAACCTTGGCACCACTCCCCAGTCTTCATGAGGGTGACTCCCCCCAACACGTCCTTCAGATCTCAGCTTGCCCCTGCCTCTGAAGGGTTCTCCCAAACCACCCCCCCAATTGTCAAGTAGGTCTCCCCTGACATCTTTATTACTCCACCCTGCTGGTTTTCTTCAGAGCACTATTCCCAACTCAAAACTGTTCTGTCTGTGAACTTTAGTTGCATCCCCTGCTGGATTTGAAGCTCTGTGCAGGCAGGCAGTGTCCTTTTGGTTCAGCTACTCTGAGCCAGGCACAGAGTGGGCACTCACTGACATTGCCAAGTTAGTGATGAGCAGAGTGGGACAGGTGTCAGGATCAGGCTTACCAGTCCTTAGAGCTGAGGTCCTCCAATGAAGGGCATTCTGAGCCACCCATACTGAGCTCCTGGCTGAGCTTGGCTCTTCTGTGCTTGGTTCCTGGGAATTCAAAGTAGCTCATGTAGGAGCAGGAGAGACATGCTTAGAGAAGTAAAATAGCCCGAGATACAGGCCTTCCTGGAGCCTCATGCTCTGGACACAGGGCAGTAAACAAGGGAGTGGCCATGCTGTGTGAGGTGCTGGGCAGGACGGAGAAGTCATCTGTAGGATAAGATTCTAGATAGGCCAGCCAGTCCTTCAAATACTTGCTAAACCTGTCTTGGACATGAGGGATTTGTCTCTGAATAAAAGACCACCATCCTGCAATCCTGGAGCTTATATTTCAGTCAGGGAGACAAAAAGGCAAAAAGTAAGTAGGTATATAATATAAGGTCGGATAGAGGCACATGCTGTGAAGAAAAATATGGCAGGGCAATGTGAGGGAAAGCAGCAAAGTCCTCAACAAGATGAAAGAGTGAGTGGTTGAGGAAGAACAGCAACTGCAAAGGTCCTGGGGTCAGCAGGAAGGCCAAAATGGTTAGGAGGGAGGAGGGTAGGAGATAATGTCAGATCATGCAGGGACTTGTAGGCCACAGGAATGCCTTTGTGATTGCCGAGCTATGCAGAGTGACAGGTTCTGATTTATGTTTTTTTTAATTTTTATTTTGTATTTATTTTTTTTAAGATTATTTATTTATTTATTCATAGAGACACAGAATGAGAGAGAGAGAGGCAGAGACACAGGCAGAGGGAGAAGCAGGCACCATGCAGGGAGCCCAACGTGGGACTCGATCCAGGGTCTCCAGGATCATACCCTAGGCTGCAGGCGGCGCTAAACCACTGAGCCACCTGGGCTGCCCGATTTATGTTTTTTTAAAGGGTCACTCTGGGGTGCCTGGGTGGCCCAGTCAGTTAGCGTCTGCCTTGGGCTCATGATTCATGATCCTGGGGTCCTGGGATTGAATCCCACATTGGGCTCCCTGCTCAGTGGGAAGTCTGCTTCTCCTTTATCTCTGTCCTTCCCCTCTGCTTGTGCCTGTTCTCTCTCTTTCTCTCTCTCTTGCATAATAAATAAAAAGAGTGAAAAATAAAGGATCACTCTGACGGCTGTGTGAGAAGAGGCAACAGAAGGTTGAGGGTGGAAGCAGGGAGATGAGGGAGGAGGCTGTCGTAGGATGGAGGCGTAGCTGGTGGCAATTCAGCCTAAGAGATAGAGGCAGAGTTGGTGATAAGAGACCAAGGTCACTTTGTGGGGGGTGGGGGGGGGTGACCTCTTATGCCACACACAGCCTTTGCGGCTGATGGATCTGGCTTCTGCTGCTTGAAAGAAAGTTTGCAATTTGGTACTGGGGTGCCAGGCTAGCTCAGTCAATAGAGCATGTGACTCCTGATCTCAGGGTCTACATTAGGTGTAGAGATTACTGAAAAAATAAAATCTTGGGATCCCTGGGTGGCGCAGCGGTTTGGCGCCTGCCTTTGGCCCAGGGCGCGATCCTGGGGACCTGGGATCGAGTCCCACATCGGGCTCCCGGTGCATGGAGCCTGCTTCTCCCTCTGCCTGTGTCTCTGCCTCTCTCTCTCTCACTGTGTGCCTATAAAATAAAATACTTTAAAAAAAAATAAAAAATAAAATAAAATCTTAAAAAATAAATAGAAGGAAAAAAAATTGGTGTTCAAGAGCGTGGGACACCTCTGAATGCTTAAAAGCCAGGGAGTGACATGATCAGGTTTGCAGTTTGGAAAGATCCCCCTGAGATGACAGCGGATGAACAGATCAGAGGCCAGAAACAGAAGGGCTGAGCAGGGGTCCTAGTGGAGTGGGACTGTGGGTGTACACCTGGGAGGTCCAGAGGGGCTCCTCCAGTCCCGGGTCAGTCTGCATTCAGGTCCCAGGGCCCGGGCTGGGGAGACCACAGAGGCTGAGCTGACCCTCCAGAGACAAGTCCATGTAAAGGGCGGTGAGGACGTTCGAATCGGGCCCTCGTCTAAGACCACAGGAGGACTGCAGGTGCTTCGCTGGCCGTTTCCTAGGCCGGGGCTTCAGCGGACGATTTTGGCTGAGGTTTGAGGGTGGAATCTCTTGTGTCACCTGGAGATGTTTCTCCCCAGAATAGGTCTTGAAAACACTACCGAGCCCTGTAGTCATTGGGCCTGCTGCATTCCTGTCGCGAGAGGTGGGGCAGAGCTGTGGCCGTTTCAGGCCCCGTCCTGGGCCTGGCCCTTAGTAGACGCCAGATAGTTGTGGAAAGGGTGGTGGGTCTCAGGTAGCGAGGCGCAGAGGAGAGAAAATTCGTGGCAGAGCCTGTCTGTCTCCCGGCCCCTGGTTCGGCCCCTGGGCCCCTGGTTCGTGACCCATCCAGGCTCTGTCCCATCCTGTGGGGGCAGAAGGAAGGGCCGGGCCAGGCCCCTGACTGTGTCCCCCACCCTGCAGAAGCGGTACCGCGCCGTGTACGACTACAGCGCCGCCGATGAGGATGAAGTCTCCTTCCAGGACGGGGACACCATCGTCAACGTGCAGCAGATCGACGATGGCTGGATGTACGGGACCGTGGAGCGCACGGGCGACACGGGGATGCTGCCGGCCAACTACGTGGAGGCCATCTGAGCGCCTGGCCCGGCCTCCCTGCCCCATCCGTCTTCAGTGCATTCCACGGCATCGCATCTGTCCTGGGCGTCACCTGTCCCCCCTTCAGTGTCTCTGTTTGTTTGTTTTGTTTTGTTTTAATCTGCGACAGCTTGTTTATTCCCACCCTCCTCCAGCTTTTGCCAACCGAAGCCTTGTTCTGCCACTTTCGCAGGCTCTTCCTCTGGCAGGTTTTCCCTTTGACCAACTTCTTGGTTTTCTCTCTGGATGGAAAAGGTGTGGACCTCTCCGGGGGAGGCTGAGGCACAGGGAGTGGGTCTGGAATTGGAGACCCATGGCTTCTCTCTTTCCTGCCCCCCTCCGATCTCCCTGCCCTCCTCACACACCCCAACTTTCCAGGACTCCTGGGGGAGGGGCTCCATACATTCCCAGAGTGGGACCCCACCACCCTTGCCCCTGGGAAGGGCTTGGCCTCTACTTCTCAAAGACAGGGCTGCTGCGCCCCCCCCCTCCCCCCCCCCCCCCCCAGTCTCTAGGACCACAGAGGAGGGTAGGTTCCTGCTCTGGGATCCACTCGCCCCTCCTCATTCGTGTTCCTTCTCTCACTGTGATTTTGCTCTTGTGCCCACACACACGGCCGTGTGGGCAAGGGGCTCCCCAGGAAGCACGGCTTGGGTCAAGTGCTCACCTTTCTTACTCTTAGGGACAGTTGCAGGAAGGAGGGGAACAGGGTGTTCTCTCCCACAGCCCTTTTCATTCCTCCACCCCCAGTCTCCTGGCCCCTGAGCTCTGGGTTAGGTAGGCCCCTCCCCACCCCCCTCCCCGTGGGAAGATGTCTCAGGCCTCCCACGGGCACCCCTCCTCGGCCCAGGGCCATGTGGACTGGAACTGTGCGAAGCCACAGGGCTTTGTGTCTCCAGGACTCCGCATGTGGAGGAAGGGGCGCGTCTGTGTCTGACGGGCTAGCTGAGCAAGCAGTCGGGGTCCGGGCCGCCGGGAGCCCCTGGGCTTCTGCGAGAGTTCACGGAGCCGCCTCCCTGCCATGGCTTCCTCAGAACCCACAGTGGGGGAGGGCCCTGGGGGAGACACGTGCCTCGTGGTTTCTGTGGAGTGAAGATTCCTCCTTTCCTTCAATTGCCAAACAGCAGAAGCCCGCCCACCCCCTTCCCCTTCCAGAGTGCTGGCCAGAGGTAAGGGGGGTGGTCGTGGGGTTGGCGAGGCTGATGTTGGGGCCTACAGTTCGCTGGGGTCGGTGGGGCAGGCTTCGTGGCTCTAGGCCTCTTTCCCCCCATCTCTGTGTCCTGGGCTGCAGACCACCCTGTGTCACCCGCAGTGTGGGTGCCTCACTGCCCTTACCCACCATCTCCCCGCTAACCTAACGCCCCCTTGAAGCAGAGGGAGAAGGTCCCAGGCCTACAAAACTGGAAGCACAGACCCCGGGATGAGGAAGGGAAAGATGGTGCTATTTCCAAGTCCCTTCTCTCGTTCGCTGGTGGCTGTGACGACCCTTGCTTGGCTTTATTCATCTCTGGGCTCTCTCAGCATCCCTCTGGGCTTCCCCCTCCTGTCTTTGCCTCAGCCTCGACATCTTTGCCTCCTTGTCCCATTGGGGGAGGGAGGACCCTGCAGGCAGATGCGGCAATCAGGTCTTCACTGCTTGGGAGTCAACCTTGGAATATTTACCCCAAATCAGAAGGTTGAAGAAACGACTGTGGGGGGAGAACTCTCCCTGGCCCATCTCTCTTCTCTGGCCCCGACCTAGGCGAAGGCAGGTGGAGGGGCTTTATGTTGGACAATTTGGGAGCTGAAGGAGGCAGAGAAGGAGCAATCTGGGGAGCTTTGAGAAGGGGGCACCTGGCCATTACTTTTCCTCTTGATCTCAAAGCACAATTTGGATTTGGGAACCAAGGTCAGAGACCTGTCCTGTTGCAAGACCTGTGGTTGGGAGCCCGGTGAGGCGGGAGGAGAGCCTGGAGGAGCAAGAAGCAGCCTGTCTTCCCTTAGTTTAATTTTTCTTCCAAAACAAGGCAGGCCAGCCACTGGAATCTTGCTGCCGGCCACTCTGCTCCTCCCGGCCTAAAAATAGGGGACCTTTTTGTACACACCCCCAGAGAGAAGGACTGCCACACTGGTGCTGAGGGACTCAGAGGCTGCTAGGAGTCCTTGCTCCTTTCCAGAACCATCCATCCCTAAAAGAGCACAGAACTGAGGGCTGGGCCAAGTCCCAGGTCTTTTCTTACAGTTCACAAAGGTCTTTGGCCAATCTAATCCCAGGAAAGCAGATACATCAAAGCTAGAATGTGACTATAACTTTAGTGGACCAACCAATAAGAAAATACAAGAAGCCCAATAGTGAGAAAAGTGAATTTGTCACACTGCTTCCTATTCCTCATGTCCCTCCAGGGAAAACTATTGCTTAATTTCTGCCTTTTTCCTCTCACATATGCACTTTTGGGCCTTTTTATTTTTTATTTTTTAAGTAGCTGGAAAAAAAAAATACCACCCCACAAACCTGTATTTAAAAAGAAACAAATGACCATGTGAAATTTGCCTTTGTCCAAACATTTCATCCGTGTGTGTGTGCGTGTGTGTGTGTGTGTGTGTGTGAAGCCGTCCGTTCATCTTTTTATATGGGGTGGTTGTCTTTTCTTGGTCTGTTTGGTCCTCTCCCTCGTGGGCTTGTGCTTGGGATCAACTCTTTCTGGCCTGTTAATGATTCTCGACATTTGACTTGGACCACAAGTGAATCTTTCTCCTGGTGACTCAAATAATAAAAGTATAATTTTTACCTGCGGACTTGGTTTTCTCTCTGGCTCTGAAGTGCTGCTGTGTGTGCTGTGCATGTGCGCCATTACCCTGTGCCCCACTCCCCCGGGAGTCCTGCTGCCCCCCCCTTGAGGAGATGATGCCCAGTTGGAGAGCTGTCCGCCTGAATGGAGCAGCGGTCTGCTCTGCGATGGGGACTTGGCACCTACTTCCTTCTCGTGGAGAATTCTTCCTGCCAGTCTGCTCCTGGCTACAGTTTGAGGCCACCTTGGTGACATTTCCAGAAGCTTCCCTGATCTCCTTTGTCTCCCTCGTCCTGTCTGACTTCCTTAGTTTGACCCACCACTGTCTCTCCACGAGCCAGTGCACTCACGGGGCAGGTAATGGGTCTAAGTCCTCTCAATCTCCAGTGCCTGCCCTGGGCCAGGCTCATAGCTGTGAAACAAATATTTGTTGCACTAATGCATGAGCTCAGCCCAGGGATAGGAGCAGGTTTAGCCCTCTGCCACTGCCTGGGACACGGGAAGAGCTTGGTGCTGTGTGAGGAATGAAATGACAGGGAAAGTCTGGGTGGGGTAAGACATGGGATGAAGCCATCTTATGGGGGGGGGGGGCATCTGGCAACCTAACCCACTCAGAAGCTGAATAACTACCACCATGTCCATCCCACTGGTGGGGTTCTGAAACCCGGGGAGGGCGTGGTTTGGTGGAAGTTGCACAGCCAGGGGCAGGGCCGGAGGTCTTAGGACCCCCAGTGCAATGCTCACAACAGCCTCAGGCCATGCCACCTTGCCCCGTGGGCCCTGCACCCATGCCCTTTGCACCTCTCATCTCTGTATCCACCTCCTGCTCTGTCCTTTGCTCCAGGTGCCCTGGGTCTGACCTCCCACCAGAGGGCCAGATGGCCTCTCCCTCTTCTGCGGGACTGGGAAGGGGACAGTGGTAGAGGAATCTGGAGCCGCCCCTCCCAGGATGGTGCTGCCAGTCAGCCTCCTGTCCAGGTGCTTTGCAGGGGGGGCATTTCCCACTTGGGGCTCAGGATGAAGGCATCCTCTGGCTTCAGGGGAGCAGCGGTGGAGGTGGAAGGGCCCTCTCTGAGCCTTGGTAATAGGGAGAAAGAAAGATGCGAGGGCTGCAGGGCTGCAGGGAGTGGTGCAGGGAGCATCGGAGGCCCCGGGTGGGATAATTAAAGACAGCGCCGACACCCACTCCCTCTCGAGCGGACTGAGCAGGCCGCCTAATATTTTCCCAGCAGAAGGGAATGAGTTGGCAAATCTTGCCTCCTGTTGGCCTGCCCCCTCTGTCTGCCGAGCAGCAGCCCTCCCTCCCTCCCTCCCTCCCTCCCTGGAGGCTTCATTCACCAGAGCGATTGGAGGGGGCAGTCAGCTTGGGAGGGAATCCTTGCCTCCACTCCACTCCCTGGTCACAGAAAGCTCTGGGCCCTACCTCCTGGGCACAAGCCAACAGGAGGGTTTCCAGACCCCCTTCTAGAAGCCGCCTCTAGCATGTGGAAGGGGGTCACTTATGCCCTCGCCTCCACACCCCCACCTGCTGGGCTTTCAAAAGAACTGTTTAGAGTCAAGGATATTCCCTCATTTTACAGAGAATAAGTAAAACATAAAAAGGCATAAAAACAACACAAGACATAATTGAGTACCCACCACCTAGATTAAAAAAATAAAACATTAATTCTCCATACCTCCCAGAAGGCCTCTCTTGAATTTGCACATCTAGACACTCTCACTGCACAGGAATGGGGTCCTGGGAGTTGGATGGTATGCTCTTCGGGTAGAACACTGTCCTGAGCTCCCTGAGGAGGACAAAGATTGTGGTGATGACCACAAAGAGCCTCGGAATAGCTGGAGGAGAGAACTCCGGGGCTCACAGTGTACGCGGAGTGATCTGAGCAGGGCAGGCAGGGCCGAGGGGGCATTTCAGGCTAACAAGGTGGGCCAGTCAGGGGGACAGGAGAAAAATATGGACTCCTGGGGCACCTGGGTGGCTCAGTGGTTGAGCATCTGCCTTTGCCTCAGGTCGTGATCCTGGGGTCCTGGGATAGAGTCCCCTATCAGACTCCCTGCAGGGAGCCTGCTTCTCCCTCTGCGTAAATCTCTGCTTCTCTCTCTGTGTCTCTCATGAATAAATAAATAACATCTTAAAAAGGGGAGGGGGGCAGCCCAGGTGGCTCAGCGGTTTAGCGCCACTTTTGGCCCAGGGTGTGATCCTGGAGACCCGGGATCGAGTCCCACGTCGGGCTCCCTGTGCATGGAGCCTGCTTCTCCCTCTGCCTGTGTCTCTGCCTCTCTCTCTCTCTCTCTCTCTGTGTCTCTCATAAATAAATAAAATCTTTTTTTTTTTTTTAAAGGACTATGGACTCCAGAGTGTGTAAGCCTGGTTGCCTAGGTTAAATCTTGGTCTCCCCCCTTCCAATGAAACATCAGGCAAATTCCTGACCATCTCGGAGCCTCATCTATAAACGGCTTGCAGGGAGGCTGAAACTATGGCCAGTGTGCAGCACCTGGCACAGCACAGGAATCGCCCACCCCAGGGGTGCCACCTGAGACTCAGAAGAGACCTCTGTCTATGTCCCTCCATAGCCTGACCCTTACCACTTGCCCATGGCTCACCCAACTCCCAGCCATTATTTTGCTGAGATCATTTGCCAGGGATGTGTTAGAGGAAAAAGGCAGAGACGGAAGGCAGTCAGGAGGCTTCATTCCTAGGGGATCCGGATAGAGATCAGATCTCCTCCTACGTCCCTATCATGCAGACTCCATTTAGATACAAAGAGGTGGGATTGGGTTCCTGGGGAGAAATTGAGCCTCTTCGCTACTGCCGGGTCTAAATCGAGCAGTGCCTTGGTTACCCCGCTCCCGGGCCTTGTGATTGGTTGGCTGGGGGGCGGCGAGGGGGGCGGCCAGTAGCTGCTGATGGAGCTGCAGCATCTTAGTCTCAGGCCTGGGAGGGGGAAGGGAGCGCAGTGGAGGGAGGAGGGAGCCATTTCTCTCCACTGGCTGCAACCTCCCAGCTCCCAGCTCCCGTCTGCCCGGAATCCAGAGGCCTCCTCAGCCCAGGACTCCATAATGCTGGATATTTTCATCCTGATGTTCTTTGCCATCATAGGCCTGGTCATTCTGTCCTACATTATCTATCTGCTCTAGTGGCCTGCAGCTGCGCCGGGAGCCCTCAGAACAGCTCAGGGGGAAAGGATGAAGCTGACTGGCCGAGCATCCTGCTTTGCTGACGCACCGGTGGATTTTTGCTTCTGGTCATTATTTCGGGTATTGATTCCAAAACAAAATTGAAAGAGATCTCGTTATCCTATTTTTTTTTTCTTCCTCAGATGCATTGATAGAGCCTTTCTCAGACCACTCTGAAAAGAATAAGAGATGCCAACCTCTTTCTTTGAGACCTAATTTAAAATAACGATTTTTTAAAATGAAAAAATAAAACCCCCAATGCGAAGGATTTTTAGATAGGACAGGTCGGGAGTGGTGTGCTTGGGGGGGTGGGACTATGATTTCCTAGTTTTTTTCTTCAAGTGAGGTGCTCCGGCTCCAAGTTATCTTTTTTTCCCCTCTCTCTCTTGGTAATTAAAGGTAAAACACATCTTTATATGTCAACAGAGTGGTTTGCAATTACGCTTCCTTGGTTGCATTAATTAGTGACTCATTTTCACTTGAAGATGAAGTGGCTAATGAAATGTACTTGGGGGTGGGGCCTGGGGGAGACCTGTCCATTCTTTCCCAGCTGTGGGGTTTGGTGGCCGAGAGAGAGGAACTACTTCATTTGTTAATCCATAGCCAATACTGGGCTGCTGATAGCGTCACCCTATTTCCATCTGAGTCTTGTTTCTGGGTTTCCCACAGCTCCCGGTCTCCAGTCCAGCCAGAGGCCTCTTATCAGCAGCAACAGTCCTGCTGCCCAGCAGACCTCTTCCAGAGCCTTCCGGATATGGCTAACCACCATCGAGCAAGGGGCTTTCTGAGCTCCAAGGCAGAGGCCCTCATCTGGGACCTCAGGAATTCGTGGGCATGGCTGGCAGATACTGTGTGTTCTAACTGTAGATAGAGGGTGTTGAGGCACAGAGCTGAAATGTAGACTCATTAAACTTACCATGGAGAACTGCTCAAATATTCATTCTTGACAGCCTTTCTTTAGGTGTAAATGCAACATATGATGCTAGAACATGTTCTTTCCTTTCCGTTCCACACGTAGGGGGCCCCTTGTAAGTTCAAGAGCTCATCGTCTATCTTCATCTATGAAGCGGTCACTTTATCACTGTCTTTGCAGACTGCACCGTGTGAGCTTGTGTGGTATCCCTTGTCTCACTCTCCAGCCAGAAGGAACTTGTCGTTTGAATTTTTAAGATTTATCATAGTTTCTTCCACTCCATACCACTTGTGCCCCAGCTTCTCGTTTCAAGAGAGAAATTGTTACATAATCCTCATTGTTGTGACTAGCTGAATTATAAATTATAGAAATAGGGTAGCTATACATCATCTCACTTGTTATTTGGGGAAAAATCTCTCTCTTACTCCCAAATAAGTGTGTGTTTTTTTTTTTATATATATTGTCAAATGTTCCTTGTCTGGAAAAAAAGCTTTCAACATATTTCTTTTTTTTTTTTGTCCAATTAGGGTTGAAGAAACCATATATTTTAGAGTCCAGAGTAGATTGGGCTCCAAATCTGTAATACCCAGTCCTTTGAAAAGTCCATCATCATTGTTCTACATTTGATTTTCCTTTCTAGCTTAAAAATAAACCGGGAGAAAGATTAACTTAATAGTTTTTATTTATAATACTGTATTCAATTTCTATGTCTTAAAAGGAAGTGAAATTGAGGCACTACAATATATGATCCAATTAAAATGGAAAACTTGCGTTTTAAAATTCTGGCCAAGAAAAAACACTGCTCTAGAAGCATTGTCTTGGCAATAAATGAATGACCTTCAATAAGTCATTTAGCCTTCAGGGCTTCTGTTTATTCTGACAGATGAAAAGATTGGATTAAAAAATTGCTATTTATTTATTATGTTACTTATTAAATTTTAACTTAATTTTAATTTTAAAGTTCCCTTTTTCATTTTAAAATTCTACAATTCTAGGATGCATTATTTTTGGAAACCACACCTTTAAGGGCAGAATTCCTTCTTTTTTTTTTTTTTTTTAAGATTTTATTTATTCATTCATGAGAGACACAGAGAGGCAGAGACAGAGGGAGAAGCAGGCTCCTCGCAGGGAGCCCTATGTGGGACTCGATCCCGGGACTCCAGGATCACGCCCTGAGCCGAAGGCAGACGCTCAACCACTGAGCCACCCAGGCGTCCCTTCTTTTTTTTTTTTAAGATTTTATTTATTTATTCATAAGAGACACACAGAGGCAGAGACACAGGCAGAGGGAGAAGCAGGCTCCCTGTGGGGAACCCGATACAGGACTTGATCCCAGGACTCTGGGATCACACCCTGAGCCACTGGTAGATGCTCAACTACTGAGCCGCCCAGGCGTCCCAGAGAACAGAATTCCTATGGAATAAACTTTTAAAATAGTTTATCAGTAGTTCGCTTTTCTGCTCTCTCCACATGACATTTTATAATGAAAACTCAACTGCAAAACTCTTTTGTTGGCACTACCAACCACACTGTGAGGAGAAAATGACAATATTTATTTACTCCAAATATGTGGCAGTGACAATTTGCCTAAGCCATTTAGGAAATATTAACATGTGCAGTCCTACGTGGTGGTAACATAAAGGTGATCTGACATGCTAAAGTCGAGAAGCATGGCTCTGAACATTAATACATTCAGGGATGATCTTTGGTTATCTGGGGAGTCCTTGACTTGACATGACATTTTCCACTAAAACATTCTTCTGACTCTTTAGCTAACTTTGTGTTTCAAACTAAATTTTTTTCTACTTCAAGGCAAGTGTCAGTGTTTTGGAGGGGTCCGAGTGACACAGTTCATTAGAGTGATATGACTCTTCAAGATTTAGTCTCTAATCAAGTTTGCTCTGAAGTCTTTTATGAGGTCAAGGCTCTTTAGCCTGTATTCATGCATAGTTGAAACCACTAAGCATTTCAATGAAAACAAGCAGCCAGTTTCAGTTATACCCCATTGACACATATCACTGGTATTGGGTGCAATGTAAGGACAGAAAGAGTGTCCATATTACTTATGAAATGTTATGGTTTTAAAAAAATAAGTGGCTATATTTTGGAAAAAAATCTTAGGACTTTGTGCCTATATCTGTGTTATAATATGCCAGTTGATAATAGAGTTTTATGGTGTTCATCATTTTGATATTTTTTAATTTCACATTTAAACTATTTGTATATTGGTATATATTGGCATCCTAATATGTAATAAAACACTGAAAAAAGTTACATCTGTAAAAGGAAGTTTTGTATAAATTTTATAAATTTGTCATGAGGCAATCCTGTCCTATAGAATGGGTATTGTACTTGGCCCACATCAATGCAGTCAAAACATCTCTAAATAATTGTAGATTACTTAGAAAAAATTAATATTTTTTATTACACTAATTTCTGCTTTCTTGACAAAAAATAGGGATTTGTATGAGAAAGTGATGTATTTTATTTCAGGAGAAAGAGGATATATTTTGAGAAACAGTTAAATAATGGAAAGATAAATGTTACTAAGTCTTGAACCACCTAAGACTCATTGTTCTGGGTATACAGAATCAAATCTAAACTTTTTGAGTTTGCAACTTGGCATGACATGATTTATTGAATTTCAAAAAATTTATTTGCTTTGAAGGGCTTAAATTGGCCTTATTCAGACTTCAGATCCCTTAAAAATATCATTTTAATTTTAAATTACTCAAGAAAAGGGAATTTCCCTTAATAAAAGACAAGCTTAGTGAAGTGAAAATTGTCTTTGTAGATTACATGCTTTGGCTTTATCACACTACAGATATTTGCTAAACCTAGAATGACCTCTTCTTCTTCTTCTTCTTCTTCTTTTTTTTTTTTTTTTTTTAAGATTTTATTTATTTATGAGAGAGAGAAAGGCAGAGACACAAGCAGGCTCCACACAAAGAGCCTGATGTGTGACTCAATCCCCCAACCCCAGGATCACGCCCTGGGCCAAAGACAGACGCTCAACCGCTGAGCTACCGAGGCATCCCTAGAATGACCTCTTCTAAGTTAGTTTTGCTTCCATCCATTTTAAACAAAAATAAAAACAAAGTCATATATAAAAGAAGAAACAGAAAAAGCCATTGACACAACTTCCATTATAAACTCAAACATGCTAAGTCAAGTACATTTAGACTTATGTAAGAAGTTCTTTGTTCTTAGAAAAACAGATCTTGTAGTTATGGGAAATTGCAGGTAATCCACGATACTTAATTTCATATTTTGGTTTCTGAAACTAATGTTAAACTACAATAACTGTAGTATTTGGAACATTAATTGTTGGGAATTTGGTCTCTGAATTAAATAGAATAGTACAGATTACTGTTCTACTTTAGATTATTGTTCAGTTTGTGAATTGTTGCCACGAAATGAAATTATTTGACTAAAGTGATTTATGTACTGTAATACTAAGCATAAATAGACATAGATATAGCTAATTGCAATATTATATTAAGATGTTTTGTGTTTTGATCATGGTAGAGCTATAACTAACAGCTTAAATAAAAATAAGTTCCTCCATAAAAAATAAAGAAATTATACTCAATGATTTGCATAATGACAAACTCTATACAAGTTAGAATGTTTCCAATTTAAGTTTTATTTTATTAATATTAATAAATAACAAATAAAGTTTAGCAAATATTTAGGTTATCAAAGACATTTTACCATAAATACAATATTTAAAAAATAACAATGCATATTTTTCAGTTTTGTACACATTTATAAGAAAGCCTTTCAAGGGCTAACCTAAAAATTTTTTAAAGTCTCTGGTTACTTGAGGAAATTTCTGGAGTTATATTTGCTTTCTTGTTGGAAAAACAATGTGTTCTTCGTACTTCGGCACTTTTTTTTTTTTTTTTTTAATCTAGAGAAGACTATCCAATACAGCTGTCTTTCAGGTCATCTTTCCTATCTTAGTGATGTTTCAATAAACCAAGGAGCATATGTTCATAACCTGATTTCTTACAGGTTTCACTGCTACCTGCTAGTGGAATTGAAAAGAAATCTGTAATCATATAACTGAGTACTATTCACTTAAAGAGATTAACTCTTAAGTAATAATCACACAAAGAGGTAAAGGTTTGTTTTTTATTACCATAAGATGGTTCTTCCAGTTCCATCTTTTCCTGCACACCTCATGTTTGCTCTAATCCTACTTCAGGTAGATGACTATCCTGGCAATAAAATCTTTGTTCGTAACAGAAGAACTGGAAGCATGAACTAAGTCATCAGAGGATGGGACAAGTGTGAAATAAGGTGTCTATTGTTCATGCTGTGGAGAGCAACCCAATAAGCAACTACTTGAACTTCCTGAGTGATTAAACCGCTTCCCAAACACAGCAATTTACTGCCTGCATTGTGAATACAATAAAGAAGTTGAGGGATCAGAAGGCCATCAGAAGAAATTACTCAAAAAAGTGTTAAGGATAGATGTTCCATGGTTTCTTAAGGTGCAGAGTATTTATCATAAGATATAAGCTTTAAATGAGTTTATAAGAAGTGTCCTTAGTTTATTAGTATGGTATTGTGTGTTTAGAATCAATAGTAAAGATAATGATGTATCATGGGGCTTGCTTTTTAGTAGAAGTAAAAATCAGCCTCAAATGAAAGTCAAAGGAGATGAGGGAATCACTATCAAAAGGAAAAAAAGAACTAGAAGGCCAGGTCAATCTTCTAACTTAGGAAAAGAATAGGATAAATTATTAGACCTGTTAGCAGCTCATGTTGTTCTGTTATGACTGTTCTAAAGTTAGTTAGAAATGGACAATCTCCTAGCATTTTTTAGGCTATGCATTTTTACCGATACTCCTTTTTTGATGGCACCGTGTCTATACTGTCCCTTAAACATTGATACCAGTGATAACCATATGTACTTTTGCAAGCTAATCTCCCACTTTAACATTTGATGTCACACTTTATTCCTGATGACAAATGCGTTTGGCAAACAAACAAACAAAAAAACACTGAGCTGCTAAATTGAGGAAATTGCAAGTTTGGTTGCAATTTTATTTTTATCTATTAATAACCAAATGAGGAACTTGTCAGTTTACTTTTTATTGGTAGCAAGACAACTTCATTTTCTGTTGCATCCAAAGAATGAACTCGATTTTTTTATGTTCCAACTTTTGGGGCAGAGTGAGATAATAATCTCACAATTAGCCAGGATAATACAATATGTTTGAAAAATTTTATAGCAGCAGTCATGTCAATTCAAGTGTATAACGAGATTCAAAATTTTGTAAATGTGCTGAAAATAATCACTGTGGGGACTTCGATAATTCAAGGAAACTTCACAAGGCCAGATTTCTTTCTCTAAGAGAATGAGACTTAACATCTATTGAGTAAAATACTAAAAATATTCACTGTTAATATTAAAGTTTTTACTATCCCTCCTCAAATAATTTAATGGGCATATTTTGCTAACTTGGAATCACCAGTGTTTTGATAAATAAGTGGGTTAGGCTTTTCAGAGCATGTATAGGAAAAAGAGTGAGAGAGGGGGAAGAAAAGGCTAAAAGCAAGGTATTACTTCGTATTTTGGTATCTGCCAATTTTTAATCTTTATAATTTAATGGTGAGTGAATTATTAAAATGAGAGGAAGAAAATGAAGCTAAGATAAAAGCAAGAACTCTGTTTCTACACGAATATACAAATACTGAACTCTAGAGAAAAAATTCCTGCCACTGATGGAATTATAGCTGGATGAT
This sequence comes from Canis lupus baileyi, assembly GCF_048164855.1. NCBI lineage: Eukaryota > Metazoa > Chordata > Mammalia > Carnivora > Canidae > Canis > Canis lupus. The sequence continues at coordinate 37,801,965 of NC_132853.1, forward strand.
CCATCAGGAAAAAGTAGTTAATTTCTGACATTCCAAAAATGAAGGTAAGTGTTTATGCTACTGAAATATAGTAAAATCTTATCACAATTTCTATTTTCTCCAAAATGTTCACTCTTCCTCAATCCTACTAAATCTCTGAGCCCCTCTTACCAAACACCTGAGAATTTTCCATAATTTACACCCCATTTTTGTGAGTAGTTTCTATATTTTCTAGTGTTCCTTTCCTTCCTCAGCTACAGAGTTAAGTCAAGGGCTTAGGAAAAGAAAGCCAGACTCTGAGAAGTCCAGGGGGAAGGAGTATGTCTTTAACAGAAATAAAATGATCAAACCCAAGGAGAAGAAAATGGGAGATCCAGGAGGGCCCCGGCATGATTTCAGCCCTGTTACACTATTAGTTTCAATTTTAATAGTAAAAGCAGTGGGTAAATGCTAGTAAGACTGAAATAGTCCTGGAGCTTCCTGGAATCCATTTACTTGAGTGAAAACTCCACCCTCTCAGGGCTGCTCTAGCCAATGCATGCTGCTTCCAGTTTCCTTCAAGTTCCACTCTTTAGACAGGGAGGAAAGCTTTAGGAAGAAGTGCAAATTATTTGTAAAGATTGTTCTGGCAGCAGAACAGGTACTTTATTTTATATTTTCCCTTATTTGCAACATTTTACTCTAATCTCCAGGAAGGCATAAAAGATGATTTAATTGTATTAAGACAACGTATACTTTCCTCTATTTATAGACTTTTGTCTTAAAGAGGAAAATGTATATGTGTATATGTATATATACATATACACACACACACATATATATGTATGAATATGTATAGATCCACTTCCTTTGGTTTTTGGTTTTTGATTAGTTCATGCAAAACATGAACAAAATATAATGTTTTTGTAATCATATGCCAAAAAGGTGGTAAAAGATGTGATTTATATCTGTACATTCCAAAACATCATATTGCAGATCCTCACAAAACATTCTAGATTATGTCTACAGAACCTCAGCAAAGAGAACAGATATAAACCATTTAGTGAATTTGAGTCAGCTCTACCTAGAAAACAATTTTCCCTTGCTTCAAACATCCACACATACAGGTTAGCCCCAGATTCTCGGACACTAATGCTGTATTGAGTTGGGTGTGAGGTTTACCAAAATCTGGAGAGGCACAGCTTGTTTTCCCGAGAAATCTCAATACACTCTTGGATTTGCCTGTAATTTTTATGTTAGTAATAGGGCAAGCAGTTGCTTCTAAAATTCTGTACAGCTTTTGAGTTCTTAGGTCACTTAGGTGATAAAAAGTCCCATGGCTGCTGTTCTTTGAGGGTGGAAAAGTAGCACTCTTGGAATTGTTAGTTCAGTGAGGTATTCTCTCAATGCAAGGCTTTTTGAGTATTTAGGTAGAAAGAGTATTCATGGTCAAATACAAGACTTCCTTATGGAAGTTAGCCTGAGCATGCACAAGATGGAACAGATTCAAGAAGCTTCTGTCATCTTCGTCACGGTCTCCTGTATGCCCCACACAGGAATGGACAGTAGGGAAAAGGAAATGACAGTTAAATTTTTAAATACATGATTTATTTGGAACAAGATGTTCCAATTTTCCCTAATAATATGTAACAGAAGACTTCTTAGTGATCTTTACTAAGTCAGATGTTAACACTGAAATCAGGGAATCAGATAAGAGCTCTATATAAGAAGTCAGCAGAAAAGGATGCTGGTCCATGCTTTACTGCCTCTAACTCCATGACCCTGGGCAAGTCAAATAATTTCTCTTCACCTTAGTTTTCTCATCTGTAAAACAGGGTTAATTATCATGTTGGCTACCTAATAAAACTATACAATAATATATGTTGCAACAAAACAACATAGGGCATTATTATGATGTTTATGATAGATGGTAAGTGAGCAAGTGAGCATTTTGCTGTGCAAAACTGAAACTCGTTCCTTTCAGAGCAGACTCTTTAGGTTTTCCATTAAAATCCATATGAGATATAAAAAGGAGCAAAACCAAGAGCTAAATATATCTTGTGGAAAAACAAACAAACAAAGGTCTGCTTCTTCTATTCTTGGTTTGGAAATAAAAGTCTCCATGGAATTAGCTCTGTTTTCAATGGAGACCAGGATGCATTTTAGTCACACCTGTGCACCGTCTACACGCATTCTCACTCACCGGACATAACTGACTGCAGCATTTCCATTATAACACATGCAAACGCATTTGCCACACTCTGTAGGAAGTTATTTCTTTCCACTGGAGTGCTAAAGACTTTACAGACTTTTTGCATCATTTTAACTGCCCAATCCATGCAGTAGAGTTCTTTCTCACATACCTGATTTAGATAACGAAAAGAGTTACGGTAAATCTTCATGTGAAGAAAACTGTAGAATTTGAAAATGGTACTGACAATGATGCTTTATGACTTTACAGAAGTTATTACACATGACATCATATTGAGTTTATAAGTGGGAAATGCTTTTACATCTAATTCTCCTTTGCTTTCAAATGGTACAATTTTAGTGGCAAAAAATATGATGTAAATAAAAGCTTTGTTCAAGATTATCATAGCACATTATTTATTAATGTAAGAACTAATATCGCAAATATTAAACACATCAAAAATAAGATTTCTGCTCATTTATTCACTTGGTTAATATTTACTGAGCAGATGTTAAAAGCTAGAGATACAGTGGTTAAGCCATAAAGACAGGGCCTCTATTTTCCAGAAATTCAATAAGGGTGACAAACAGGCAATTTTATTTTATTTTATTTTATTTTTTGCAATTTTATTATTTACATATTTTATTTATGTATTTATGTATGTATGTATGTATGTATGTATGTATTTATTTATGATAGACACAGAGAGAGAGAGAGGCAGAGACACAGGAGGAGGGAGAAGCAGGCTCCATGCCGGGAGCCCGACGCGGAACTCAGTCCCGGGACTCCAGGATCACGCCCTGGGCCAAAGGCAGGCGCTAAACCACTGAGCCACCCAGGAATCCCTATTTACATATTTTAAACATTTTATTTATTTATTTAAGAGAGAAAGAGAAACCATGAGCAGAGGGGAAGGGCAGAGGGAGAAGCAGACTCCCTGGTGAGCAGGGAGCCCGACGTGGGACTCAGTCCCAGGACTCTGGTATCATGATCCAAGCCCAAGGCAGACGCCCAAACCAACTGAGCCACCCAAGTGCCCCAACAAACAGGCAATTTTAATAGGCAAGAGAACTATGGTGACTCCACCATGAAAGCTGCAGGGAATATTTACCTATTATTTAAAAGATAAAAATTTTTTTAATTTTTTAAAAAATTTATTTATGTATGATAGTCACAGAGAGAGAGAGGCAGAGACACAGGCAGAGGGAGAAGCAGGCTCCATGCACCGGGAGCCCGATGTGGGATTCGATCCCGGGTCTCCAGGATCGCGCCCTGGGCCAAAGGCAGGCGCTAAACCGCTGCGCCACCCAGGGATCCCCAAAAGATAAAATTTTTTTTTAAGATTTTATTTATTTATTCATGAGACACACACAGAGAGAAAGGCAGATACACAGGCAGAGGGAGAAGCAGGCTCCATGCAGGGAGCCCGACCTGGGACTCAATCCCAGGTCTTCAGGATCACGCCCTGGGCCAAAGGCGGTGCTAAACCACTGAGCACCAGTGCTGCCCAAAAGATAAAATATTTAAGGACACTTGGGTGGCTCAGTTGGTTGGATGTCTGACTTCAGCTTGAGTTGTGATTCCAGGATCCTGGGATCCCGCCCAGCATCTGCTGCTCTGCTCAGCAGGGAGGGAGTCTGCTTCTCCCTCTCCCTCTGCCTCTCTTCCCCTTCTATATCGCCCCCCCCCATTTATGCTCTCTCTCTCACTCAGTCTCAAATAAATAAAATCTTTAAAAAAATAAAAGATAAAATATTTAGCGATTACATGTTAATTAAAACTGGCCAGAAGGAAAGAGGTTTATTTACTAACATTCTAATTTAATTCACTCAGCCAAATAATACACAGCATGAAGATAAACCATATAGTAGTGCAACATTTAGTTATAACGTAAACCTGGCAGGAAAGATTCGTTGACTATATATTAAGTGTAACGCACTCTTCCAGATACTATGAAAAAAATAAGCCACCCAGTCCTGGATGTCAAAGAACTCTCAATCTCTTCTGGGAGATGATTTACCACACATACAATGGCTTAAGAACACTAGTAGTAAACGAAGATAAAAGACAAATCTGAAACCACTTAGAGAAAATCAGTGATCAGAGTTGAGATGTTTATCGGAGATTTTCTAGGGAAGTCACCCGAAGTGACGTGCTTTTCATTCTACTTGCTATAGTGCTGCCAAAGTGACTTTCCAAAAACTTAAAACTGATCATGTCTCTCACCTTCTTAAAACTTTTCAGCAGCTTCCTAGTAGAGGATATGTTCAAGCCCCACAGAATGGCTGACAAAGCCCTTCCTTACCTAGCCTTTCCCTTCCTATCTAGCCTTACCTCCTCCTCCTCCTCCTCCTCCTCCTCTGCACATATTACTCCAGAAGTAATACTGAGCTGCTTACAGTCCTGCACATATAGCCATGCAGTTCCATTTCTCTCTCTCTGAGGCAATCTGCTTAATTACTAAAATAAATATTTACACTGAGAATGTAGTTAACTTAGTAGTTTTCTTCACAGTTTCACATTATAAGAAGAGCCACAGAGGTTTCTCATGTTTTAAGCAGTTGGGCTGGTAAAGGTCCTTGTCTCCATTCCATAGGAAATGGATTACATTCAGTCACTCCTGACAAGAGTCACCTGGAAGATTATTCCAGTGCTTCTGAAGCACTGGTTGGGATGGCATCTGTGATGGTAGCCAAATCAATGACATTTCTATGTAACTCATGCAGGTACACCCTTGAATAATTTGTACCTCCCCCCAATCTCCTGGCAAATTCCTCCTATCCATTTTTAAAAACATATTTCTACTGAGGCTAGGGAAGCCCTGTCTGTGCTCTGTATTCACCCAACATTGGTTCCTCTCTGCTACCTCTGTTTGTGTTTTTTTGTACATATATTTTTGTACTTATCACACTGAACTTATTTATATGTACCTTGATATCTCAAAGACCTTAAGCAGCTTTTGGTAGAAGATTTTTTCTATTAATTTCCATAGTCTTAGAATCTCATACAGTATATGGCCCATAGTAAAGCACTCAATTTGTATTGAATGAATATTTGATATATTTTTAATGTTTTATTTATTAGTATTATTTTTAGAGAGAGAGTATGAGGGGGGTGGGGGAGGAACAGAGAGAGAAGGAGAGAATCTAGGCAGGCTCCATGTCTAGCATGGATTCTGACGCTGGGTTAGATCTCATGACCCTGAGATCCTGACCTGAGCCAAAATCAAGAGTCGGATACTTAACTAACTGAGCCACCCCGTTTAATGCCTCTTTAATGTTTTCTTTTGAGAAACATTTTAACTATACAAAAGTGGAGATAATAGTATAATGAACTTCCAATAGCCATTCCCTAGTTTCATCACTTACTGATCCTGTTTCCTCTTTACTACCATTTACTTTCACATCCTCTCCCTGCTGCCCACTGATTATTTTGAAGCAAATCATAAAAAGTGTTTTTAAATGGAATTTTAGAAAAAGAATATAACTTGGCAGAGCTGCATAATGAAAATATGGACATAAAGTGGGGAGACGTTAATATAAGGAACAATTCCAAATATGATATGATAATATATAGATTTTTAAGTATACATAAAAATATATGCTTAAATACTTATTCTTTTTTTTAAAGGTTTTATTTATTTATTTATTCATGAGAGACACACAGAGAGAGAGAGGCAGAGACACAGGCAGAGGGAGAAGCAGGCTCCATGTGGGGAGCCCGACATGGGACCTGATCTCAGGTCTCCAGGATCAGGCCCTGGACAGAAGGCAGCGCTAAACTGCTGAGCCACCCAGGCTGCCCTTAAATACTGATTCTTTCAAAATGTTTTGAACATATTTCTGTTCCTTCAGGGCAGCTCCTTGGTAAGCCAACTATCATGGTAAACAATTTGCTAGAGAAAAATTTGTTCTTACTTACCAAAGCCAAAAAGACAATGAGCTTTGCCAGTTCAATGGCCCGTCCATTCACAGCTTTACTAGCCATGAAAGTGAAACAGATGTTGTTCCCACTTAGGATTAGGAGACGTGCATTATTCTCTAGAAGCCATTCACGGGGAACCACTTTTATTAGAGGAAGAACAGTTATTTGGTGAGAAATTATATAATAGTTCTAGTAAACATCATTAAATACATGCAATATTATATCGCCTTATTGGAAATACTAGTGCCAAGGAAAAAGCTCAGAAAAAGTGCTTTAGTTTTGCAATTACAGCATTCAACCAGAGACAGAGATTACTGCCAAGTTATGGTGGCTTTTACAAATGTCCTAGTAATATAGTCAAAGCATTCCTCCTACACATAGATCAAAAGGCAAGATGGTCTAATTCTGTATAAGGAAAGAAATCTTATAAAATTTAGAATCTAAAAGATTCTGCAAGAATTTAAGAAAAAATTGTTTTCCTTCTCCTGTGCCAACAGGAGAGGGCTTTCTTCTTATGCAACCTAGGAGGTTGTTTGTGAGAATTTGCAAAATGGGAATAATAAAGGTAATTTAATTATGAAACTTTCAAATAATAATAGTAATAAACATACATATTAATTGGCAACTGGAGGAAAGGAAGTTGACTATATGCATTCTCTTCAGATATAATGCCAAACTCTTTAAATATTTTAGAACATTTAGTGATTTTGAATAGGCAATTCATTTGTTACCTGTAGCATTATCCTTACAATTTTATAACTGTCTTCTAAGAATACATTTCAACTACTCTATGTGTTAAATATGTATTTTACCTGATAGTTCATCTACAAGACTGATAACATCATCTGCTGTCCACTCTTTGGTGCCTGTGTCATACAGTAATTTAATAGCATCAGCCAAATCTTTCAGACTGGATTCATCCGTAGGTCCTTCTATCATTTTCTGCCAAACCACCTGTCCTGGATAATTGAAACAAAAACTAGGCTATGACAGAATAGTTGGCTTTGTGATAAAGACTTCATGGAAAGGAAATTGAATTGCATTATGGAATCCCATTGCTTATATATGCTACTTTCATAGTGAAAAGTCAATTCTGCTAACAGTATAAATGTGAATGTCTCTGACTGCTGTGATGAAGTTTAGCAAAAATAGCTACACGAAGTAAAGAAAACATAGTTTCACCAAGCAGAACAGCACTTCTAGTTCAAAGATAATGCTACTCCTGTAACAAAAATGATAATAAACAATTAATATAATCTTACTAAAATCAGATGAAATCTGATAACCTCCCCAAAAGAGACCACACTGTATTTGAGTATCTTCCAAACATTAATATGAAAATACAGTAATCCAGTCAAGTTTTGAATATTTGCCTATGACCAATTCTCTTTGTGAATTACACACAATAAAATTTAATCCCAGATCGGTTTCCTGCTGATACTTTAAACTGGTAACCTCCTAACGTAGTCAACATAAACCAAAGAACTGCACACTAATATTAACAATAATCTAAGTAAAACTTAATTAGAAAGACAAAAAATGCAAATAATCATATTATGCATCCAAAATTAAGTAAATGTCAATTTCAACTACTACTGTGCTTTACAGACACTGTGATTCCCTTCTAGCAGCAAACATAATCTCGAGGTGAGGTAATGTTTACAAATGAAAGATAGTGATCTTTAGGTATACCAGAGATGATGGGAATATATTTGGTAATGGCCTGTAGTCTTGAAGCTTAAGCTATGCATAAGCTAAAGTTGTGTACATCTATGAAATCATGAAACATAGTTCAGTCATAAGGAATGAGGAAAGTGAGCAGGTACAAAAAGATATGCTTTCTAAAATAGAAGTAATTAACCAGTTTTGTAACATACATCCCCCCAAAATGTATGCTCACCATCTTGAGGAGATACTGGTCCGAAGATGATATACAATAATCTTGCCTGATTCACCATTGGCCATGGTTTTAATATACGTGTCAACCAAAAAGCAGAATCACTTTGATGTGTCCAGTGATCAAGCAGGACGTTCCTACAGAACAGTCTGATCCTTAATTCCAGTTTTCGGGCACTTCCTATGAAGACAAAATAATTATATAAACCATTCTTCCTAGAAAGGCTGATATGGGGATGCCTGGGTGGCTCAGTGTTTGAGCGTCTGTCTTTGGCTCAGTTCATGATCCCAGGGTCCTGGGATGGAATCCCACATTGGGCTCCCCACAGGGCGCCTGCTTCTCCCTCTGCCTATGTCTCTGCCTCTCTCTCTCTGTGTCTCTCATGAATAAATAAAATCTTAAAAAAAAAGAAAGGCTTATATGCATATTGGATATGCACGTGGATATGGTCAGTGATAGATGTCTGTAATATACTTTGTACTATAAGTGTTATTTCATTTTCCTCTGTAATAATTTTAGATTATGAAGGGACTCTTTTTTAAAGAATTCTATTGAGGGACACCTGGGTGGCTCAGTGGTTGAACGTCTGCCTTTGGCTCAGGGTGTGTTCCCAGGTTCTTAGGATTGAGCCCACATGGGGCTCCCCCACAGGGAGCCTGCTTCTTCCTCTGCCTATGTCTCTCCCTCTCTCTGTATCTTTCACGAATAAATAAATAAAATATTTTAAAAATAAAGAATTCTATTGAGATAGACACATCATACAATTCAGTGGTTTTAGTATATTCACAGAGATGTACACCCAGTACCAAGTCAATTTTAGAATATTTTCATCACTTCAAAAAGAAATCCTGTTCTTTTAGCTATCACCCCCAACCCTCTATTCTTTACCACCCCTAGCCTTAACCAATAATCTACCCTCTATCTCTAAAGATTTCCTTTTTCTGGACATTCATATGAATGAAATCATATAGTATGTAGTCTTTTGTGACTGGCTTCTTTCACTTAGCATGTTTTCAAGTTCCACCCATGTTATGGCATCTATCAGTACTTCCTTCATTTTTATGGCCAAATAATATTCCGTTGCATAGATATACCTCATTTTGCTTATCCATTCACCCACTGATGGACATTTTGATAGTATCCACCTGTTGGGCATTATAAATAATGCTGTTCTTAACATTTGTGTACCAATTTCTGTGTGGACATATGTTTTAATTTCTCTGTGGATATACCTAGGAGTGGAGTTTTGGGGTCATACAGTAACTCTTTACTCATTTGAGGAACTCAGGCTGCTCTCCAAAGTGGCTGTACCATCTTACATTCTGACCAGCAATGTATGAAGGTTCCAATTTCTCCATATTCTCACCAACATTTGTTGTTCTCTGACTTTTTGATTCTAGCCATCCTACTGGGAATGAAGTGGTATCTTGTGGTTGTGTTATTAAACAGACTTATTAAAATACATATAATTTACATACCAAATAATATACCCATTTAAAGTATATAATTCAATAGTTTATAATCTATATTATTGGGGTACCTGGTTGGTTCAGTTGGAAGATGCAACTCTTGATGTTGGAGTTATGGGTTCATACCCCATGTTAGGTGTAGAGATTACTTAAATAAACAAACTTTTTTTTAAAGATTTATTTATTTATGATAGACATAGAAAGAGAGAGAGAGGCAGAGACACAGGAGGAGGGAGAAGCAGGCTCCATGCCGAGAGCCCGACGTGGGACTCGATCCCGGGACTCCAGGATCGCGCCCCAGGCCAAAGGCAGGCGCCAAACTGCTGAGCCACCCAGGGATCCCCTTAAATAAACAAACTTTTAAAAATATATTATCTTATTAATTTTTTAATTATAGAAAAATGTATTTCTATATCTTTATATACATATAAGTAATATATAACAATGTTTGCCATCTTAACCATTTTTAAAGTATAAAATACAATGGCATCACTTACATTCACAATGCTGTTCCACCTCACAACTTTTATTTCTAAAACTCTTTATTACCCCAAGAGAAACTCTATAATCATTAAGCAATAACTTCCTATTTCCCTCTGCCCCCAGTTCCTAATAACCTCAAATCTGCTGTTTTTATGAATTTGCTTGTTTAAGGTACTTCATTTAAGTGGAATCACAATATTTGTCCTTTTGTGTCTGACTTATTTCACTTATCATGTTTTCCAAGTTCATCCATTTTAGCATGTATCAAAACTTCACTCCTTTTTATGGCTGAAAAATATTCCATTGTATGGATACACCATATTTTGTTTATCCATTCATCTGTTGATGAATATTTGGGTTGTTTCCAATTTTGGCTTTTGCGAATAACACTGTGGTGAACATTAGCATATAAGTATCTTTCCAAGTCCCAGCTCTCAATTCCCTTAGGAATACCTAGGAGTGGAATTATTTGGCAATGTGATAATAATATGTTTAGCTTTTTGAGAAACAATCAAGTTGTTTTCCATAGTGATGGCATTGTTTTACATCTTTATACCACTTATGTTCTACTTACTTGTAGGTAAGACAAGAGTAAATAGAAAGTCCACCAGTAATCTAAGGTCATATGAAATAAGTACCCCCTGAGGTAGTAAGCCGAGTAACACAGACGTTTAGAGGACAGAGATTACTGAAGGCCTGAGGATCAGGAAAGGGTTTACAGAGGAAGTCAGGCAAATTGGGTCTTAAAAGATGGTATTTTAGGGGATAAAAAAAGAGAGAGAGATGAATAAAAGATATGAATAGAAATGTTTAAGAGATGTGTGAGATACAGTGAGGAGAGTGATAAAGACTACTCTTATGTCAAACAGATACAGAGAACAGTAGGGAATAAATTTGAAAAAGTGGGTTGGGGGCTGGCTCAGCGGTTAACCATCTGCCTTCGGCTCAGGGCGTGATCCTGGAGTCCCAGGATTGAATCCCACATCAAGCTCCTTGCATGGAGCCTAGTTCTGTCTCTGCCTCTGTCTCTCTCTGTGTCTCTCATGAATAAATAAATAAAGTCTTAAAAAAAAAAAAAGTAGGTTGGGATTAGAATGTGAAGGCCAGTATAAACATTTGGATTTTATTTTGAAGACATCAGGAAGCCAATAAATTTTTTTGATCCAGAGAGGGACATGATAAATTAATTTTGTTATTGTTTCATTGGGCTTCTAATCTGCCTTTTGATCTATAATTTGATTTCATAATGAAATAGCTCAAGCTGTCAGAAAAGCAGAGATACTACAACAAATACTGTGTACCAATCACTTAGCTTTGTCAAAGCTTTACTTTTTGCTACATTTGCTTCAGATTTTAAAAAATAAATAAAACATAGGTACAGTTACAGCTTCTTGTATATCATTCCCAATCCTCTTCCCCTTCAACCTCAGAGGTAATCAGCATCTTGAATTTGGGTTTTGACTTTCTTGTACTAGTCAGTATTCTCCAGAAAAATAGAACACACACACACACACACACACACACACACACAGAAAAAAATTTATTTTGAAGAATTAGCTCACAAGACTGTAGAGATTTGGCAGTCCAAAATCTGCAGGGTATGCTGGCACACTAGAGACCAGAGAAGAGTTTTAGTTCAAGTACAAAGGCAGTCTGCTGGTAGAATTTTTCTTGCTTGGGAGGTCAGTTTTTTTCTACTAAGTCCTTCAAGTGATTGATGAGACCTACTCATGTTATGGAGGGTAATCTTTATTCAAAGTCTACTGATTTATTTATTTATTATTATTTTTAAAGATTTTATTTATTTATTTGACAGAGAGAGAGAGAACAAGCAGGGGAGTGGCAGGCAGAGGGAGAGGGAGAAGCAGGGAGCCTGATGCACGGCTCATTACAAGGCTGGATCCCAGGATGAGGGGATCATGACCTGAGCTAAAGGCAGATGCTTAACTGACTGAGCCACCACGCATCTGGTCTACTGGTTTAAATGTTAATCTCATCTAAGAAATAATGTAGAGAAACATCTAGAATAATGTTTGACCAAATATTTGGGTACTGTGGCCCAGCCAAGTTAAACTTAACATCACATCTCCCAACTATGGTCTTATATTTTTTAATATATGTATGTTACCATAAAAAATACATAGAGTTATTTTGCATGTTTTTAATTTGTATATAAATAGTATCATATTGAAAATATCCTTTGGTTATCTTTTTCAATTTATATATATATTTTTAAGATTTTATTTATTTATTCATGAGAGACACAGAGAGAAAGAGGCAGAGACACCCACAGGCAGAGGGAGAAGCAGGCTCCATGCAGGGAGCCTGATGTGGAACTCGATCCCGAGTCTCCAGGATCATGCCCTGGGATAAAGGCAGTGCTAAACTGCTGAGCCACCCGGGCTACCCTCAACTTACATTTTGAGATTTATCCATATTACTACATGTGGCTTTGGTTCACTCATTTTAACTACTAATGGTTTTCACTGTATGGATACTTAATTCATTTATCCATTCTCCTGATGATGGGCATTTAGATTGTAGGCAGTTTTTTTTTTTTTAAAGATTTTATTTATATATTCATGAGAGACACACAGAGAGAGGCAGAGACACAGGCAGAGGGAGAAGCAGGCGCCATGCAGAGAGCCCGACATGGGACTCGATCCCGGGTCTCCAGGATCACGTCCCTGGCTGAAGGCAGTGCTAAACCGCTGAGCCACCCGGGCTGCCCCTGTAGGCAGTTTTTCATGGTTACATGCTGTTATGCTCATTCTTTTAAAAAATTTTTAAAATATTTTATTTATATGAGAGACACAGAAAGAGAGGCAGAGACACAGGCAGAGGGAGAAGCAGGCTCTCCTCAGGGAGCCCAGTGTGGGACTCAATCCAAGGACCCCAGGATTATGCCCTGAGCCTAAGGCAGGGGCTCAATCACTGAGCCACCCACGTGCCCCTCCATCCAGTCTTAAACAATAAAATATTATTAATACAGTTGAGCCCTCCGAATACTTCTTTCTCTAATCATATGCCATGTTTGCCTCAAAATCTAATTCAGTATTTATCATCCCCTTATATTTCTTTTTTTAAAATATTTTACTTATTTATTCATGAGAGTGAGAGAGAGAGAGAGAGAGAGAGAGGCAGAGCAAGAAGCAGGCTCCATGCAGGGAGCCCGACGTGGGATGCGATCCCAGGTCTCCAGGATCGCGCCCTAGGCCAAAGACAGGCACCAAACCCCTGAGCCACCCAGGGATCCCCCATGGTTGACTTTTAAATATACTTTTGAGCTCTGCTTTTTTTTTTCTATTTTAATATCTGTATAATATTACCTGTGAGCTATAGTTTTTTTTTTTACCTGGTTTGCTGCAGACAGCGGTCTGCATCTTGCGGGAGAGATTAGTCAGTTCACATAAGAAGTTATATACACGATGGCACTCAAGTTCATCCCAACCTGCTGTTAAGGTCTGAGAATAGTAAAATAAAGGAAACATTGCAGATGTTCAGATCATCAAATCAAAATGTAAGTCACTACTAGCTTATGAGCATAACTGCTGTAGCACATGATCGAAGTAACATACAATTTTTATCCACGATGGAATGTTAAAATTAAAATTAAAAAGAAAATTTACATAAAGAAATCCTAGAAATGCTCCAAGATCCAATTTTTTTTTTTTTTTTTTTTGGTTGTAAAGGGAGTATTATTTCAGAGAACTTTCAAATGGTACTGAATCTTGAACTCTGGCAGTATGGGTAAAATAACAAAGGCCAAAATCCTAGGACACACATTAGAGATCTGATTCACAACCATACGGTGGTTTAGTTTTAGACTATAATAAAATCCCTTTGTCTTCTTCTGGTTAATCATTTATGATATTGCTTACAAATGACAGTGATCTCATTTTAATGTGACAATTATGAGCATTTATTATTAACATTTTGATGTGAACAAGCAAAAAATTTTTATTAGGACAAAGTTTAATAATTGTCTTTGAGCCAACCAGACTGTACAGTTAAACATATATGAAAAGGAAATTCAGGGCAGCCCCGGTGGCTCAGCGATTTAGCGCCACCTTCAACTCAGGGTGTATTCCTGGAAGCCCTGGGATCGAGTCCCACATTGGGCTCCCTGCATGGAGCCTGCTTCTCACTCTCCCTGTGTCTCTGCCTTTCTCTCTCTCTCTCTCTCTCTCTCTCTCTCTCTGCGTCTCTCATGAATGAATAAATAAAATCTTAAAAAAAAAAAAGGAAAGGAAATTCAAATGGCTCACCACTATTGTTAGATTTTGAAAAAGGTTGACTAATGATTTAAATTTTTCTTAAAGTAGGGATGCCTGGGTGGCTCAGCAGTTGAGTGTCTGCCTTCGGCTCAGGGAGTAATCCTGGAGTTCCAGGATGGAGTCCCATATCGGGCTCCCTGCATGGAGCCTGCTTCCCCCTCTGCCTGTGTCTCTGCCTCTCTCTCTCTCTGTCTCTCATGAATAAATAAATATTTTTTTAAAATAATAAAATAATAAGTTTCTCTTAAAGCAGTTGAACTGGATTTTAGTTGTTTATTTATTTATTTACTTATATTTTATTCATGAGAGACACACAGAGAGAGACAGAAAGAGAAGCAGGATCCCTGCATGGAGCCTGATGTGGGACTTGATCCCAAGACCCCAGGATCATGACCTGAGCCAAAGGCAGATGTTCAACCATTGAGCCACCCAGGTGCCCTGGATTTTAGTAGTTTAAAAATTAATCTCTTTCTCTGTGGAAGGACATAGAAGAAACTGCTAACAATGGTTACTTCTGTTGAAAGGAACTTGGTGGACCAGCAACAGGCCTTGATGGTAGACTTAATTTTCACTTTATACAACTTTGTACCTTTTGAATTTTATATAAATATATGTTTATATTACGTCTCTACCCACCTCCCATCCCCCAAAAGCAAAAGTCTATCTTAGAAAAGGGATGGTAGGAGGGCGTAGGCTACCAGAATCTGGGCTTGCAGATGGTGGCTGGCAAGCTGGGATACAGAGCAAGACTGTTGTAAACCTTGCAAAGTTGTGTAAGTTTTAAATAAGTTATTACAGTTGATCCTTGAACAAGACAGGGGATGGAGTGCTGACACCCCTGCACAGTAAAAAATATGCATATAGCTTTTGGCTTGCCTAAAACTTAACTATTTAATATCTACCGCTGACTGCAAGTCTTACCAATAACATAGTCAATTGACATACATTTTGTATGATATGTGTATTGTCTACCGTATTCTTACAACAAAGTGAAAGAAAAGAAAATGTTATCAAGAAAATCCTAAAACAGGGATGCCTGAGTGGCTCCATGGTTGAGCCTATGCTTTCGGCTCAGGATGTGATCCTGGGGTCCTGGGATCGAGTCCCACATCGGGCTCCGTGCTAGAAGCCTGCTTCTCTCTCTGCCTATCTCTCTGTGTCTCTCATGAATAAATAAATAAAATCTTTAAAAAGAAAAGAAAATTATAAAACAAAGAAATCATAAGGGAGAAGTAATATATTTACAGTACTGTATTTATTAAAAAAAATCTGTATATAAGTAGACCTGGACAGTTCAAATCCATGTTGTTCAAGGGTAAACTGTACATTTAAACTACTTAGAATATAATAGATTAATAATATATCATTAATATTGAATAACATTAAATAATAGTATTATCTTATTATCTTCTTTTTTTTTTAAGATTTTATTTATTTATTCATGAGAGACAGAGAGTGAGAGAGGCAAAGACACAGGCAGAGGGAGAAGCAGGCTCCATGCAGGGAACCTGATGCGGGACTCGATCCTGGGATTCGGGAATCACGCCCTGGGCCAAAGGCAGGCACCAAACCGTTGAGCCATCCAGGCGTCCTATCTTCTTTGTTTATAATAAAAGATTAGTCAAAAACTTTTAAAAAATCATGTAGTTGATTTCTTATTTTATCAGCTTAATTGAGATAAAATTGACATATAACATTGTCTAAGTTAAAGTGTACAATGTAGTGATTTTATATATGTATATATTGCAAAATAATTACCACAATAAGGTTAGTTAACACACACATCTACCATCTCCCAAAGCTACACTTTTTTTTCACTTCTAAAATCATATTTTATTTATTTATATATATATATATATTTTAAGATTTTATTTATTTATTCATGAGAGACACAGAGAGACAGAGAGAGAGAGAGAGGCAGAGACATAGGCAGAGGGAGAAGCAGGCTCCATGCAGGGAGCCCGATGTAGGACTCGATCCCAGGACTCCAGGATCACACCCTGGGCTGAAGGCAGGCACTAAACTGCTGAGCCACCCAGGGATCCCTAAAATCATATTTTAAATAACTAGCTCAAAACTAAAAAATTATTATACACACATGCACCACCCACAAGACTTCTAGTCTTTACAATTGGCTGGAAAGTTCAAGGATATTCCTGTAGAGCAAATAAATGTTAAATGTTCTTCCCCTCAAGAAATTCAAGAAAAAAAAATCTGAGGTGGCAGACACATTATTAGACTAACACTTCCTCAAATCTTTATAATTTTATCTTGTTCTCCTTTAGATTACTATTATTTTTATTAACTTACAGAAAGGTAGACTACATACTCTACTTGTTAACACTTCAAAAAACATTTTTTCTTCTTTCACTAAAAAAAAAAAAAAAAATGTACCTGTAAAAACATGCCATAACATGGTAATCCTAAACACTGAATAGGAGCTGCACAGCCATTGAATTTAAAACAGGAAACCTGTAAAGAAAACAAGAATTAATTCCTCTTTTTTTTTTTTTTAAAGATTTATTTATTTGATAAAGAGAGAGAGAGTGAGCAAGAGAGGACAAGCAGGGGGAGCATCAGGCAGAGGGAGACAAAAGCAGGCTCCACTTGGAGCAGGGAACCCTATGGGTGGGGGCTCATTCCCAGGACCCCAGGATCATGACCTGAGTTCAAAGCAGACATTTAACTGACTGAGCCATCCAGCCACCCCTAGTTCCCCTTTTCCAATCGAACCATACAATTATTGGACATTCAAATTTAATGTAAATATGCAGGAATTTTTCAATATTAATTGAAAATAATTAAAATGTAAAATAACTAATAAGCATTGTATCACGTAGGTGAGATCACAAAAGAAGTATAAAACAGTGTCTCTGTCTTCAAGGAGTTCATAATTAATTTAGAAGAATTTAGAAGAATAAAATATATGCACATGAAATTATTTTGATAATTCAGGTTAGAATATACATAAATGTTAAAATGACCGAATATACACTATATCAGACACTGTGAAAGCAGAAACAAGATAAATTTGGGAATGATCAAAAGACCTTCTGAAGCATGTGAAAAAAGCATTGTCTCAAAGTAGGATTCAAATACAATGAATGGAAAAGATAAGTGAGGGAAACAAAATAAGGACAAAATTGTATAGAAGCTTTATGTGGAAAAATAAAAAATAAAAAAAAAAAGAAGCTTTATGTGGGACATGCTTAACTAGGCTCAATGTAGTAGGAAGCAAGGCGGCATTGTCAGGAAGAGCCCTAAAAATACCAGCTATGGACTTTGGACCTTATCTTGCCAAAACTGAGTAGCCACTGAAAGATTTTTAAGTAAGAAAATAACTCTATGAAAGGAATGCTTTAGGAAGAATAACCTTGATTCAGCATATAGAATGTCTTGGGAAGTGAAGAAATAGATGGCAGAAAGATCTGAGAAGCTGCTGTAATAATATAGACCTGAACTCAGTGCAAATACTGACATGAAACAAAGCTAATGCATCAGAAACAGTTCACATGCTATTGAGTGTAGAACTGAACTATTAGTGTTGGATGTATGTTTGAGTTTGTATAGTGAAACTCAAAAGCTTATACAGAGATTATGCCTAAAAACACAGATACACATTTCTAAGTCATAAATTATCATAAAATTTTTGTTATTTTATTTTTTAAATGTTTTAAAGATTTATTTATTTGAGAGAGAGAGAGTGTGCACATGTAGGTGTGTGAGGGGAGAGGGAGAGAGAATCTTAGGCAGACTTCCTGTTTAGCACAGAGCCTGATACAGGGCTCAATCCCATGACCCTGAGATCATGATCTGAGCCAAAACTGAAAGTCGGATGTTTAACCAACTAAGCCACCCAGACGCCTCCAAAAGTTTTGTCATTTTAAAATTAAAAATATGTTTCCTATGTTTTTGTACATTTAAACAGTAAGTTAACATTCAGAAATTATTTTATTTTATTTATTTATTTTAAAGATTTTATTTATTTATTCATGAGAGACAGAGAGAGAGAGAGAGAGAGAGAGGCATAGACACAGGCAGAGAGAGAAGCAGGCGCCATGCAGGGAGCCCGACGTGGGACTCGATCCCAGGTCTCCAGGATCACACTCTGGGCTGAAGGTGGCACTAAACTGCTGAGCCACCTGGGCTGCCCCAGAAATTATTTCATTTTAATAAGATATCTAAATCACTATTTTAAAACAGCCTCAGGATTCTCATGTAAGGTAAAAAACACTTTTATTCTCTGATAAATCTAATAAACTTGAATGATATTCTTAGCTATATGTAAAAATTGTTTATAATAAGTAAAAGACTACTATATTTTGCTGTTTTATAATCTCTAGGTACTTGGTATAATATTAGATTATCATCAATTTTTACTAGGTTTTTCATGAAAATCTACTAATTAAAGATGGATCTGAAATGAGTGTAAGATATAAGAAATATCTTTACTAGAAATCAAGATTGTGAACCAATTAAGAAGTATGATCTTACTTCTGCAAGTATCTTGTGAATGTACTTTAGTCTTTCCTTTGTGGGTAGCAGCAACGTACATCTTTTAAATAGCAGACCTGAGAAAGTAAAGAGAACACATGAAAAAAATGACAACAATATAATTAATGTACTTAGAGTATTTGTAAAGCACAGCATAACATTTCCTTGAAAGTCAAGTATAGTAAATGACAGTGGACTGTGAACTGATATGGTTCTGAAGAGGAAGACTGGAAGCAAGGGCACCAATTATTTACAATATATGGTGTTTACCAAGTAATGTGATATCCACTAAGTGGCGTAAAATATTACAAAAACTATGAAATTATATTAAAAGACAAATATAGAAAATATTTAGATTTAAAAATATATAATAACAGATACAAAAAATACACTAGTGGAACTTTATTCTATAGAAAACAGATTCCAATTATTTCTTGAAATTAATCGCATGTTCATGAAGCAAAATGCCTTAAGAGTTACTACTGTAGAACATGGGGAAAAAAATGAGAAAAGAGATTTTATATTCTTTTCTCCATATAAAAAATTTTAAATCATAAGTACTTAAAATACAGAGGTTAGAAGTTATTTTTGCTCACAGAAAGTATCCAGTTTGGATGAAATATCCATTTCTTTTTCAATGATATCCTTTTATGGGGCATGCATGTTAAGAATGTATAGAATTTTGTGTTCAGATATTTTAAAAAAGAAGAAAAAACTCTTCAATTTCCCAGTGAGACATGTAACTTGAACTACAGAGACAGAAGTGTATGATTTGTTTCTTCTAACTTTATGTGTTCTGTTTTCCTAAAATGGCAATATGTTGTTAACATTCCTATAAGGGCAATGTTTTCCTTACACTAAAAATAAGATATATAGTAGGAAAATAAATACCTGAATATCATGAATTTCTCCATTTTTATGTTTTCTACATTTACTTTTTCCAACATATATGATAGCTACTTTATATAATTCTGTAGAATCTATGGGAATCCAATTTATTTTTAGAAGTTGCTATGTTTGGGCAACACATGACCAGAATTGAGTTTGAAATATAAACCTTCCTTATTTTTGTACATAAAAAGACATTTTCAGTGTTTGGTTTTTAAGCTGAGTTCTTTTCCTTTCATGTTTTGGCATCCAGTCCCATGGCATATCATAGCTGGGGAAGTGTAAGCTATAATTGTATGCTGGTTGCTTTTTCTAATGTAAAACTCCTATTTTTAAGGGTTGCAATTTACCATAAAAACCAATACTGGCTGACTTATTTATTTTTTTAACACAGGTGCTCTGCTATACCCTTTAGAGATCAACTTTTAAAATTTCTTCCCACTAAAATAGAGTCAGATGTAATGTTCTTTTCACACTAGCCATCTGCTCTGATTTGTATGAAGAAGCAAATTAAAATTTATAATCTTCAGAGCACAGAATTCTGAAAACGTTATTTTAATGTCTGAAAACAAGAATGGATCAGATAGCAATGGCAACATGAAAAATTGGTAAGTACATCAAACATTTACCTAAAGAATCAGTCATAAACCAGGTGTCTGCACCAAAATTAAATGGAGGGTTGAAATTATTACATGAATAAAACTGTTCTTAAAACCTGGCTATTAAGATCGATACATATTTGTATTTTCCACTGAATTTTCCAAATAATTATTTTAATTTTTTTGTTCTTTAGGTGATTGAGTCTTGGTCAGAGAGAAGAAAAATTATTTCAGATCAAAACCAAAAAATAAGCTCTTTTACCGTACCACTTGTTCTGCAATTAAGGATGTTTGAAAAAAGATGTTTAAATGACAAGTAGCAAAAAGTCATTGCTATACTCTGTTACAGGCTTTACAAAGTCTACTCACAAATACTGAAACCAATAATGTAATCAGATTACATATCTTTCATTTAATCTTATTAAATACACTTATCAAATACACTTTTATGTATTTACACATGTATATAGTCTTATTTTATTGTCTTAAAGCTAGGCATCCTTGGGCTACTAAAAGGTAATAACCACTTAACTATTACACTTCTATTTAAAATTTGAAAACATCACCTTAATTTTTGGTTTTATTGCCATGCTTTGGTTAATTATTAGGTAGTTTCATAATTAAACTGGTGTCACCAGTCAAGTCAAAATTAGAATTTTACTTCAGCACTCTGAGGAAGGGAGAATAAAATCAATAAATCAAGGGAAGAGATTACATGGAATTTCCTTTGATAAGATTAATTTATTATAGCATAATGATTTATTAGTAAATGTGTGGAGTACTTAAGAAAACACATCATTTCTGATAAGAGAATAAGTGATCTTCCACAATAAGGTATTTACGTTTCTTTTCTAATTTTAAGGACTAGATTATGGTGAAAGAGAAAAGTTCAGAAAAAAAACTCATTAGATCTACAGGAAGTAAAGCATAGAAAACACACTGGCAAGCCACCTAGACAATAAGCAAAGGTGACATTGTAGGTACATGAAATCACAAGAACTGATACTTTACATTAAAGTACATTCTCTCATCTTTAAAGATAAGTATAAGGGACTATTATGGGAAGAGTAAAAAACATCATAGAAATAGGCACATTGTAAGAAATATCCCCTTTCTCACAGGCCTTAACAGAATTGTTTAATAAAATCCCCTTAACTCAGTGTAGTTCTTTACTTGTTACAATTCTCATTACATAAATTACCTACCTAGAGATCTGTAATATTCCAGTATGATAGAGTCTTGTCTCTTGCTAGGCAGCTCAAGGTTATGAAAATCCTGTAGTAAAAGTCTTTTGCTTCCTGATGAGGTTGAGATATAATTAATAATGTGCTGGCTGACTGTTTTGGACACCATACTTAGCATGCTGATATCTTTCACTACCAAAAAGAATACATATACATATATAAAAAATAACTTAATTACAAGAATGTCATTATCAGTACAATCTATTAATTCATGTTAGCTCATTAATAATAATACTACATAATAAAATACATAAAAAACTGGGGAGAAGTAGGGAAAATTGGAAATATTCAGGGATGTAATAGTCAAGTTATCATATTGTTATAATTAGAGGCATGCTTTAAAGAGTTTGAGTGTCATACTTTCTTCATTGTACCCCTTACCTAACAATGACAAAACTTTAGAAAATAAACATAATGTAAATATCATTAACATTCTAGCATTCTAGTTTGTCTAAGATGACAAATTAGTTCTTGGGGAAAAAAAAAATCAAGGGTCTATATAGTTACTCACAGTCCCCAGACCTCACCTGACAAATATCTTAAGATTATTTGGAATATTTCCAATGGCAAGGCTTTAAAATTTCCAAGCGTTGATAAAGGCTGAGAATCTGAGCCAAGGGTGTTGGAAAAATAGCTGGTGGATCGACGATTACTGCGTCTATATTTCTGGTTGGGAATCAAAGTGAAACCAGTATTTATTCTAGACGCCATTCTTTTTCTTATCTCATGAATTTACCCTGGTTAGAAAAATAAAACACAAGAGACAAAGAAGAAAGGAAATTATAGCAATAAAGAGCTGTTTTTTAAAATCAAAAAGTTGATACTTTGATGGTCTATCTATTCACAAAAAAAATTTTAAGTGATCTCTACCCCCATTGTGGGGCTCAAACTCACACCTCAAGATCAAGAGTCATATGCTCTACTGAATCAACCAGGAGCCCCTCTATTTACAAAACTTATAATGTCCAATTTATGGAGTTTCCACCAGTAAGAGTGTATTTATTCACTTCACATGATATGAAATGTTTAAAAGTCTTTCCCCTCTTAGCTAAATATTCTACAAAAAAGAATTTTAGCAGAATAAGAAACATGGGGGGGGGGGATCCCTGGGTGGCGCAGTGGTTTAGCGCCTGCCTTTGGCCCAGGGCATGATCCTGGAGACCAGGGATCAAGTCCCACGTCAGGCTCCCCGTGCATGGAGCCTGCTTCTCCCTCTGCCTGTGTCTCTGCCTCTCTCTCTCACTGTGTGCCTATCATAAATAAATTAAAAAAAAAAAGAATAAGAAACATGTATTTGGATGAGAGATAGTCTAAGAAAATATTCAAAATCTTTAAAAAGTAAAAGATTTGACACAAAAAAACAATGTAACAAATTCAAAACGTTCGATATCTGTCAATTAATATGTTGCTTTTACAATCTTTATATTCTAAACAAAACAAAACAATCTTCATATTCTAGAAAAAAATCAAAATATCAATGTAGCTTTAAAAATTTGTAGTAAAGTTTTTCTATTTCTTTAAAACTGACATTTTCTTTGTTGGAAACAGTAAAAATAAAGAGATAAGTAGAAATTCTAAGTTTGGAGTTTTTAAAATTTACTAGCTCTAATAGATTAAGAAGGATGCATTACCATTACCAATTATGTGTTATATAACACAAATAAACAGTGAAATTAGGGGCAGCCCGGGTGGCTCAGCGGTTTAGCACTGCCTTCAGCCCAGGGCCTGATCCTGGAGACCTGGGATTGAGTCCCACATCAGGTTCCCCGCATGGAGCCTGCTTCTCCCTCTCCCTCTGCCTGTGTCTCTGCCTCTCTCTCCTCTCTGTGTATTCTCATGAATAAATAAATAAAATCTTTAAAAAAAAAAAAATAAAAATAAACAGTGAAATTAAAGTCTTGTAAAATTAATAAGAATAGAATAAATAAATGAACAATGATTTTCCTTCTAATTCCAATTTGGTTAATACTAGTTACTTATAAGTCTGAGGAAGGACCTATACAATTTGACTTCAAAATGAACACTTCTTAGAACTTATCGAAATCACTGATAATTTACTTACCCCCCAAAAAAGTTCTTAAAAAAATATTCATAGTACCCAGTGACTTTGTGTCACTATTGCTGCAATTCAGAAAACATTGCCTTTTGTTTATATATAAGTATATGTACATATACGTAACTACAACTCCAGTCCAGGCCTCCCTGTTTCTGAAGTAACAACTAAGACGTTTCATCAAAGCGTTACAAATATATCTGACCCAAATCCACTTTCTCCTTTTGTCACAAAATTGCTAAAATCACAATGTTACTTAACGTATCTAAAAAGTTACATTCCAATTTAAAAATCAGTTATCCATCGGAAAACATGGCCAAGAAACTTGGCTCTTAGTGAAAAACATATATAAATATATATTCTAAAAATAAAAAATAAAAAATAAATAAATAAATATATATTCTAACAAAAAAGGATCATTGTTCATGCCCTGCTTTTGTAATCTGCTTTTTTCCCCATTGTAATTGTAAGTAAAAATAATTCCTTTCCATGCCAATCTACTTCTACAAGCATATCTATTTTAAAGGCTGCATGTAAATACACCAAATGGAAGAATGTTAATTTATTTAATCCACGAGGTTGTTTTTAACTTTTCACAGTACGCACTTTATAAAGCATTTTCACTGTAACAGAATTATAAATCGGGCCTAGGATCTGTCCTGGTTCTGAGGAGCGTGTCAAGTGGGGACGTGGGTGGGACCTGCGGGCTCTTCAGAGACCCACTGACACCTGGGGACCCAGGGGACTGCAGTTGTGTCAACCACTGAGTGTATATATTGAAACCTCTCGGGATTAAAACGCAATGGGCCCATTCTTTTAACACTAAAGTCTCCTCTTAACAATTCCTAATTTTCCTCACTCAGACCTGGACGCTTTTGGTGCTGGGGGGGTGGGGGTGGGGGTGGGGGCGGATGCAGGCTTTTCTGAAAACCCTGAAGGTGTAAACCCAAACTATTTCCGGTTCTCTCCTCCCCCAAGAGAATGAGAATCACTGACCAAAATAATATTAATAAATAAAAATTTTCGATGCCTCCGTTCCACCCCACTCTGAAAGGCTTTGAGGGCCTTCTTGGCTGAACTTTGCCCCTCCTTCAGAGAAAACCGTCCAATAGCAATTCACCCGCGATTTCTATTTTGTTTTAATCTAAGAAACAAAACAAAACAAAAAAGCAAACAAAAAACCCTTAGAGACCCACCACATCTGCTTGGATACTGGCCCCAAACCCCTCTAGAGAGAGGTAAACTAGGGAGGCCACAAAGCAGAAACTTGGCCCATAGAAGAATCAAACCACATGATGATGAGGTTTTTATCCCCTCAGTCCATGAAAAGGTGAAATTATCTCAGGAAAGTACTGGGGAGAAAAAAAAACTCTTTTTACCACAGATTTTGACAGTTTTCCGGCTAAGGAATCACAGGCAAATGGGATTTAGTTGTTCTGCCCCACCATCCTCAAATTTCTTAATGTTTAAAAAAGAAAACTCTTTCCTCAAGTTTTTCCCGCCGGGTAGAGGGCGGACCCAGCTCCGGTCGGCTCCGGAGCCGCGTTCCCGCCTCCCAGGCGCCCCCGTGGCCTCAAGAATATTTTAGAATCCTCCCAGGAGCCCCAGCGGGAAGGAAGCCCCGCCCCCTCATGAATAGCAAGAACCCAGGCTCCCATAGTGCCCTCCTCCCTCAGGAATATTTTAGAAAACTCCCTCCGGAACCCCCGGAGGCAGGAGGCCCCGCCTCCTCATGAATA
This sequence comes from Canis lupus baileyi, assembly GCF_048164855.1. Classification (NCBI taxonomy): domain Eukaryota; kingdom Metazoa; phylum Chordata; class Mammalia; order Carnivora; family Canidae; genus Canis; species Canis lupus. Next base: position 37,827,181 of record NC_132853.1, read on the forward strand.
GTAAAAGCCCGGCGCCCATAGTGCCCACCTACCTCATGAATAATTAACGAGGACAAGGTCCTCGGAGCCCAAGCCGAGGCTAAAGCGACTCTTTGCTCCAAGCTCCAGACAGGAAGGGGTGGAGCCGTTAGAGTCTAGGGGGAGGGGAGGGTGCAAAGGAAGGGAGCCCCAGCCTGGCGCGCCACGCATCAGCTCCAAACCACTTCCTTTCCCTTCAGCCTAGTTTTGAGCCCATTTTTTTGTTTGTTTGTTTCCCTTGCCCCCATCGCAGTAGGGTAAGTTACAAGCGCTTTCATCAAAACTTCTGTTGGAAGAAACCTCCAAACATTCCTTTTTAAACCTCTCTTGGGTGCCTAGATTCAGACAAGGATACGTGGATACGTGCCTCCAGCCTCCCAAGGTGGAGTCCAAGACAGAACTTACTAGCTTGACCCTCTTCCCTTGAAAATGAAGTTCTCTCTCTCTCTCTCTTTTTTTTTTTTTTTTTAAGATTTTATTTATTCACGAGACACACACACACACACACACACAGAGGCAGAGACTGAAGGAGGTTCCACGCAGGAAGCCTGATGTGAGATTCGATCCCAGGACTCAGGCATCATGCCCTGAGCCAAAGGCAGACACAACCGCTGAGCCACCCAGGCGTCCCGAAGATGAAGTCCTCATTCATTTATTCATTCAATAGCTATTTATTAAAGCCCTCTCTGGGCCAGCTACTGGAGTAGGCCCTAAGGATACAACAGAATAAGACACATCATTTTCCTGCCTTAGTAGAGTTTATTGGTCTAATGGGAAAGATAGCATAAAGAGTGTTATGGAGAAAATAAGACAACAGAAAATAAGATGGTACTGGGCGAGAGGGGTGCCTACTTTAAATGGACTGGTCGGGGCGGTCCCTTTGAGGAGGTTACACTTAATTTAAGAACTAGTGGAGGAGAAGCAGCCAGTCAGGAAAAGGACTTGGGGTACAGCAGGAAAGATTTTGGTACACTGTAGGAATTTGTAAGCTACCTGGCTGAGTTTAGTGAGCAAGTAGTAAAGTAGCACCGTGGAGACCGTGGAGAGGTAGGCACAGATGGGGTATACAGGACCTTATATAAAGACCTTTAAAAAAAAAAAGGGTCATTTTAGAACCCCTGTAGGCACTATAATACTCTTGCTTTAGGGGACCCACTCCACAATATAGCCCACATCCTTCATTAAAATAAAATACACAAATGACTACATAACGATTGACTTTCTATTTAGGATTAGCTGACATATTGTTATATTATGTAGTCAGAAACATTTATTAATTTCGACTTTGCAGTTTTTTGGAGCTAGTTCTCCCCCCCCCCCACCCCCCACCCCCAATTTCAAACATTTTGTACAGGTCCATAAAGATCTCAGCCCCTAGGCAGTGGGCCAGGAGTACCTACTGGATACAAAGATTCTGAGTGGTCAGCCATTTACATTTTATCCAAAGTGTCCTGGAAAGTCATGGAGGAGTTTGAAGCAGAGTGATAGAATCTAATTTATGTCATTGAAAGATTTCTCCGGCTTTTATGTGGAGAATAAATGAAGTTGGTAGAAGTAGAAGAGGTGAGATCTGTTAGGATGTTGATGGCTGACTAGAGTAGTGGCCCTGGAGAGATAGGTTTGAGATGTATTTTGGGGATAGAAGTAACTGAATCAGCTGATAAATTAGACACTGGTGGGAGAGAAAGGAAGAAGATATAAGTGATTCCTAGGCTTTTAATTTTAATGAGTGGGTGAATGTTAATCTCATTTACTGAGATATGCAAGTGGGAAGGAGTGTTTCTAGCAGAAAATTAAGAGTTTAATTTTGCAGATAGTAAATTTAATGTATCTACAGGACATCCAAGTAGAGTTATCAAGAAAGTAGTTGAATTTACAAACCTGGAGGTTGAAAGAAAAACTCTGGGCTGGAGCTATCCATTTATGGACATTCAAAGATTGGGAAAAGTAGGACAAGTTCTTAGAGGAATTTGAAAAAGAGCACGTGGTAGAGTAAACTGTAGAAACCAGGAGAGAATGGAGTCATGGAGACTTGAAACGGAGTGCTTCAAGAATGAGGAGGGGTCAGTAGTGCTGAGTGCTGCTGAGTTCCGCAAGGTGTCTGTTAGATGAGTACTACCAGTGTCCACTGGATTGACAGTCCAGCTGAGGTAGAAGTACTTTGGGTCCACATTGTCATTTCCTTTTTCAAGAATGTACAGTGGCTTTGCCTTGCCAGCCACATCAAATGCAAATCTCTGCCATTTCTTTAGTGTTCTCTATTATCTCTTTCCTTCTACTTGTTCATTCATATGTTACATTCGATCCATGCCTACTTTCTGCCAAGCTCAGTAGTAACTGCAGAGTAAGTACAGTTTCTGCCTTCCAGTGTCTCAAGGTCACAAGCACCTGACCTGGACGGATACATATTCTCTTCCCTCCCTAGGAGACAAACCTGCTACTTCTGTGGGGGTAGGGGAGAAAGGATGGGGGAGGTGTCTCCTTAGCAGATTTACCCCTACCTCTTTGTGTTGAAATTTCCATCAACAATGATTTCCCAGGGTACCTGACTGGCTCAGTCCATAGAGCATGAGACTCTTGATGATCTAAGGGTTGTGAGTTCCAGCCCCATGTTAGAGATTACTTAAAAAAAAAAAAAAAAAAATCTCTGGCTGGCTCAGTTTGAAGAGCATGAGACTCTTGATCTCAGGGGTTGTGAGTTCCAGCCCCATATGGGATATAGAGATTACTAAAACAATAATAACTAAACTTAAAAAAAGGGATCCCTGGGTGGCGCAGCAGTTTGGCGCCTGCCTTTGGCCCAGGGCACGATCCTGGAGATCCGGGATCAAATCCCACGTCAGGCTCCCGGTGCATGGAGCCTGCTTCTCCCTCTGCCTGTGTCTCTGCCCCTCTCTCTCTCACTGTGTGCCTATCATGAATAAATAAAAATTTTAATAAAAAATAAAAATAAAAAAATAAACTTAAAAAAAAAAAAGTGATTTCCCTCCTTTCTAAATCTTCTCTGGGTCCTACTTGAAGATTCACACCTTGCATGAAGCTTGTTTCTTCAATAAGTATGCTTTCCCTCATAAATACTATGACCTTGAGATGCTTTATATCTCTTTTGTAGCCTTCATATATGGAAGAACAACAAATACAGGGATGAATCAACCATAAGCCAACTGAAATTTAAGCTTTGGGGCCTCCTACATGCACAGACACCTTCCAACGCCCTGCACTTAATTTTGTATTTATAAAGAGCACAGGGACGTTGAACACATGTTTATTGATGGACTCCAAATTAACTACCTTCAAATATTTATTGACTTATTAAGCTTGTTTTATTCACTGGAATTTATATGAAGATTTTAGTTACTGATTATATCATTCCCTTTCCCAAAAGCCTTCAATGGCTCCTTATTGCCTCTAATCAAGTAGAAGTTTCTCAACCTGGCCTTCAAGACCTGCCTCGATGTGGCTGACTTTTATGTCTCCAGATGACTCCCCAGACTCTCCTTACTTCCCCAACACTGACCCCCTTGCTATCACCTGGGGGAGTTGTTCATGCTGCTTTCTCTGCTCTGAAATCCTCTCTTCCAACTCTACCTTTTGACATCCTAAGATAGATAGACCATTGCTTCTGGAAGAGGAGTCCCAGGACCAACAGCATGACCTGAGAGCTTATTAGAAATGCAGAATCTCAGACCCTGCTCCAGGCTAGTGAAATCAGTACCTGTATTTTAACAAAATCCACAGTCAAGTTTGAGATATACAGACTTAGGCCATTTCCCAGGCTACTTCTTCTAAGTGTCTTAAACCTTTAAAAAAATCCCTATAATAAATGTTTTTCCTCTTTGAACCTTCTTTTTTTTTTTTTTTTTTTAAGATTTTATTTATTTGAGAGAGAGCAAGCATGAGAGAAAGAGAGAAAAAATGAGATGCGGGGAGGGGTAGAGGGAGAAGCAGATTTCCTGCTGAACAGGGAGACAGGTGCTGAGAGCACCTAAGGTCCTAAGAGCATGACTTTAGCTAAAGGCAGATGCTTAACCAACTGAGCCACCCAGGTGCCTTCTTTTGAACCCTCTTCATTCTGGTACTGCTCTATAGGCACTTGATTCTGCCTTGAATCATGGTTAATTATGTACAGGTCTTCATTATCCTTTTATTCCTTAAGCTCTTTGAAAGCACTAACAATGGAGTCTCAACTTAGAGATGAGTTAGTTCACTTGGTATTTCTCTCCATGCTCCTTCTACACCTCATACACACACATACACCACCCAAATCTAGATGGTGCCGGTGTTGTTTTACTTAGAAGTTTGCAAGGATCCAAATATTTGACTCCCAGATGTGCCACGTGTGGCCAGGGAGATCTGTTGCAATTTTTTTTTTAAGATTTATTTATTTATTTGAGAGAGGGAAGAGAGAGGGAGTGTGCAAGCAAAAGTAAAGGCAGAAAGGAAAAGCAGAGTCACCATTGAGCAGGGAGTCCGATGTGGGACTCGATCCCAGGATCCTGAGATCATGAGCTGAGCTGAAGGCAAACACTTGACTGACTGAGCCAACCAGGTGCCCCCTCTTTGACCTTTTAAATACTCCTTGACATAGATTTGGCCAGAATATAGTAACATAGTCACTCTTCCCACTCTTAATTGGGAACTATTTCATAGGGCCCTGTGTCCAACTGAAAAATAGGGGACTCTATTACTATATAAGAAAGAAAGAGCAGGGAGCACCTCGGTGGCTCGGTTGGATGAGTGTTGAACTATCGGCTTCAGCTGAGGTCATGATCTCAGGGTCCTGAGATTGATCCCTGAGCTGGGCTCTGCTCTGGGCATGACATCTGCTGGAAATTTTCTCTCTCCTCTCCCTCTGCCTCCTCCCACCCCACCAACATGTCTTTAAAAAAAAAAAGAAGGGAAGAAGAGGAAAGAGCAGATATCGGAGTATAACAGCAGTTCTTGTACTATAGGTTAGCACATTTTCCATTTTTGGTACACTTTGCCTTCTTTCCCATCCCTTTTTCAATAGTTTTTAATGTATAAATTAATCTAACAACAGCCTAAACCAATTTCCTGTTGGTTCTTGATAGAGAAAACACACAATTGGCTTATGTCTTTTATATAATTGAATGTAATTAAAGTCACCTCTCACTTCCCTTCTTTAGACAAAGTAATTTCCTTTCTAGTTACATTTCCTTAGAGTTTCCAAATCCTATTCTGTCATTCTGGGATATTTGTTGTATTCTATTGATGTTGCTTTATTTTGGTCCCCACATTTTGTACCTTTTTTTCTTACTAAGTCATAATTGTCTGAATTGAATTGAAATATAGTGATTTTCATCATCTACTTTGGTGCATTTATTTCTTTACACAGTAAGAATAAAGCCCAATAATGGATTTTTCAACTTTTCTTTTGTCATCCTTTTTTACTAAAAAGATGGATATTTTATTTTTACTCTTTGTTTTTAAAGGCTAGTCAGCTGAATCACAAAAATTGCCAGCAAAAATAATAAGGCAGATTCAAATGATTTGCATAGGGCAGGTGAAAATATATACTAACACAAAATAAAACTCTGTATAAACTTAGGATATGTGGAACTTGGGGGCTGTTACATGGAGTCCTCAGAATATGACATAGTGACAAAATTTCATCCCAAAATAGGCTTTGTCAGGAGAATGGCAAGAGATTCTTCACTTTTCAGACAAGGACATCGAGGTCCAAGGAATTAAATGTCTTTCCCAAGGTTTTCAACTCCAGCATCCTGGCACGAAGCCAGTTTGAGTCAGTCACATTTGAGTCACGTCAAATTTTGCCTGGAAAATTGTATAGTTAACAAATCAACTGTAAATTCATAAGTACAGTGTAATACTATTATTTTTGAGGGAAGAACGTGTCTGTTGGCATATAAAATATTGGAAGGAATGACACCATTAATATGTGGGCAGTAGTTATTTTTGCAGGGCAATAGGAAGGGAACTTCAACTAAGTTCTTTTTTCTTTTGTACATTTCCGGTTTTCCAAGCTCTGTGTATGGAGCCTGTGTCATTTTATTAGAAAAAAATATTAATAATATGCACTGTTGTATATTACTGTACCATAAATGGAAGGGTTGGAAAGTAGTTTTGGATGTTTTCATGTATCATCATCAACTGAAAGATGGTAATAAATAAATGTATTCTAATACCTAAACCTGTTGATAGTTCTGCCAGGAAGTCAAGCAGCAGAAGGAACAAATAGAATAGCCGTCAGTGGGCATTTCCTCTTTTTCCTCAAATCTTTTTCTGATCTCCTTTCACAAGAAGCCCTACCCCCAAGGTTAATTTTTAGAAAGGAGTAGGATTCTGAATTTAATGCCCTTCAGATTACATCAAGCTCCTGGCAGCTATACAACAAAACCCTGAGATAATGTGGATTCAGATATGAAGGGACTGGCTATTGGCTCCCACCCTCTGAAGCTGACTCAACCCCTACTGGCAATATACTTAGTCCTATATTTTATATTTTATGATTGAATTATTTGGACTGCACTTTTAGCATTATGATGGGAATTCTGGAAAGTGGTTTTAATTGTTTGAAAAATTAAGGCCAATGAGCCACAGACGGGGAGCAAATACTTGCACAAGACATAGCTTATAAAGAACCATTATCCAAAATACACAAAGAACTTTTAAAAGTCAGCTATAAGAAAATTAACAACCCCATTAAACAATGAGCACAAGACCTGAACAGAAACCTCACCAAAGAGGATATACAAATGCCAAATAAGCATGTGAAAAGACACTCCACACCATCATGTTGTGATCAAGGAATTGCAAATTTAAGCAGCCATCCCAGGACACACCTATCAGAATGGCCGAAATCCAAAACTCTGACAACACCAGATGCTGGTGAGTATGTGTAGCAATAGGAACTGTGATTTATTGCTGGTGGGAATGCAAAGTGGTGTAGCCATTCTGGAAAGCAGTTTGGTGATTTCTTACAAAACTGAACATATTCTTACCAGATGATCCAGGAATCATGCTCCTTGGTATTTACCCAAAGGAGTTGAAAGCTTATGTCATGCAAAAACCTGCACACAGATGTTTATAGCAGCTTTATTCATAACTGCCAAAACTTGCAAGCAACCAAGATGTCTTTCAGTAGGTGAACAGATAAACTGTGGTACATCCAGTCAATGGAATATTATTCAGTGCTAAAAAGAAAGGAGCTATCAAACCATGAAAAGACAAGGAGGAAACTTAACTGCATATTACTAAATGAAAGATGCTGGTCTGAAAAGGCAGCATATTGTATGATTCCAATTACATAACATGTGGAAAAGGCAAAACTATGGAGAAAGTAAAAGGACTAGGGATTGCCAGCGGCTGGGGGGGGGGGGGCAGTTTGAGACACAGAACGCAGAGGATTTTTACAGTACTGAAAATATTTTGTATGACACTATAATGGTGGATACATGTCATGATACATTTGTCAAAACCCATAGAATGTACACCACCAAGAATTAATCCTTTTATAAACGGTGGACTTTGGGTGACAATAAAAGTTCATCAGTTTTAACAAGTGTACCACTCAGGTGTGGGGTGTTGATGCAGGGGTAGTGGGGAGGCTGTGCATTGGTGGGAGGGGGGGCACAGACATGTGGAAAACTTCTATAGCTTCCACTAAATTTTTTTATTTTTTATTTATTTTATTTTTTATTTTTTTTTAAGATTTTATTTATTTATTCATAGAGACAGAGAGAGAGAGAGAGAGGCAGAGACACAGGCAGAGGGACAAGCAGGCTCCATGCAGAGAGCCTGACGTGGACCTCGATCCAGGGTCTCCAGGATCACACCCTGGGCTGCAGGCGGTGCTAAACCACTGCGCCACTGGGGGCTGCCCCACTAAATTTTTAAAAAAGATTTATTTATTTGAGAGAGAGAGAGCATAAGCAGGGGGAGTGGCCGAGGCAGACTCCCTGCTGAGCAGGGAGCCCAATATGGGACTTGATCCCAGTACCCTGGGGATCATGATCTGACCCAAGGGCAGACACCCAACCAACTGAGCCACCCAAGCACCCACTTCTACCCAATTTTGCTGGGAACCTAAAACTGCTCTAAAAAATAGTCTATGTGTAAAAAAATTTTCAGGCCAGCACTAAGGCTTTATTCTTTTAAGTTTATATTTTAATTCCAGTATAGCAAACATACCACTTAGCCTTTAATTTAGGAATTTTGTTTTCCCCAATGGATTTTTTTTTTCTGATTAAAGAAAAGAGACTCTAGGTATAAAGCACTCAAATTAAAACAAACAAACAGAAAAACCCACGTATTCCAAGGTTGTGTGTCCTTGTGGGAAAGTAGATGAGAACTGTATCTTTGTCTTCTTGAAGCAGAAAAATTAGATGTTTCAGAAATTAAAAGACATTTTAAGAAAAAAAATATTTTTTGTTCTATTAAATTCTTTTTATCAGACCTCATGAATGCAACACTAATGGCAGGTTTTTTGTTTTGTTTTTACTAATGGCAAGTATTAAAGCAAATTCCATGTGAGTAGATTTGGCAGGACAGCCATTGCAAAACACTGGACAAATATAAAAAAGTACATCCCTGTGGGAAAACCTGCTAAAAAATTAATTTCCACATGGTCAAAGTTCAGGCTTGACTCATTTGGAATGTTTTACAAATTGAAAACACTGAAACTGGGAAAACTCAGAAAACTATAATTCTCATTAATTGACTGAAATTACTAAGTAAATAAACTTCAGGATGGATCAAGGATACTGGCTGGTTACTGAACAGAGCGCATTTCAAGCAGAAATGGGCTCTGCAATTTTTCCAGCAGGTGGCAGCAGAGAGCTGTATAAGATTTTAATATGTTCCCCTCCCCCGCCACCCCCCCACCCCCCCCCAGGTGTGGAAATCCTAAAGGCAGAGGACTGGAAAGCACTTTAGTTGTCACAGAACACTTTCCTTTCACAGATAAGAAAACTGACTCCAGAGAAATTATCTGACCTTCCTAAGGCAAAACTCTTCATTAAAATTCCTTGAAACATGTCAGGCTATGCAGATTTAATTTATAATTACATTCCATGCCATGCAAACACATTTAATTAGATACAAGAAAATATTTTACATGAAATATTAAGTTATAATAATAAAAAAGATCTTTGGAGTACTTCCGGAACTCTCTTTTTAAAAAAGTTTTTATTTTAATTCCAGGTAGTTAACATACAGTGTTATATTAGTTTCAGGTGTATAATATAGGGATTCAGCACTTCCACACAACACCCTGTACTCATCCCAAGAACATTCCTTAATTTCTGTCACCCATTTAACCCATCCCTCTCACCCTCACCCCTCTCTGGTAACCATCAGATTGTTCTCTATGATTAGAAATCTGTTTCTTGCTTTAACTCTCATTTTTTTCCTTTGCATGTTTGTTTTGTTTCTTAAATTCCACATATGAGCAGAGTCATATGGTATTTGTCTTTCTCTGACTTATTTTGCTTAGCATTGTACTCTCTAGTTCCATTCATGTATTTGCAAAATGGCAAGAGAACGCTGTCTCTTTTTGATTAAAATCTTTTAAAAAGCCATCTGAAAGCTGTCTGGTAGAAAGTGTATCGAGAGGGAGAAAATATAGATTAGGGAAGCAAACTCAAATTTGATTCTCCATCCATCCCATGTCTGCTGTCGCACCTTGAATAAACCAAAATTCAAATTATTCAAATTATTTTGAATAAGTAATAAAGCTTTGTGTTTACTTGTAAAATGGAGCAATAAGATAGGACCATGGAGTGAGAATGTAGGGTTGTGCCATAGGACTGTAGCAAGGTTTCAATGAGCTTGCCCTTGTAATGTACTTGGCTTATCCATTGCAGACACTCAATGAATGTTACTTGCTTTTTCCTCCCACTCCAGGGTACACAGAAATGGAAAGACTGAGTACTTCATGACTAGGGCTGCCAGGTAAAATACAGGACACCCAGTTAAATTTTAATTTCAGATAAACAACACTTTTTTTTTTTTTAGTGTAAATATGTCCCTAATTTTGCATGCTACATACTCATGCTAAAAAAATTCCTTGTTATTTAGCTGCAATTAAAATTTTAGCTGGGTGTTCTGTATTTTTTCTTGCTAAATCTGGCAACTCTAAGTCTTAAAGACTCCTGATCTATTTCAAAATGAAGAAATGCCAAAGCAGTGTTATAAAATTTGTGCTAAATTTTAAAATACTTAACATTTAATAAACTAGAATTCCTAACAAAAACTACTTTGCCATATTTATGCTGGTCACAAGATAATGATAGGGCTTAGAGCAACTATTAACTCTCAGGACACTATAGGGAGACATACACTTAAAACTGCATCACAAATGTTTTCATCTTTTGTGTGTGTGTCTTTGTGACTGTATTGTAATCTCATTTGGAGAGGAAGTCAAAGATCTAAGTGTGAGGTCTTTTGTGACTGTGAGGGCTCAAGCCAAATGGCCCTCTGCCCATCCCCACCCGCCCCCCCACCCGTGATAGGCTACTCACTTTCTGAGAGAATAGAGATAATTGGTACTTTATCCTAGAAAAATGTTTTCTTTGTCAAATATGACTGGATCTTTTATGCGATTGTATTTTCTGTATTGTTTCTTTGTTGATGTTGGGAAAAAGGCAGAGGAAGCTAATGGGATGAATGCAGCCAAGGGACATAGTGGCCCAATTTCAACCCTGTAAAGAACTGGAGGAGCTGCAGAAAAACTTTAATATCCCCCAAAGGAGGGCATGTTCTCCTTTCAACCACCTGCATAAGGAGAATAATAGTTTATTAGGCACTGAAGTTGTCCATTCATCACTTCACAAGTGCTATTTCAGACCACTGTGGTCATCCAATGGCATCACAAAGGTACCAGGAAAGAAGTAGCCTAGACAAGTAGCCCAATTACATAGCTGGCCTCAGTGTTTGACATGTGCCAGATTTACAAATAAAGTTGGACTTTATTTATTTTTATTCTGACCATTTTATTCTTTTAAAAATTTTTATTTAGGGGCTCCTGGGTGGCTCAGCTGGTTGAGCATCTGCCTTTGGTTCAGGTCATGATCTCAGGGATCCTGGGATTGAGCCCCCATTGGGCTCCCTGCTCAGCAGGGAACCTGCTTCTCCCTCTGCCTACTTGTGCATGCTCTGTCTCTCTCTGTGTCAAGTAAATAAACAAAATCTTTTTTAAAAATAAATAAAAATTAAAATATAAAACTGAGTGGTGGGATAGACTTGGGAGTCCCTTACAGCATGATTCTTTTCTTTTTTTTTTAAGATTTTATTTATTTATTCATGAGAGACACACAGAGAGAGCCAGAGACATAGGCAGAGGGAGAAGCAGGTTCCCAGCAGGGAGTGTGATGCTGAACTCGATTCTTGGACCCTGGAATCATGACCTGAGCCAAAGGCAGATGTTCAATCACTGAGCCACCCAGGCACTCCTATATTATGATTCTTTACTCCTTACACATATTTTTGAAAATATTCGTTTTTATTTATTCAATAGTTAATAAATGTAATTTTTAAGGAAAACCTTAATATATGTGTATATTTTTAAAGTTCAGCTTTAGTCAATCAGAGAAAGACAATTATCATATGATCTAACTCACATGTGGAATTTAAGAAACAAAACAGAGGATCATAGGGGAAGAGAGGAAAAAATAAAACAAGATGAAATCAGAGAGGGAGACAAACCATAAGAGAATTTTAATCCTAGGAAACAAACTGAGGGTTGCTGGAGAGGAGGGGGGTGGGGCAACTGGGTGATGGACATTAAGGAGGTCACATGATGTAATGAGTACTGGGTGTTCTATAAGACTGATGAATCACTAAACTCTACCTCTGAAACCAATAATACATTATATGTTAATTAATTGAATTTAAATAAAAAATTTTATTTTTTTAAAGATTTTTTATTTATTCATTTGACAGAGAGAGACAGCACAAGCGAGGAGTCTGGGAGAGGAAGGACCAGGCTCCCCGCAGAGCAGGGCTCAATCCTAGGACCCCGGGACCATGACCTGAGCCAAGGCAGATGCTCAACCGCCTGAGCCACCCAGGAGCCCCTAAATAAAAATTTTTAAAAGAACAAAACGGTTAGAATAAAAATAAAGTCCAGCTTTATTTGTAAATCTGGCACATGTCAAACACTGAGGCCAGCTATGTAATTGGGCTACTTGTCTAGGCTACTTCTTTCCTGGTACCTTTGTGATGCCATTGGATGACCACAGTGGTCTGAAATAGCGCTTGTGAAGTGATGAATGGACAACTTCAGTGCCTAATAAACTATTATTCTCCTATGCAAGTGGTGGAAAGGAGAACATGCCCTCCTTTGGGGGATATTAAAGTTTTTCTGCAGCTCCTCCAGTTTGTTACAGGGTTGAAATTGATTTTATTTATTTATCTGAGGGGCGGGGAGTGAGTGAGCATGCACACAAGCAGTGGGGAGGGGCAGAGGGAGAGAGAGAAGCAGACTCCTCGCTGAGCAGTGAGCCCAATGTGGGGCTCCCCATCCTGGGACTCCAGGATCATGAACTAAGCCCAAGGCAGTGCTTAACCAATCAAGCCACCCAGGCACCTCCACTACTCAGTATTAGAAAATAATTCAGCATGACCTCTGATGTTCCCTCTCCCCTCAGAAGTACCCATTATCCTGAATTTGTGGTTATAAATATCCTTGCTTTTCTTTTCTTAAAAAAAAAACATTTTATTTATTCATGAGACACACACAGAGATAGGCAGAGACACAGGCAGAGGGAGAAGCAGACTCCATGCAGGGAGCCCGATGCGGGACATGATCCCTGGAACCCGGCATCATGCCTTGAGGCAAAGGCAGACGCTTAACCACTGAGCCACCCAGGTATCCCATGTCCTTGCTTTTCATTATTGTTTTAGCATATGTGTTTATATGTGTTTAAAATTTGAAAAGAAATATGGCATGCAAACAAAATCATGCATGGAAGTATATGTTTACTCTGAAAAACAACAATAAAAGGAACACTTGTAAATCTATTTCCAGGCCAAGAAAGAACATTATCATATCCCAGAAGACTCATGTATGTATCTCTCCAACTGGATCTTCTATTTTCATCCCAGAGATGAATATTGTCTGGAATTTTGTATTAGCCATTTTCATTGTGGTAAAATATACACAACATTTACCATTTTAACCATTTGTAAGTGTACAGTTAGTTGCATTAAGTACATTCAAAATGTTGTGCAACTGCAACACCTTCACCCATCTTCAGAACTTTTTCCTCTTTCCAACTGAAACTCTGCACCTATTAAACACTAATTCTCCATTCCCTTCTCCCCTCAGCAGCTGGCAACCACCTTCCTACTTTCTTTCTTTATGAATTTACCACTGTAGGTTCCTCATGTAAGTGGAATCATATATGTCCTTTCATGACTGACTTGCTTAATTTAGTATAAATTCTTCAAGGTTCATCCCTGTTATAATATATGTCAGAATTTCTTTCCTTTTAAAGACTTAATAATTAATGTGTTAAATGCAGATTGCATTGAATTTATAGGTTTATTTGAGGAGATGATTTTTTTTTTGAGGAGATGATATTTTTATTAATGAGTTTTGCAGTCTATGAACATAGTATAGCCCTTTATTTTAGTATTCTTTAATATCTCTCTCTCTTTTTTTAAAGATTTTATTTATTCATGAGAGAGAGGCACACAGAGAGAGAGAGAGAGTCAGAGATACAGGCAGAGGGAGAAGCAGACTCCATGCAGGGAGCCTGATGTGGAACTCGATCTTGGGTCTCCAGGAGCAGGCCCTGGGCTGTAGGCGGCGCTAAACTGCTGAGCCACCTGGCTGCCCTCTTTAACATCTCTTGATAAAGTTTTATAATTTTCCTTCATGGAGGTCTGGTACATCCTTTGTTAGATTTATTCCTAGGTATTTCATATTATTTATTTGATTATAAATATCTCTTTTAAAAGTACAATTTTGGGCCACCCGTCTGGCACAGTTGGTTAAGTGTCCAACTCTTGGCTTTGGCTCAGGTCATGTTCTTAGTGACATGAGATGGAGCCCTGACTTAGGCTCCATGCTCAGTGGGAGTCTGCTTGAGATTCTGTCTCTCCCTCTACCTCTGTCCCCTGCCTGCCCCCCCCCCCCCCACTCCATCCACGGGCACTCTCTCTCTCTCAAATAAATAAATAAATCTTTTTCTAAAAGTATAATTTCTATCAGTACATGGTATGTAGAAATGCACTTGATTTTCATTTATTGATTTTTGCATCTAATGCTTGCTAAATTCTTATTAATTCTTGTGATAATTTCTGTAGATACTTGGAGATTTTCAGTGACTAATACTATTATCTACTAATAATGAGTTTTCTTTCTTTCATTCCAAATTTTATACTTATTCTTACTCTGCTGGTCTCCAGGACAATACAGAAAATCAACCATTTTTGTCTTGTTTCCAGTCTTAAAGGAAATAATTTTTGTATACCACCATTATGTTTGCTAATAGTTTTTCTTTTTTTCTTTATTTTATTATTTTTTAAAGTTTATTTATTTAAGTAATCTCTACACTCACCATGGGGTTCAAACTCATGACCCTGAGATCAAGTCATGTGCTCCATTGACTAAGCCAGCCAGGTCCTCTATTTTTCTTTTTTGAATTGACCTTTGAACAACATGGGTTTGAGCTATGCAATTTCACTTATATGCGGGTTTTTTTTTTTTTTTACAGTACAGTCCTGTAAATATATTTTCTCTGCCTTGTTATTTTCTTAATAATATTGTCTTTTCTCTAGTTTAGAGTAAGAATGCAGTGTATGATACATATAAAAATAAGTGTTAATTGACTATATTATTGGTCAAGCTTCTGGTCAATAGTAGACTATTAGTTGAGGTTTTGGGGAGTCAAAAATTATTTTTTTTATTTTTTTAAATTTTTATTTATTATTTATGATAGTCACAGAGAGAGAAAGAGAGAGAGAGAGAGGCAGAGACACAGGCAGAGGGAGAAGCAGGCTCCATGCACCGGGAGCCTGACGTGAGACTCGATCCCGGGTCTCCAGGATCGCGCCCTGGGCCAAAGGCAGGCACTAAACCGCTGCGCCATCCAGGGATCCCTGGGGAGTCAAAAATTATACGTGGATTTTTGACTATGTAGGAGGTTAGCACCCCTAAGCCTCATGTCATTCAAGGATCAACTATATTTGGTTCCCTTTTTATGCTATTTTCCCTCTTCTCTTTTAACTTTTTAAAAAATTACTTTTTATCACTTCTCATTTCCCCCTCTATTAGTGTAGAAGCTAAATATTCTATTCCTAGACTTTTAGTAGTTAATCTGAAATTTTATCTTGCATAGTTAACTCATCAAACCCAAAGTAAATCATTATTCTTTTGCCTTCTTCCAAACACTGTAAGGACAATAATTTCCATTACCCATATTCTGACTTCTGACTTCTTGCTAGGTTTATATTTATTTATTTATTTATTTATTTATTTATTTATCTGTAAAGCTTTCTTATGCACAGCCAGGAGGGGGCTTGGTCCTCTTGGCAGCTGCTTTCCTCTTGGTGGCCAGGACACTGCTCAGTTCTCTTGTTTCCTCTTGGTGTAGTTATGTATCTCTACTGTTTTCTTGATGAACTTGAAGGCCTGCCTGTCCTTGGAGACTTTGAGCAGCTCCATGGTGTGTTGTTCATATTCCATTTAGATAAAAATTGCACATCTCTTGGATTATGCCCCACTGGAGCATGGTGTGCTTGATGAGGCACCTGGGTTACATCTATGTCTTGGCTTTGTTGTGCCCAAGATTGCGAATCCGAGAAACCACCAAGGAGCCGACACCGATGCAAGCACACAAGGGTTTATTAGCAAGCTTGAGCTTGGGTCCAAGTATATACCGACACAGCGGAACAGGGACTTGGACCCCGAAGTGGGTTACAGCTGGGTTTTTTATAGGCTGGTCTAGGGGATTTTCAGAAGGGGTGGACGAATTTCTCAAGTTCTGTTTACATTCTGATATGGGGCTTTCAAGGGCATTGAGCTCTGTTCTCATTCTAATATGGGACTTTCTACCACAGGTGGGGACTCTGTTGTCTTTCTGATATGGGATTCTATGGCCAGGGCAATTCTGAGCTCTGTTGTCTTTCTGATATGGGATTCCCTGCCAAGGACATTGAGGACATTCTGCAATTTTTCCGGTAAAGTTCAGCTATTATTCACAGGGGCCTAAAATGGCTGTACTTGTACTAATGCTAAACTTTAGGTGGGATGGCCTTAATTTTTCTTGGCCTCCACAGCTTGTTCACATTCTTGGTCACCTCGCACCCCTTGTTGAGATCCATGGCCATGGGATAGTACAGAACCATGGCTGGACCTGTACTGCAGCCCCAGGGGCCAGATGACAGCAGATAGATAGCCTTTTGTTAGTTTTTCAATGCCATAGGACATTATTATAGTTTTATACAGTCAATAGAAGTTCAGTAAAGTAGATAGTCCATATTTGATTAATTATTTTACCACTTTTGTCTCTCTTCATTCCTTCCATTGGAGATTACTTTTCTTCTGCTTGAAATACATACCGTAAGGGGTGGCTGGGTAGCTTAATTGATAGGGTGTCTGACTCTTGATTTTGGCTCAGGTCATAATCTCAGGGTTGTGAGATTGAGCCTTGAGCCTTGCCTTGGGCTCCATGCTCAGCTGCTTAAAATTCTTTCTCTCTCTCTCTCTCCCCCTCTGCCCTTCCCCCCTCTCCCACCAGATTGCACACACCTGCCTGCATGCACTCTCTCTCACTCTAAAACCCCCTACCCCAAAATACTTTGAAATTTCCTTTGGTGATACTCTTTGGTAGCAAATGCTTTTAGTTTTTATTTGTTTGAAATTCCTTCTTTTCACCTTTTTTTTTTTTTTTAAGTAGGGTCCATGCCCAATGTGGCATTTAAACTCATGACCCCAGAGATTAAGAGTCCCATACTTTATCAACTGAGCCAGCCCAGAGCCCTTTACCTTTGTTCTTTACAGATTTTCAGTGGGTATAGAATTCTAGGTTGATTGTAATTTCCTCTCAACACAATGAATTCCATTATCTTTTGACTCTTATTGCTCTCGAGATACCAGCCATTAGTTTAATTGTTGCAGCTTTGAAGTTATCTGACTTTTTTCTCTCCTTTTACAATCTAGATTCTGTCTTTGGTAACCTGCAATTTTATTACAATGTGTTGGAATGCAAATTTCCTTTTATTTCTAGTAGGGATTCATTGGGATTCTTAAATCTGAGTATCCTTCTGTTTCCCATTTCTTTGTCTCACTGTGCTCAGAATCATTTCTTTAGACATCTAGCTCATGAATTCCTTCTTCACTGTGTCTGTCTGCTATTAAATTTGTCCACTGAGCTTTACATTTTTTAATTATTCCATTTCTCATTTCCAGATTTTTAAAAAAGATTTTATTTACTTGAAAGAGAGAGAGAGCATAAGCACAGGGAGCAGCAGAGGGAGAAGTAGACTCCCTACTGAGCAGGGAGCCAAACATGGGGCTTGATCCCAGGACCCTTGGGATCATGACCTGAGCCAAAGGCAGATGCTTAACTGAGTGAGACACTCAGGCACCCTCACTTCCAAACTTTTATTTCCTTTTTACATCTGTGTGATCATTTTTTACAGTCTCATTATTTACTCATTTATTTCTTAAATAAATTTTTTTTCTTAAAAATATTTATTTTTTATTTCTTAAAAGCCCTAAAGTAGTTATTTTATATCAGGTTTCTGATCAGTCCTATATCTAAAGTTTATAAATCTGATTCTGCTGTGTTTCAGCTTCTCTTGCTAATGGTCCCTAGTTTCCTTGGATTTTATGATTTTCACTGAGAGTAGACATTTCTTAAAGCTTTCTTTACCTATGTGAGTTTGGAGGGATCCTGAGATAAAGATGGGTTCATCTAGAGAGGATTTGCATTTGCTTCTCCCAATACTTCAGGCACTCAGGGCCACTTTACATTAAATTTTCTGCTGAAGGCTTTCAGCCCAAACAACTAATATGGATGTGGGCTGCAAACTTGTGTGGGGACTAGCTTTGGGTACACATTCTTGGGAGTTAGTTTCACTTGCACATGGTACCAAGAACCAAGATGGCCCATTTTGGTTGCAAACCCTCCAGGTAGAAGCATTAGACTTACAGATCTTCCTTGATTTACAATGGGGTTACCTTCGATAAACCTGTGGTAAATTGAAAATACCATTAAGTCGAAATAGCATTTAAGACACCTAACCTACGGAACATCGTAGCTTAGCCTAGCCTCCCTTGAATGTACTCAGGACACATATATTAGCCTGCAACTGGACAAAATACAAAGCCTATATTTTGTAATAAAGTGTTGACTATCTCATGTAATTTACTGATTACCTTACTGGAAATGTAAAACAAATGGTTGTATGGGTACAGAGTGGTTGTAAGTGTATCGATTGTTTACATTCCTGATTGCCCTGTCCAGCATCATGAGAAAGATTCATACTGAATATTGTTAGCCCAGGAAAAGACCAAAATGCAAAATTTGAAATATAGTTTCTATGGAATGGGCATCACTTTCGTACCATGTAAAGTCGAAAAATTACAAGCTGAACCATCACAAGTCGGGGACTATCTGTATATCTAGATTAGCCTAATGGTGAAGGTATAGTCTTTATGGCCACAGGGAAGGATATCCAACCAGAATCTCCCCTCCAGGCAGACTCAGGCTCTGTCTTCTGACCCTGGAGCTCCTTGTGAGGAGCTGAGTTGAAAACTGAGTGCTAACTGGTTTGACAATTGCTCCATTTATCTCTCGAACTCCTACTGTCACATGGTTTGGGCTATTTCTTACTTTTATTCATGTATTTAGGGAAGATATTTTTAGTATTTTATCCAGAGCATTTAGTTGTTTCCAGCAGTTAATGTGCCCGGGTTCGTTATATCATGTGAAATGGAAGTCTGCATCACTTACTTTTCTTTTTCTTTTCTTTTCTTTTCTTTTCTTTTCTTTTCTTTTCTTTTCTTTTCTTTTCTTTTTTTTCTTTTTCTTTTTCTTTTTCTTTCTTTCTTTTTTTTTTTTTTTTGCATCACTTATTTTTTAATAATATTATTTTTTGAAAAAAATTTAGGTCTTAGGGCGCCTAGGTGGCTCAGCGGTTGAGGTCTGCCTTTGGCTCAGGGTGTGATCCTGGAGTCCTGGGATGGAGTCCCGCATCCGGCTCCCTGCGTGGAGCCTGCTTCTCCCTCTGCCTATGTCTCTGCCTCTCTCTGTGTCTCTCATGAATAAATAAATAAATAATTTATGTCTGTAAATAATCTCTACACACAACATGGGGCTCAAACTCACAACCTTGAGATCAAGAGTGCACATTCTACAAACTGAGCCAGCCAGGCACCCCCTATTTTTCAAGAATCCTCTTAAAGTTCCTCTAGAAAATCCTCAGGCCTTTATGTGTCAAACTTTTACCCATCTCTTTACATCATTTCCCCGCTCTCAATACCCTGTCCTTTGAGTATGACATACTCACCGAATTTTAGCATGTGAACCTGATGGCTTGGGCTGATGAAGAATGTAATGTTAGGTGGAGAAAAAGATTTCAAGGGCAGCTGAAATTTGCAATGTGCATGCAGTTTTGGATTTTTTTTTTTTTTGCCTTTTTTTTTAATGGTTTAAACTTCAGTTTTGAAGTACTCCTAAATAGCCCTGTTGTTTATTTTCCTTGTTAACATTTCTGGTATACAGAACAGTTTAGTGTTTATCAAAGGAATATTTTTAAGGACAGCATGATCACATTGCATTGGATGGTCTCCATTTTTAGCATGTCTGGTTTCGAAGCACGTCACTGAAACATTTTGAACATCTGATTCTCCACATTTCATCAAATAACATGCTTTATTTTCTATGAATGCAATGATTATTGCAGCCAGAGTCAAGAAAACAGAGCAAAGAGGAGATGAGACGGTAAACATAACCTTCTCTCCTTCCACTTCTCAGCCCAAAAGGGCTTTGCTTTTTTTCGCTTTCCTTCTGTTTCCTCAAAGCTTCTCTGACCAGCCAGAGGAAGTCATCTCCTCTCCCCCTGGAAGGGAATGAAGATTATACTTTTTTTTTTTTTATTTCATTTATTTATTCATGAGAGACACACAGAGAGAGGCAGAGACATAGGCAGAGGGAGAAGCAGGCTCTCTGTGGAGAGCCCGATGTGGAACTTTATCGCAGGACCCCGGGATCACGACCTGAGCCAAAGGCAGACACTCAACCACTGAGCCACCCAGGTGCCCCTAAAGATGGTACTCTTATTCTCAGCAGCATCTTCCCAAGTGACCTGCTGCATCTCAGTATCTTCTGGAACATTCTTTTCTCCTTTGTCTCCCCCTCTCCTGCCTCTCTGGCCTCTCCTTCTGACCTCCTTCTCAGGTGCCCCTTCTCATCACCTACTCCTTAAGTGTCAGTGCTTCATAAGGCTGAGTAAAAGACCATTTTCTCTTTCCCAATTACTCTCCCCCATCTGTGGTTCCCACCACTGCCTTAATCTGTAACTTACAAGATATATCTTCAGGTCAGCCTCCCCAGGAGCCCCAGATTCCATATCCAGCTACCTACTGAGCACCTCTTCCTGGATGTCCATGGATTTTTCAACCCAGTACATTCTGAACTCAACGTCCCACCTCCAACCAGTAGCTGTTTCTCTTCCTGCTTTTCTGTTCAAGCCAGAAACTGGGAATGATCTTAGACCCTTCCATTTCCTTATTTCTCTAAGGAAAATAAGAGAAATTTATTTCTCTGCTCTCTGCTCTCCTCTAAGGCTGGCCCATTTTTTCATCACTTACATAGGAATATTTGTCCTCTAGTCCATTATAAATCCCACTGCCCCATCCAGGTTGGCTTCATCCTTTCTTGCCTAGATCACTACATTTGCATCTCAATTGGTGTCCCTGCTTCCCATAATATCTTGCTCTAATCCATCCTCCATGTTGCCTCCGAAGTCTTCCAGAGTGATTGATAGAACACAAATCGGATACCTTTCCCTTGCTTAAAATCCTCTGCTGGTGCTCTCACCTTAAGGATATGATCAGAGGTCCTCGGGGTAGCATGCCATGCTCCCCCACCCTGGACTTGGCACAGGTCTCTCTTGTACCTTGCCACACCTACCCTGTGTTCCAGCAGAGCGAATTGCTCTTAGCTTCCAAAGGCTCCAGACTCTTGCACACCAATCTTTGCTGGGAATGCCTTTCGCCAGCTCATTCTAGTTTATCCTTCCACACTCAGCAAAACATCACCAGTTCTGGAAAGCTTCCCTTGATTCCTATCCCAATTCCTTCCTCAGTCTGAGCACAATTATGTCTTGGAGCACATTGGTCAGTCATGTGGCAGTCAGCCTCCTGGGTTGTGAGCTCCTTGGGGGCAGGAGCCATTTCTGTTCTCTTTGAGATCTTTGGCACCAAACACTGTGCTGGCACAGCAGGCTCACGATGGACTCTTTAATCAAGACATGTCTCATGATGGACTTTTTGATCTTGAGTTCTGCTTATTAGATGTGTGATCTTGGGTGAGTCATTTAACCTTCTATTTCAGTAGGGATCATAATATGCCCCTCACAAGGATTAAATCAGATAAAGCACATTAAAATGTTCTGTAGATTGCATTTCACTTATGTGCTGCTTTGATTGGTAGGCTTTTTCAGAATATATACTCTCTTGATTTCCCCCCTCCTTCTCTCTTGTTTTGCTCTGCTCGCCCAAATGCCCTGTGTCTCCTTCCTTTACACCTCACCGCTTCTTTCTCTCCCGCCTACAAATCTGTTCTCATCTCACCCACTCCAAAAGCCCATCTTCCTCCAGCCCTCCCTCCCTTCCCGCCGTGGTCCTCCCTCACGTCTCCCCATGGCTGCCAGGGCCCTTCATGGAGTGCCTTAGTTGGCTGCCTCCGGGCTCTCACCGCCCACTCCCTGCTTACCAGGCACCATCTGGATCCCGCCGGAGCGTCACAGTCACTGTGCCCTCCTAAGGGCTGCTGTGACCTCCTGTTGCCAAATCCCGTGGGCTCATTTTCAGACCTCATCCCACCGGACTTCTGAAGCATCTGGTCTTGCTGTTCACCTCCCCCTTGAAGCCTCCCCCTTGGCTGGGCCAGGCTGCACTTTCCCGGTTTCCCTTTTGTGTCTCCCAGAAACTGCTTGTTCTTTTTCCCATGGTGCTGGCATCCTTCAAGGCTCGGCCCCTCTCTCTTCTCTGCCCCATGATCTCACCCATTCGCATGTTGGCCACTGGACCGGCTCTGCGGAGGGATACCACGGCAGTCTGCACTTTCTGGAACCAGGTCCTTTCTGCAGCTTTTCCTCTCTGCGTCCTGGCTACTTTCGGGGGGACCTGAAACTCAAAGGTGTCCAAATGAAAATCATCCTTTTACTGCCTTTTCCCTGCCAACCTGCTTCTCCTCCTCGTTGTCTTATTTTTATTCATGGCCCCATCATTCTCCTGGTCATCTTTGGTTTCTGGTTTTTGCTGTCAGCCCACTTGCCAGCCTCTCCCCCTGACCCCCCCCCCCCCCCCGTGAAGTATCTGTGGCTTCACACCTTATCACTTCTAACTCCTCTGCTTCTTTAGAAAGGACGTCATTGCCTCTCCCCAAGCCATCTTCATAACATATCACAGGGTTGGCTTTTTTTTCCTTCCTTCCTTCCTTCCTTCCTTCCTTCCTTCCTTCCTTCCTTCCTTCCTTCCTTCTTTCCTCCCCCCTCTCCCTCCCTTCCTCTCTCTCTGTCTTTCTTTATTGAGCACCTACTATGTGCCAGGCACTACTATTTAACAAGCACCAACTATGTGCCAGGCCCTGGGAAAACAAAGAATGCGTGCTGGCCCACTCCCCAAGATCCTGAGAGCCAGCTGAAGGCTTATTTCATACGGCCCACTTGTTTTCAGCAGGGGCCATGATAAGTAAGCAGAAGAGCATACACTCTGGGCCCTCTATCTGGTCTCAGGCCTCTGTTTTTTTCCCCTCCGTTCCAGTGCATGATACTTGCTGTGCCAGGTGAACATTCCTAAGGTACGGTGACAATTCTGCAAAGTCCCTTCATTAGCTCTCCATTGTCTGTGTTTGTCCTCAACGTGTATTTATGGATTTTCATCAAGCACCCAGCCTGCTTCTCCAGATACTCCTCCACAGTTCTCCCTGTCTTTCCCTGCAGCCCGCCCTCTAGGTGGGTTTCTCTGAAAGTGCTCTGTTCCTGCCTCTGTGCCTTTCTACTTATGGTTCCATCTCTTCATCATTTCTGCCAGTAAAAATCCTAACCACGGTTCTGTGTTCAGCCCTGACTCCAGCAGGTAAACTCCTCTGATGGTGCTTCAGACCCTTTGTCATCCTCACAGTGTGCAGAAAACCAGTGATTTAGTGAGCAAACCCTGTGCTGGAGACACAGAGAGCTACAGCATCACCCAGCTTTCTGGGGTCAGCAAGCAACCCCTTGAGAGCCATCACTAGCAGCAACCAGTCTTCCGTGGTAAGGGGCAGATAACCCAGAGCAGTTAGGGGGCAGCTCTGACTCATGAAGGAAGAATGCAGATGGGACCAGAGCCAGTGACCCTTGGTAAGGATTAGCACCACGTCATGATGAGGAGAAACTGAGACCCAGCATATGGCTTCTCTAGTCTGTTGTACATGGCGGGTAAAGCACACCTCACAGAGTCCTGGGGAACATTCTTCGTCTCACATGCCACCAACACTTTCCTGAATTCTCCAGGTCACACAGTACTGCTATCACTTTTCAACTCCCATGATGTGTTATTTTTACATCTGCTGTGGCAGTTGGTGTGTCCCACCTTGGAGATCTGCTTATTTGTGCACTTTGTCTTATTCACCCTACTAGACTTCTAAGGACGGGGACCACAAGCCCTGCCGCATGAGAAAAGGAGATTAATAAAGTATTTGCAGACTTCAATACAGAGAAGTTTCTTCCACTGTAGTAGAAAGCAGAAATTATATTCTATTCTCAGTACTTCCAAGGTGACTCACAGGGTGACTTACACACGTGTGCATGCACATGTTCTCAAGAAATACTGCTGATTGTTGAAGCCAACCCTTGAAGGAATTATATAGTCCTTCCATAATATTTCAGTTTAAGAGGAAATTCCAAACCAAATGGAAATTCAAACCACAAAAATAAAATCAAGATTGAAAAAAAAAAATCAAGCATTAGGTACCTGACACATAAAAACTCCTAGGTCAGTGTCTGACGTGTAGTAGATGTGTTGAATAAATGTTAATATTATTCCATGTTTCCACGTCTACAGGACAGCCAACAGAGTAATGTGTTCTGAGATAGTGCATCTGAAAGAGACTGGTTAGATACCTTTCTTTAATTAGATGTTACTTGGGGTAACAGGCTCCTGCCTGTTGGTTTGTCTTTGTGGCCAGGTGGGCAGGTCCTTGTGGTATTGGGTTGCCAGATGGGCATTCTTGAACTTAGCAGATACTGAGTGTAGTCCCCACACATTGTGCTGAAATGCCACAGGCAGCCAGGGAATGCTTCATTCCCCCGTGGCGTGGGCATTTCTGTGATAATCTCTCACCCAGGGTCATTATTTTGAGGGAGTCAAGAGCACAGATTTGGAGGATCTTTCTTTTTAAGAGATACAAACTGATCTTTTAACTGATAAGATGACATGAGTTCTAATGTTTGCTTCAAAATAATCCAATAAAGAAGGATGGGTGAGCATACAGCGGCAGCAGGGCCCCGTGTTGATGACTGTTATAACCGGTGTCTGGTATGTGGCCAATCATGGCACTTGTTTGTGGTGCTCTTTTTTTGTATGTTAGAAATGTTCCATAATTAAAATTTGCTTTTGTTTTTTACAGCACAGATTTTATAGCATGGCAGACCGGGGTTCAAACCCCCTCTCTGTTATTTTTTTTGGCTGGGTAATCTTGTCATTTAACTCTTCTCAGCCCACTTGTCACATTTCTAAAGTGTTAATAAGAATAATTCCTGGGGGATCCCTGGGTGGCGCAGCGGTTTGGCGCCTGCCTTTGGCCCAGGGTGCGATCCTGGAGACCCAGGATCGAATCCCACATCGGGCTCCTGGTGCATGGAGCCTGCTTCTCCCTTTGCCTGTGTCTCTGCCTTCTCTCTCTCTCTGTGTGTGTGTGACTATCATAAATAAATAAAAATTAAAAAAAAAGAATAATTCCTGGTTCATAAATTTGTTGCAAGTATACAAAGCATTTAGGGCAAAGCCTGGGACCACCTCACCAGGCTGGCAATCAGCAATGCTACTAGGGGTTTACTTGAGCCTAGCTGTGCTAGTTACACCAACTCTTAGAGACAGTCGTGGCTAGGACTTGCAACCCTAGCTGCTGGCAGATGGCAGGCCTGCCGTCTTGACCTCACTGGGCCTGCCACGGCTTTGATACTTGATCTGGGGGTCTGGGGAATCAAATGATAGGCTCCAAGCTCTTTACTAAAACCCCTAAAGTGCATTTATTTATTTATTTATTTATTTATTTATTTATTTATTTTATTTTGAAAGTGACAAGGAGAGGAGGGAAGAGGCAGCGGTAAGGTCTGGTGATGCCAGTTCTCTTGGCTGTAAATGTACTGGGTTCACAGCTCTGTTGTCAGTGTGAGCAGGTGGGTGGGTGGGTGGGGGGTGCAGACTAGGAAAGCAGATCCCTAAAGTACAATATCAAGGGAGTGGGGGAGCCCTTTTGCAGATCTGTCCTCTTGTTTTCTATACTCCACTTTCAGCCATTAGCAGGCAGCCGGCATTTCACAGGCTGTCCTAGGATCCGGGGTTCTGTCTACCTGGGCACATTTCAGGCTTGAGCTGGCAAAGCAGCCCCATCAATTTTTTTGCAGAGGAGCATGTGCTGGAATAAAGAGAGTGAGATCACAAGGAATTCATTAGCATCCCAGATTCTTCTTCTTCTCTTTATGCCTCTTCCCTACCCTGATCCTCAGGCCCTACCCCCCAGCAATGTCTTTTTACCCTGTTGAGTAGCTGAGGGAGTCTGTCAAAGCCAGGTCAGAAGCTTGCCTTTTCTAAAGACGCAGCGTTCAGCCCTCACCAGATGGGAACCTGTCAGCACCACAGGCAGATAATTATCCTTTCAGCAGTGGGAGGCCTTACTATGAGTGGAAATTCACACACTTGCTACAGCTGTGGCCTCACAGCCAATCGGGGAGGCTGTCCGTGCACGTCAAGCAAGTGAGCACTACCTGGGTCAGTCTGCAGGATGGGTTGCGCAGTGGAGGTGGCAGGAGTGGGGTGTAGGGCAGATGAGGGCTCCCTTCCCCACGAAGCAGTGATGAACCTGCCGGACCCGCATCTGAGATCCCTCCTTGGAGGTCAGTGCAAGCCAGCCCATCCTTTTGGCCAAAACTCAACTTGGCTACCTCCTCTCTGAGTATCCAGAACTCAAGGACAGAACTTAGGATGGACTGATTTTTCCTCATTTAGTGGAGGAAAATCCTAATAAGCAGGTGGCCAACGATGGGGCACGCTGCCAAGAAAAGTAATGAACTTCCCATTACCAAATAGGTATTCAAGCAGATGCTAGCTGTCTGCCTTCCAGGAATACTGCAGAGAGATGGCCTGACATGAGTGGGAGTTCAGCTCCTATGCCCTCTGTCAAAGGTTCAAAATAGCCAAAGTAAAACCAATGAAGCACTGAAGCAGTAAATAGGAAAAATTTATTGTGCACACACCAAAAAGGCACTTTGCAAACTGGGAGCACTCGAACCAGAACATGGAATGAGGCTCAGGAGTATATTACTGTAAAGCAGCTTATTATAGTGACCAAGCAGTGACTGTTCATTCTTCACGCCAATTGGTTACAATACTACAATTGTCAGTGGTTCCCTCATATCAATCTGGGAAACAGTTCAAGTTTTGCTTATCATTTCCAGAGGCACAAGCAAGAAATAATCCAGGTCAAGTTAGCCTTGCAAAATAAGCTAAATTAAGCTTTGCCTGCATGACTAAACTGGTTTTGTCTGCTCAGGGAGCCTTCTAGGCTGGTCTATCCTTGATTTTAACACCTCCCAAAGCCTTCTTATCTCTGTAGGTTCTCATGGGGACAAGAATATGAATTTGGAGTTGTCACAGGTCCAGGGTTCAAAAACTGGCTCCATGGTTAGTTGAATGAATATGGGTAAGTCACTTAATGCCTTTATTTAAGATTAATTATATAGGCATATTTTATTTTTCTGATGATGATCATTGTAAAAAAAACCTAATTTATTATGGATACTTTCCATCACAATACACAGTCTTTTCTTTTTTAAGATTTTATTTATTTGAGAGAGAGCACAAGCAGGGGGAGCTGCAGGCAGACGGAGAAGGAGAAGCAGACTCCCCATAGAGCAGGGATGCAGGGCTCGATCCCAGGACCCTGAGATCATAACCTGAACTGAAGGCAGACACTTAACCAACTGAGCCATGCAGGCACCCCCGGTATTAAATTTTTTAAATCCAGAGTGTATGTTACACTTACAGCACTTCCCCGTTGGGACCAGCTATGTTTTAAGTGCTCAGGGGTCATGTGTCACTAGTGGCTACCAGATAGAAGAGGGCAACTCAAAATCTACCTTGGTTCTCCTTTGACTTGCTGTAACTCTGAGAGTTTAGTCTGCTTACCAATTTCGGCCGTCAATGCAGATTGGACTCTCTTGTCCTGTTTTATGCAATCTCCTCTTTCTCATAGATGTCACCCTAAGTACCATAAATGCAACTAGCTCTGATTTTCTGCATTTACCGCAGCTCTGGTTTTGCGGGGCCTGGGGTAAGGTACCCAAGAAGTGTGTTTTGTTTTTTGTTGTTGTTGTTAAAGATTTTATTTATTTCGTCATGAGAGACACACAGAGAGGCAGAGACACAGGCAGAGGGAGAAGCAGGCTCCATGCAGGGAGCTCAATGCTCCTGGGACTCGATGCTGGGACTTCAGGATCACGTCCTGGGCCAAAGGCAGCCGCTCAACCACTGAGCCACCCAGGCGTCCCAAAAGAAGTGTGTTTTGATTGACATCCTTGGGAATCCAACCATGAGTAAAGATGATGGGTTTCCTTCTTCTGGTTGAAATGCCCGTGAGAGGCTTAGTACCTCAGGACCACAAAGGACACTCCATAACCTCAGCTGTCCTTGCCATATTATTGGCAGTGGGCGAAGTGGAAGTGCTAATGCAGAGTTCTGGTCCAAGGCAGTGGGGCCTGGGAAAACCATTTCCAGTGCTAGGAGTTCATCCTTTATCCTTACAATGAGATGCTAGCTTCTGATGAGGGAGCAGAAGGCAAGCTGAGGATAAAGCACCAGCTGACACCCTGCAACCTTCCCAAACTCCCCTGCTCATGGGTGGGATCTGTATGGCATTCCTCTGGGAAACTTCCAATTCTCTTAATGTTAATGCTTTGCTAGAGGGAAAAACAAACCTAGCCTGATAATAGCAAGGCTTCCAGTGTCTTAAGGTCTTCTTTGGCTGATGAAAGTCCTTTTGGACACCTCCCGTTTTCTTGCCTCATATTCTATAATCAGCCATTCCTCACAGTCCCAGTGCAGCTTCTCTTCCTGCCTCTGTGCTTTAATAAAATCACCTTTTTGCACCAAAGATGTCTCAAGAATTCTTTCTTGGCTGTTGGCTCCAGACCTCACCTACATTCCGTAACTACATCAGTTTCTACCCTGGCAACCTGGAAGCACTATAAAACTCAGATGAAAAAAAAAATCAGATGATAACTGAGATATTGAGAAAGTGTTTTTGAAAACTAAGATCAATTAATAAAAGTATGGTGTTACTTGTAGTGAACTCCACATCACGTTCAGGCTGGAGCTGGGGCAGGGGCAGGGGCAGGGACAGCCAGCAGCGTGTCCCTAAGGCCCCCACGGGTATGAGCCCAGCTGGCCCTGCCTTTGAGACCTGAACGTGTGAGAGTGTTTTGAAACCTGTAAAACCCTCTACAAGGGATCCTTTTGTTCTGAGCAAGTGTGGAGGTGGGAGAGGAGCCACGTACATGCCACATGGATGAGACGCTTTGTCTTACGGGGGTGTAGGAAGTCCACCTGGCACGGGAGACCAGCTCTCCGTTCAGCTCCCTGTAATTGCTACCTGTCAGATCTGTACGGTTGCCTGAAAGGAAGGAACAGTCAGATGGAAGGAACAGAAAGGGCCACTGTGGTGGATATTTCTTTAACCATCAGATCCCAGTAGCAGAACAAGCAGAAAACCTGGAGAAGGCCCGTGGGAGCTGCTTTGCTCCTCTGAGGTCTCAGAGGCAGTTCCTTCCTCCAAGGGCCTTGTGGGTAAATCATCACTAACGAAGAAAAGGAGAAATTCTGTAGCTTTCAGGCACTTGATTCTAATCTGCCCTGGGCTATGATCCCACCCCACCCACTCCCCTGGAGTGTTTATATTACAGAAAGTGATTTTCCCCAGGAGCTGAGAATCTGAATTAGGAAGGCCAGGCCAGGAAGGAATTCATTCAAGAAATGCTCCCAGAGCCTCTGGCACTCTGCTCTGCATTTCTTCATCTTGTGTCCTTTCTTTGTGCAGTGGGCTGACTATGAGTCATGTATTTGG
The DNA here is from genome assembly GCF_048164855.1 of Canis lupus baileyi. Taxonomy (NCBI): domain Eukaryota; kingdom Metazoa; phylum Chordata; class Mammalia; order Carnivora; family Canidae; genus Canis; species Canis lupus. The sequence continues at coordinate 37,856,742 of NC_132853.1, forward strand.
GTGCTGAGCACTGAGAATTAATTTATGCCTGTTTTTGTTTTTGTTTTTTGCCAAATAACCAAAAACCAGCAGACCCAGCCATGGGGCCTGCATGAGTGAGAAATGCTTCCGTGTCTAAACATCCAGTGTCCTACTTCTGGAAGCTGCCGAACATCACCCTTCTCCCCTGAAGGAGAGGAAGCTGGCAATGGGAGAAATGAGGATTCTAAATTTGGAGTTTTCTGGTTATTCTGAGATCCCCTCTTGAGCCAAGCATGGAGGCTATCCCACCTTCCCTGGGGCCTGTTAGCTTGCAGCCCACTTGAGCTCATGGCCTACAAGGGAGCCACAGCTGGACTCGGCTTTATGTGCCTTTGAAAGACAAGGAAGGCTTTTCACCTTTTTGTTAAGAGTCTGTTTTTTGGTTTGTCTCTTTTTTGCTTTATTCCTTTGTTTTGTTTCTTAAATTCCACAGGTAAGTGAAATCATGTGTTGTCTTTCTCTGACATTTTACTTAGCATTATACCCTCCAGATGCATCCATATTGTTGCAGATGGCAAGATTTCATTCTTGTTATGGCTGAGTAATCTTCCATTGTATGCCTATACCACATCTTCTTGATTCACTCATCTATCAATGAATACTTGAGTTGCTTTCATATTTTGACTATTGTAAATAATGCTGCAATAAACATAGGAGAGTGCATGTATCTTTTGGAATTAGTATTTTCATATTCTTTGGGCAAATTATTACTGAATCCTATGGTAGTCCTATTTTTAATTTTTTAAAAAAGATTTTATTTATTTATTCATGAGACAGAGAGAGAGAGAGAGGCAGAGACACAGGCAGAGGGAGAAGCAGGCCACATGCAAGGAGCCCAACATGGAACTCGATCCTGGGACTCCAGGATCACGCCCTGGGCTAAAGGAGGTGCTAAACTCCTGAGCCACCCAGGCTGCCCTCTATTTTTAATTTTTAAAAAACATTTTGGGGATCCCTGGGTGGCGCAGCAGTTTGGTGCCTGCCTTTGGCCCAGGGCGCGATCCTGGAGACCCGGGATCGAATCCCACGTTGGGCTCCCAGTGTATGGAGCCTGCTTCTCCCTCTGCCTGTGTCTCTGCCTCTCTCTCTCTCTCTGTGTGTGACTATCATAAATAAATAAAGAATTTAAAAAAATAAAAAAAATAAAAAAATAAAAACATTTTGTTCATTTATTAATGAGAGACACAGAGAGAGAGGCAGAAGCTCAGGCAGAGGGAGAAGCAGGCCCCCCGTAAGAAGCCCGATGTGGGACTCAATCCTGGACCCCAGGATCATGCCCTGAGCCAAAAGCAGATGCTCAACTGCTGAGCCACCCAGGCATCCCCTTTTTAATTTTTTGAGGAACCTCTGTACTGTTTTCCATACTGACTGCACCAGTTTGCATTCCCATCAACAGTGTATGAGGTTTCCTTTTTCTCCCCATCCTTGCCAACACTTGTTTCTGGTATTTTTTATTTTAGCCATTTTGACAGGTGTGAGGTGATACTTCATTGTGGTTTTGATTTACGTTTCCCTAATGATGAGTGATATGTCTGTTGACCATTGTATGTCTTCTTTAAAGAAATGTCTCTTCATGTCTTCTGCCCATCTTTTAATTGGATTATTTGTGTTTTTTTGGTGTTGAGTTGTACAAGTTCTTTATATATTTTGGATACGAAGCCTTTATCAGATATGTCATTTGCAAATATCTTCTCCCATTCAGTAGGTTGTCTTCTGGTTTTGTTGATTATTTCCTTTGCTGTGCAGAAGCTTTTTGTTGTAGTCCCAATAGTTTATTTTTGCTTTTGTTTTCCTTGCAAAAGCAAGGAAATATCTAGAAAAATGTTGCTATGGCCAATGTCAGGGACATTACTACCTATGCCCTCTTCAAGGATTTTTATGGTTTTAGGCCTCACATTTAGGTCTTTAATCCATTTTGAGTTTATTTTTTTTATATTGTGTAAGAAAGTACGTCTAGTTTCATAATTTTGCATGTAACTGTCCAGTTTTCTCAACACCGTTTGTTGAAGAGACTATCTTTTTCCAATTACATATTCTTACCTCCTTTGTTGAAGATTAATTGGCCATATAATCATGGATTTATTTCTGGGTTCTCTATTCTGTTCTATTGATATATGTGTCTATTTTTGTGCTAGTACCGTGCTGTTTTGATTACTACAACTTTATAGTAGATCTTGATATCTGGGATTGTGATACCTCCACGTTTGTTTAGTGTAATCTGTTTTCAATTTAGGTTTAAAGGGAGCTAGAGCAATAAACTCAGTGTGTCAGCTAATCTCTTACAAAACAGTCAGCCTTGGGTATTGAAACTTTCAAAACTAACCACTCAAGGAAGTTTTTAGGGGTTGGTTTCTGCAGGCTGAATATCCCTTTCTCATATTCCTTCCCCAACCCCATAAAGAACATGAAAATAAGTTAGTGTTGAAAATAAATATAGAAAACTAAGAATGAAGAGTGATGAGAAGTTTCAGTGCCTGTTTTGGTCATAGTCACGAGAGCCTCTGTTGCAAGGATGCCTGTCAATGCCTGTCCCCATCCTGGGGTAAGTGGGAGTCTTCCTTAGAGGAAGACGCTGCCTTCTGAAGAGGCCACCCAGCAGAGCACCTCCTTCTGGTGGAAACCATACCCAAACATAAAGGTAGCAGAAAGCACCAGAAAATCCCCAATCCCCCACCTTCTCCCAGCCCCTCCCATAGTATGTCCCACTAAAGTTAGTAATTAACAAGGAAAAAAGAAGCAAAGGTCTTCAGAGCACTCACTATTTGTCTCCAAGTGCTGGAATGTTTAACCCTCACAAAGCCTGATGAGGCAGGTGCTACTATTTTTTCTTTCTTTCTTTCTTTTCTAAAGATTTATTTATTTGAGTGAGAGAGCACTTGCACATGTACAAGTAGGGGGAGGGGCAGAGGGAGAGACAGAGGGAGAGAATCTCAAGCAGACTCTCACTGATGGGGGAGGCTGATATAGGGGTTGATCCCACAACCCTGAGATCACGACCTGAGCCGAAACCAAGAGTCAGATGCTCAACCAACTGAGCTGCCCAAGTGCTGTCAGGTGCTACTATTTTCCCCACTTTATTTAACTGATGCTGTAAGAGAGCAGAGACATGGAGTAAGGTCACAGAAGAGGCATGTAGCATCACCAGCATTCAACTCGGGCTCAGTGGCATCAGAGCTCTGTGCTTACCCACCACAGGTGCTAGCTCTGAGAACCAGCAGCCTGGGCTCTCCTGCTTTCTGTGTGGTTGTGGGTGGGTGAGTCATTCTTGGCCTTCGTGGCCTTCACAGGCCTCGGTTTTTCCCTCTGTGAAACTAAGCGATTGGGGAAGTGGACAAAGCCATTCTTGTAGCCTGGGCTCCTATACACAAGAAGACATCAGGTACTGTCTCTAAGTTGTGTGGCCCAACTTGGGGAGAAGCAACCCAAGAGGGTTCATTTCTAAAGGGCTATTAGCTAGTGAACTGGGGTCAGTCACTCCATCTGTGGGGCCTCAGAGATTTAAAACTTCCACTTGAAACCAAGGCAGTATTGCCTCTTCTGACCCAATTCCACTTCTTGCCTGGGCAGTGAAGTTTCCATGGAGGACAGGCTCCATAGGGTCTTTGATAGAGGGCAGGTCAAGATGTGGAAGGTAGGAGAGTGGGCCAGCCCTGGCTGCAGGAGGAACCCACGCTGAGGAACCCAACAAAAGGCCAACTGACTTCTACTGACCTCTGCCAAGTTTTAATGACCTTACCTGAGTGACCTAGCTAATGACCCTGAGTGAATTCCCTCATGTACTGTGCACCACTGTGGTTTCCTTAAAGGTTAGAGCTAACAACAGACCTGCCTTGTAGGTGGATGATCCAGATAAAACTCGTAACACGTTGCCTGGAACATACCACTTAGTCAATGTGAACTGCTACTTAGTAAACGTGAACCCTTTGTCATCTCAGAGGACTAAGGTCAATAGATTGGGGCTTTTGTAAGAAAGCTTTGCTAATGCCCCATTTCATTGGTTTGGGTTCCTTCTTCACAACGAAGAGGGTTGAGTCCTTGTCTCTGGAAGCAGAAAGAAAAGCAAAATGACCTGGGGAGATTTTGCTCAGTCCATAGGGGATTTGGGAGAGAAGAGCCCCAAGGAACAGATAGGGGTGTGGGCAGCTCTAGAGAAGGGACAAGGTGCCTGGAGGCAAGGTGCCCTTTCGGCCTTGAGGAGAGACTCATGGAATGACTTTCTGTTCCTTGGGAGAGGGAGTCAAGGTAAAGGGCCTCTCCATGAGGCACTTGACTGACCATATTGGAGTTTGTTGAGAGCTGCCCCTCTGTGAATTCAAAATAGGATCTAAATGAGGGGACTGGGACACCTGGGTGGCTCAGTAGTTGAACGTCTGCCTTCAGCTCAGGTGGTGATCCTGTGATCCCGGGGTCTTAGGATCGAGTCCCACATCAGGCTTCTCACAAGGAGTCTGCTTTTCCCTCTACCTATGTCTCTCATGAATAAATAAATAAAATATTTTTAAAAATAAATAAATAAACTGAGAAGACCGTAGGGCAGGGTCAGTGGAAGAGACAGGATTTGTTACTTCTGAGGATTTTCAGACTTTCCTCAGCTGGACACAGTGAGCCTGATATTATTCCATGGTGGTGAGTCAATCTCTGAATAAAAATCTTTGAAGAGAACAGACTAAAGCTGGAAGGGAAGATTGTATTGTATGACTGGGAGTGTATGATGAAACACGATTGGCCTGCATTTAGGTATTTCTTTTTCAGTGCTTTTAACTTGTTGGAAAACTGTGGGTATGATTTTAGCTATCTTTAGGGACCAAATGTTAAAGTGTCCTCCAAACATCCGAAACACCATCCCCCAAAGACTTTCTCTTTGGTGTCAGCCGTTCAAGCGAGGATTCGGCCTTCCACCTTTCCTTCTGTCAAGCCTCATTGTGGCAAATGAAGTCATTGGTTGTCCTCCATTCAAGAAGAAAAATAGCACAGAGGCAGGGCCTTGGGTTCTGTAAAGCCTTATGGAGATCACTTCCAAATCCCGCTGAGGGGGTCCCCCAGTGGCGGGGCGGGGAGCCAATGAGGGGGAGGCAGGAGCAGTGAGGACATTTGCAAGCTCTTGGGACTATGTAAATAAACACCTGAGATGCTCACAGTTTCAGGATCCAAGGATGAGGATCTGAAATCCTTGTTCTCCCTCTTTTTGAGGCTCTCTACAGGCCTAGGGAGGACTCTGTTTACCCCATGGTCAGCTTCCATAGTTAGCTATGGTCATGTGGTTCTGGTGCTGCTCTGTGCTCCACAGAGAACAGCCTCAGATGGAAATCCAAAGCCCTGGTTTTGGGGATCATCTAGGCAACTTCTTAGCTATGTGACCTTAGGCAAGGCACTTAATGGTCCCTGGCACATGGTAGGTGCTCAATGAGTATGGATTCAATTAATTAATAAACAATAGGGACACCTGGGTGGCTCAGTGGTTAAGTGTCTGCCTTTGGCTCAGGTCGTGATCCTGGGATGGAATCCTGCATCAGGCTTCCCGCAGGGAGTCTGCTTCTCCCTCTGCCTATGTTCCTGCCTCTCTCTGTGTCTCTCATGAATAAATAAAATCTTAAAAAAAAAATAAACAAACCAGTAAACCACCTGTTTGAACCTCAGTTTCCTTATCTGGGAAATGGGGTAATAATGCTTCCCCATAGGCTATGATCATGGAGGTAAAATTGCTTCCTAGAAGTGTTTTTCCAGACTTCCTTGGGCTTCACACGAATCACCTGAGGAACTACTCCGAGTGCAGATTCTGACTCAGTAAGTCTCGGTTGGGTGGGCCTGACGTCTGCATTTCTAGCTAATCCTTAGGGGATGCCTATATAGACCACACTTAGAGTAGCTAGGCCCAAGATTTTAAAGTCCTTGAAGTTATTAACCTTACCTTCTCAGCCCATAGAGCCTGGACAGACTCTAAGGCTAGACTAACCAATTGATCCAGTGTGCCCATCCTGGAGGCGTGTCCTGAGACATGGGATGCTCTGTGTTAGAACCAAGAAAGTCCCAGACAGACTAGAGCAAGATGGTAACCCTAGCAGGATAATGGAAAGGAAGGGTTGCTTTCGTCTGAGCTGCTTATGTGAACTGGAGGGGAGAGGGGGGTAGGTAAGGCTGTTTGCTAAGGAGAGGAGCATATTCCCTATTCATCCAGGGAAGTTGGATGACTTGGCCCACATCACAAAGCTTCTTGGGGACACAAGGCTGGGATTACAGCTCCCACCTTCCAACCAGCTCCGTAGTGCTTTGTCCAGCAGTCCTTGCTGCTTTCTCCAGCACATTCCTTCTTATTTGGTGAACACAGCATGTTTATTTATAAATAAGTTTGTTTGGAGCCTAAAATCTGGCAGAGCTGATTTAGCTGTGAAGAGTTCAAATCTTTCCTCTCTTTGTTTTGGTGTGCTTAACTGTGTTTTTTTTTTTTTTTTTTTTTTTTTTAATTTTTTTTTTTAACTGTGTTTTGTGAACGAAAAATGCCAAGTAATAAAAGCACAATGAGGCCGCTAACGTGGTTTGCAACGCATCAATGCGGCAGCCTCATCATATGCAGATTTATTTTGTATCTCTAGATACTAGATTGGAAACCCACGAAGTTTACTTCCAGGGATTTACAAATCCCAAATAAACAAATAGCTGGGATCTCTTTCCAGACTTTCTCCTGGAAGTAGGACGGGAGGTTGGGAGATGGACCCCTGATGGACAGGCTGCTCCTGTACTCTTTAATGCAGGTCCTTAAAGGAAATACTAGTCATCGGACCAAGGCAGGAGTGGCGATTTGCAGAATGTACTAAAAATTCTTGGCACTTTATTTTGCACACTGCGGAAATCGTAGAAGAAAGTTGCTTTTTATTATTAACACTGAGTGTGGGAGTTCAGGTGGGTTTTTGTTGAGAGGTGGAATGGGGGATAAAGGAGGTGGAGGCAGAGGTAGAGAGAGACAGAGAGAAGTTGGCTACATTTTCTCTGTGACTCTACCTGGTGTGGGTTCCCAATGCCAAGGAGTCTGCCCACAACCAGAGAAGTGATCAACTCAAGTGTTGAACACTCTGCTTTTCAGTGTGGTTGGCTGGCAGCTTTTGCCACTGCCTTAAGCCTGAGCACAGCAACAGCTTTATCTGATGTTCTTAGCAATAAAATGCACACATGTGTGCACATACATGGATGCATGCCTAAATGTTTATATACACACACAGGGATACTGTACACAGGGGAGCCCTGTACACAAATTTAAAAGCTTGCCTCCAGTGGGCCATATAGAACTTTGAATAGTGACCAAAGGACATTTTCAACCTTGTGCTCCCGGCTGAGACCTGAAGAAGTGGCCTCTAGCATCACAGGCCTGTAGGGGTTGATGGCTGGGCTCATATGCACTCATGTTCTAGAATCAGAAACCCTGGGACTTCACTGGACAGGTCCATGCATCTGAGGGCAGCGGATTAAAGGTGGTGCTCTCAGCCTGACCTCAGGCCCTCCTCATCCCTGGCCTCTGTGTTCCTCTTCTTTCTCTCACGCTGACTCTCTTAAGAGTTGGCCTTGCTGGACTGTCAGCCAAACAGTGGAAGGTTGATCACAAGACCTCTGTGTCTCCTTCTGGTCACTCATTCTCTAAGTAAGCCCCTTTCTCTGGCTATCCAGCTAACCTGCTCTAAACCTTGGAGTAAAAGTCCTGCATCCATGAGACGCTTATTTTATCACAGATCCTAAGGGTAGCTGGGAACCAGCATTAACTCTGTGAGATGCCTGGCTCTGTATCTTGGGAGCACTGGACTATGTGTTTTGGCTTGAGAAGTCCAAAGACTCTTAATATCCAGTGACACATCCTTAGCTCTTTTTGCTGTAAACAAACCAGGCCACCTGCTGCCTTTACCACTGTCATCACTGGGGTCAGTCAGGCTTGCTCTGACCTGGCCAGAGGCATCTTGAACTTTCTCCAGCTAGAGTGGTTACGGCAGAAGCCTCACCAAATCCCTATACCTTTCTTCACTCTCAGTGCTTTTTCCTTTTAGGAATCCAGAACAGTGGGCAGAGCTCCCACTGGGAAGAAGCTTGCTGGAGTTTGGGAGCAGAGCAAATAAATGGTGCTGTGCCCTACATTTGGCCATGATAGGAACTGCCCCGCTGGCCCTTTTAGACACATAAAGGTCATAGATGCTTTGCTCATCAGGCAAGGGCAAAAATCACCCTCCTGCCGGCTGGGAGTGCTGGGAGCCCAGATCATTTTAGCGCCTGGCTGCTCTTCTCTCATTAAGACAGTTCAGTTACAGACCTTTCTGTCCTTTAGAAGCTTGGAAAGAACCCTATTCTCTTGGCTGCACTGTCTTTTTTCTTTCTCACATTCTGACCCTCCCCATAGCTCTTCCTTGTCTGGTTTATGTAATATATATATATATATATCAAGTGTTTGGAAGTGTCTGGTTATTCGCAGACTCCCAACTCCCCACCTCAGGAGGCCTTGTACTGAAACCAACTTCTTTTTTTGCAATGTCACCCGGCGACGTACATAAAAGGACGTGACTACGACGTAGAGACGGATTTAACATTTATTTGCTGCTGATATTCTTTACTTTGAATGAGGTTGAGCTATAGATTTTAATTTTAAATGCTCTTCAGAAGCAGCCCCAACTCATCCCTGGGACAGAATTCCCTTAAAACCAAGGTTAAGTTTGGGAGCCTAAAACACTTTTTTCCAAAAGCTTCCGGCAGAGCTGGGGAGATGGAAGCCACCTTCTAGGTCAAGGTTTTCCATAGAAAGCCCCTCCTTCCCACGCCAGCTTCCGCTGTCCCATCCATTCCAGCAGCTTTGCTCCTCAACAGAATCCAGCTGAAGTCCCCTGCTGAGTTTGTCTCCAGAAGCCCTCCTGGTACCCGGCTTCTTCTCTTTAATGGCTATAAAAATCTAGCTCAGAGGAGGAAAAGTACAAGTCTGGCAGGCCCTGCCTTTGAAGGTACTTCCTGGTGCTGACAGCAGGACGAGCCAGGGAACATGATGGACACCAAATGTGCCTCAGAATCTAGAGCCCCCACGGCCGTGGATGCAGCCGTGGCCAGCACAGCTTGCCAGGCCAAGGCTGGGCCGCAGTTGGGGTGAAGCCCATGATGCAGGCTGCACACACGTTCAATGCAGACGGACTGGTTCTCAGCAGAAAGGGTAATTCTAGGGAGTAAAGCCTAAAAATGCAACTCCTCCCCACACCAGTTCTTTCCTCTCCTCCCATTTGGCTTTCCTCGATGACGACACACCAGCCAAAGCCATGGCTGTGTTTCACAGATGGCCAGAACTTCTTCAGACTTCCAGAGCCACCAAAGCTGGGGCAAAATATACTGCATCCATAGCCATGAGGACCAGCTCTGGAGTCTATGGACCCTGAAAGACTGTGGCCCCAATCTAGAGTCTTGTTCTCTGTGTCATAGGGAAAGGCCTTAGGTGACTGGAATAGGGCATCTGGCCATCTCCAGGTGGGAGGGGCCTCTGGGATCCACGGAGGAGACCATTGAGAGACCCAGAAGGGGAGACTGCTCCCATCAAAATGGGATGAAATTAGTTGTTGTCCCTTAAAAACCTCTTGTGGTTGCTTTTTTGCCCCTTGCTCCAGGACGTGGTATGTGATGGCCACACTATGGCTCTGGTACCATAAGCCACGGTCTCATCTCCATCTTCACAGGGGATGTTCAGAGGAAGCCAAGAAAAGTCACTTCTTTGCTTTGACTGGTCTTTTTTGGGGGTCCTGGGATCTTCTTTCCTATCCTTCCATGGAGACACCTGGTGCTCTCAGCACTGCTCAGCCTCCACAAAGCCCTCCTTCTCATGGCCGGAGGGCTCGACCTCCGTGTAGGTGGAGTGGTTGGGGTGGTTGCGGAATTTCACTGCTGGCCAGCGGTGAGGTCTCCGCTGTGGGGGGCATGACACAGAGTCAGCAGGCATGGCCTCACCCACCTGGGACCCCCCACCCCCACCCCAGGGACAGTGCTGAGCACCAAGACTCTCTTTACAAGGTCTGGGGTGAGGGGGTACTATGAGCCAGTGGAGTTCAACCCCACTCTGCAGAAGCCTCCCTCCTACTGTGATCCCTCAACTGCTGGGAGCCTTGCTGGGTGCCCAAGGAGTTTGGGAGGAGATCATTTTACCCCTCACGGCATGGACTGTAGGACACAGGTAATAAGAGCCTTAGCAACATCCTGAGTAGAACCCTGAGACTGTGAAAAGTGAGGCAGTGGGTAAGAGAAGGAATGATCTGGGAGGTTCTGGAAATGCCAAGATAACCCTCCAGACAGTGCAGGCCCTGCAGCAGAGTCAGCTGAGGAGCTGAGTTGGCTGGGGAGCTGATGAACATGCACATTCCTGGGCCCATTTCAGACCTGCTCCATCAGCATCTCTGTGGCTGGGGATCTGCAGTCCCCTGGGTGATACCCAGTGGGGCTAAAACTCAAGGCTGACGGGTGAGGCCTTACAAGAAACAGGGGTTTCTTTTCTTCTTTTTAAATTTTTATTTATTTATGATAGTCACAGAGAGAGAGGGAGAGAGAGAGAGAGGCAGAGACACAGGCAGAGGGAGAAGCAGGCTCCATGCACCGGGAGCCCAATGTGGGACTCGATCCCGGGTCTCCAGGATCGCGCCCTGGGCCAGAGGCAGGTGCCAAACCGCTGCGCCACCCAGGGATCCCAAAACAGGGGTTTCTAACCAAAGAGGAGGAGGATACCTGTGCCTGAGTGAGGCACTCAGTGGGCCTGTGATCCTCGTGCGGGAGGCTGCAGGCACAGAGGCAGCAGCACTGGACCACAAGCCAAGCTGGATCATGGGCTCAGAGCAGGGGACGGGAGCAGGTGCTTGAAAGAAATGTGGCCAGAAGCGTGGCCCAGAGAGAAAGGGGCTGATGGGATGCCTTTGTAGCTCAGTGGCTGAGAGTTTGCCTTTGGCTCAGGTTGTGACCCTACGGTCCTGGAATCGAGTCCCACATTGGGCTCCCCACAGGGAGCCTGCTTCTCCCTCTGCCTGTGTCTCTGCCTCTCTCTGTGTCTCTCATGAATAAATAAATAAAATCTTTAAAAAATAAAATAAATAAAATAACAAAATAAAATTTAAAGAGAAAGGGGCTGGCTTTTACTCCCCAGGCTATACTTGAACTGGTTCTTCCAAATTCTGAGACATTCCAAACCATAGCATCCTCAATGAAAGCTCCCAGAGAGCAACTCTTATGAACTTACCAAGTCTCATCAGTTCTAACCTAAAAACCCACACAGCAGTCAAAGAAGCAGAGATCTGAGTTCCACTATGGCTTTGAATGAGCACCAGGCCTGGAATTTGGGGGTTGAGAGATCACCAAGCATTAAAGATTGGCTGCACGATTCCTAGTGATTTCTTTCTTTCCTCTGGAGAATCTTCTGATTTTCACAAATGGGGGTGGGGGGCAAAAGGCAGATGGATGGGCTGTTCAACAGGATGGAAGGGGTGCACCCTCCTGGGGGAGTCCTGGGGGCTACAAGGACACCGGCCAGTGCACAGTGTGCCAGGGTAGAGTCAATGAAGGTCCCTCAGGAAGGAAGAGGAGTCAGGCATGTGGGCATGAGGGATGAGGTGGGGCCAGGCAGGCACCCCGTGGCCAGGGGAATGCTGATGGGGAGGCAAATGGCAGAGCTATGGCCAAATGCTACACTGACCTCGATGAAGAAGAGCGCAGCATTGGAGGTGGGGTGGCCGTTGATGTAAATCCCAGCTAGGATGATGGCTGCCACCAGGAGGACCGCCAGCACGATGCCTACGATGGTGCCCAGATGCACAGGAGGGCCCTTTGTCTTGGGGGACAGGTTGTTCTGAAGGCCTGTGGAGAGACCGGCAGGGTTGGGGGTGGCTACAGGGGAGCAGGGGAGGTGGGAACACAAAGTCCCAGGTTGTGACAAAATCTCTGAGGAGAAGACCAGCAGAACCTTTGGGTCTGCTTATGAAACATGTACATAGGTAGAGTGGGAGTGAGTAGAATCATGAGTATGGCATTAATGTTGGACTTGGCAAGGTTCCGGTGGTTTTCCAAGATCACTTAAAAGTTGCCCAAATGTTTACTAAGGATCATAAGAGAAGTTCTATCCAATACCCATGCCACTTAAGTGCTTCTGGGGAGTTCTCAAAGGTTATGTGATGGTGAAGAGTTTTGGATCTGGAGTATGGCTACCTGGTTCAAATCTAGGCTCTGGTACTTACTAGCTGTGTGACCTTGGACAAATTACATAACCTCCCTGTGCCTCTGCTTTCACTTCTGTAAAACAAGGATAATAATGACCACCTAATAGGATTAGTGTTAAAACCCTAAGGGTTAAAACCAGATCATTCAACTGCTGAAGACCAGGGCTGGTATCTCAGATGACCTCAATAAGTATTAGCTATTTTGATAACAAAGTGACAATATTTTCACCTGTCACTGTCTCCTATCAGACTGTGGCCTCCTGGAAGGCAAGGGCAGTGTCTTACTCACCTCTCTGTCCTTAGCTCATAGAAAAAATGGCAGGCCCCATGGTAGGAGCTCAATAAAAGAGTGAACCAGGTCCTCTGAGGGCTAATAAACCAGCAGGCAATCTCTGAGAACATCCTGAGCATTTGAAATATATCCCACAGAGGACACTGAGTATTGCCATAGACTATCAAGCTGGAAGGTCATCCAGTACTACCCCTTTCTTGTATGACCAGAAATACAGAGAGTTGAATTGATTTGCTCCAAGGACAGAGTCGGCCAGTCACTAAGAAACTATATTGCCATATTACCTTGAGTGGCTACTTGCTTTTTCTCCCTACCCTAAAGGGATGTGGAGACAATAAAGCAGAAAAGATAGAGGAGCATATAAGTAAACGAAATATCAAATACTTTTTTACATGGCTAACAGGTAGAATGGTAATCAACAGGAAGTGGGGACTTTTAATAGGACATTGCATGCATCCCAGTCAATGTTCTCCCCTTCCCTTCTTCTCTGCAAGCAGAAGAAACCCAAGAGAGAAACTGCTGGGGCACTCCAGCACATGGTTAGTGCCACCATCTACCAACAGGTGGGACAGGTGAGGTGACACGCCCCAAGCTAGCCTCCTCTGACCTGGTAGTCAGCCCACAGTGACCCTGGAGATCTGATGATCAGGATTTGGGCTGAGTGCATGGTACAGAGCGAGAGGAATGTGGCCCAGCCCCTACTCCTCACTGCCGCCCTAGACACAATGCACACTCACACCTGCTGCCCACAGAGCGGTAATGGCTTCATCTCTGGTGGAAGACTGCATCAAACCCTGCTGTCTCAATGGCCTCTTCTCCGCTGCGGGAACCCAAGATAACAAACCCCAGTCCCTAGAGTTGGAAGGTATTTTCATCTCCACTGTGCAGCGGTTGTAGCAAAGGCCCGAGCTGGCTCTGGATGAGGGGCAGGAGCACGGGGCCATGTCACATCATCAGAGAGGAGATTGTTCCTCACAGTTAATCTTGGGAGCAAAGGACCCCAACTTCTGGTACCCTATAAAAAGTGGGGTGGATGGACAACTTTTGCGTACGTTTTGCCAACCCAGACAGGGAATCAAAGGAAACTGGATGTGGGAGAAACTGGTCTCTAGTCCTCATTGACTGGGAGGCCCATGGGGACAAGAGTTGAGGCCAATGGTGACAAGCCCCACGCTGCCGTGCCTACTAAGCCCTTCCTTCCTCCTCTCACTCCTTTCAGGGCAGTGACCAGTCCAGACAGATCTCTGGAGGTTCCTGGCTGATAAAAACTGTCTAGAGGCAGACTGTTCCCTCAATCTCATGGGCCCAGGAGCCCAGCCCAGGGTCTGGAAGCTCAGGTTGCTGTCGTTGCAGTCCTCCCCACCTCAGAACAGTAATAAAGAGGCCAGGTGACTGCTGCACCCTCTTCTGGGGGCGGCAGGGGGCTTCCAAGAGGCAGTGGGTCTGATGCGGAGTGGCAGGTAGCTCTGTACTCACCGTCGTCTCCTCCTGCATAGGGATTCAACTTGGTGTCATCTTCAAAGAGAAAGAGAAGGTGTAAGATTAGTGGAATCATTATGGCTTTGGTCGCTGTAGGTACAGACAGGACTTGAGGGAGATTTAGTCCAACCTTGAATTTTATGTTTGTTCTTTTTTACTTTTTAAAGATTTTATGTTTAAGTCATCTGTACACCCAATGTGGGGCTCAAGCCCATAACCTTGAGATCAAGAGTCTCACGCTCTATCAGCTGAACCACCCAGGCACCCTTAATCCTTCATTTTAGAGGCAAAGAAAGGGAAGCACAGAGAGGGGAAGGTGACTTGCTTGAAGTCACACAGCAGTGTAATTGTAGAAGTCTCCAAACAAGCCAACTTTTCCTAGTCTCCTGTTCTTTCATTCAAGCAATATTTATTGGATGTTTACTACTGAGTTGAGCACCGGGAGTAGGCACTGGGGGGAGACATGGTTTCTGCCCTCAGCGAATTAACAAAGGAGGGAGATGGAGTGAAAATTAAAACTCAGCATAATGAAGCTCTGATTGGGGGCCTCACCCAGACAATGGGTGTCAGGATAGAGGGGTGAAATATGGGGCTGGGGTAAAGTGTTCCAAACAGAGGAAAAAGCATGAGCAAAGGCCCCAAGTCAGTAGTTGGGAATAAAAAGCACTACAGTGTAGTTGGAAGGCAGAGAGGGTGTGAGTGGAGCACGGTGACAGATGAGGCTGGGGGTGGGGTGGGTGCCTCCAAAGCCAAGGTGAGGACCTTGCCCGTTTTCCTAAGGGGAACCAGGAAGCTGAGGAAGGACTGGGTGGGGTAGGGTGGTACCACAAATGCAAATCCGCTTGAAGACCTCCTCTGGTGCACAACTTGGAGAAAAGATTTCATGCCTGTAACTCTTTCTACACCACCAGGTGTGTGTCCTGTGGCTTCCTCAAGAAGTTCCACTGGCTGACCCTTCCTGTGAGTCTTCCCCCACAGATTCTTGTGGGGAACAGCAAGCAAGAGTTCTATGTCAGGAAAATGCTCTAAAGGACTGAGGCTTACTGCTTCAAAGCCCCAAAACATGAAACAAATGGAACAATCCACAATTTATAGCTTGTACATTTTGTGCCTCTTCCCCTCCTGCACCTCCACCACCCATTTTAAAGGCCTTTACTGGGGGCACCTGGGTGGCTTTGGCTTTGGCCTTTGGCTCAGATCATGATTCCAGGGTTCTGGAAGCATGATTCCTTATGCTTCTCCCTTTGCCCCCTCACCCTTCTCATGCTCTCTCTCACTTTCAAATAAATTAAAATAATTTTTTTAAAAAAAGGCTTTTTTCTGGCTTCCCTTTTGCTCACAGATGTTCAAAGCTCTTCACAATTTGTTCCCAGTCTTCTTTCCTCTTGTTCTTCTCCATGACTCAACACCATGGCAGTGGCCATAACGAAGCTGCCCAAGGCTCCCCAGAACTTGGAGAACTCTCAGACCTCTGAGCCATTGAATAAACTGTTCCTCCTGGAGGGGATGCCTTTCCTCTCCTTCACTATTCCTTCTTCAAAAGTCCCACCCCTGAGGGGAGGGAGCCTGGGTGGCTCAGTCTGTTAAATGTCTAACTCTTGGTTTCCGCTCAGGTCTGAGATCTTGAGATGGAGCCCTGTGTGTTCCTTGCTCAGTGGGGAGTCTGCTTCTCCTTCTGCCTCTGCCCCTCCCTCCACTGTGCTCTCTCTGTCTCTCAAGTAAATAGATAAAATCTTAAAAAAAAAAAAAAAAAGACCTCGAAGAAATATATTTTTTGTTCAGTAAAAACAGGATAGAATTCCAGTGTTCCTAGCCACAAAGGACCAATTCCCCCTGAGAAGTGAACAGTGGGGATTCAAAAATTTGAAAACATTTGGGGAAAGGGGAAAATTGGCTTTCTGCTAATTGGCAAATGTTCCAGGGGGACTCTGTTTTCATTGTAATGAGCTGTATTGTATGTACATGTGTGTGGACCAGAGTCTCTGCTGAGTTTATAAGGCTCAGAAAAGATGGCTGATAAAATCTTGGTTTTTGTTAATTTACCTCAGTAAAAGCCCATTGGAACTAAAAAAAAAAAAAAAAAAAAAAAAAAAAAATCCCTCTCTAGAGGAAAGAGAACCAGGTGGAGGGAAGAAAATTAGAAAGTAGACTTCTTTGAATATATCTGCTTCTATAGATTTGACTTTGGAACCATGTAAAGCAAAATTTAATTACTAAATAATTATTTTAAAATCCAATGTAAAAAGCACCTCTAAAAAGTCAAAGTAAAATGAAACGAAGTTGTAGACTTCTAACAGAAAGACGTTTTCTTTTGGAATTTCAACAAACAGGGACTAAAAACAACTCTGAGTCTATTTTGTTACTGCAAGATGAAAATAATGAACTGGCTAATCAAACTGGCCAACATCACCCTCAGCATCATTGGGAAAATTAACTTGATTCAAATCCATCTGTTCCAAATCTAGACCACTGAAAATCCACCATAGCCCCAGTCCACATCTACCACTGGCAGACAAAAAGACTTAGTGCCACCTACAGCCAGTCCCTCCCACAGTGACTGAAGGTGACGCTGTGCCCACAGCAGCTTTTCTCCCACTCACCCAGGGCTGGTTCCCAGCTGCCATCTTGTTGGGGGTCCATGGAATGCAAACTGGCTCCCTAATCAATGGATTGCAGTCATAGCCCAGAAAGACTCACACAGTGAAGAAATGAGTGTGACAGGTACTGAAAGAGTGGCTATTTTTTCTGAGTTAGTTGTCACTTCTTGCTGTTGTCATTGTGTTCTATTCTGTTCAGCTGCTCATCACATGAGCCCTTGTGCTGCACACAGTTCCTCCGGGTGAGGGCCTGGCTCTCCTTGTAATAAAACACACAGGCTCTGTGGCAGCTGCTGCCACCCAGAGATCACGCTGGTTCTCTTCAGTGGGTGGCGCTCAATTGCAAGTGAACAAGGTTTAAAATCCAGCCCCCCTACCTCCTGCCCCCTTGGCCCTCTCTGCTCCTGTGCTTGGCTGGTGCCAGAGGAGTCCGTGCACCCTCTAGCAGCCCGCTCCCACTAACTCCTCTGCTCTCTGGCTCTGCCCTGGCAAGGCGGGTCACTTTTGGCTGTATCCCTTTCGTTCACATCTCCCTGTACCCCAAGATAGACCATGTGAGATAACCTTTAACTCCTGGGCTGGATTACCAACTTCCTGTCTCTTCTTTTTCCTTTTTCATTTAATTCATTTGAGAATATATGCTCTCAATACCTGCACCGTATCCTGCTCCTTGCTAATCCTGGACAATATCAGAATAATGGAAGCTACCCCATCTGCCTTGCATTTCACCCCTTCACTATTTTTTCCAATCCCCCGGATCCACAAAGACCTTTAAAAATTTTTTTCAGCACCAAGAAAAGCAGTCAAGGGGCAAGATCGCTGCTTTTAAGCCAGGTGAGACCTGATTCCACCTTTTCCTGGCAGTGTGACCCTGGGCAAGTCACTGACCTCCCTGAACCATAATGGCTCCTCTATAAAATGAGGTATGACAGCATCAGCATGAGGATTGTTAGAAGGACCAAGTGAGTGCTGATGCCTGCATAATGTTAGCACCCTACCTGGCACATGGTCAGGACCCTCAAAATGTCAGCTCGCCTATCATTTGCTCCCTCCTCTAGGACTTCCCCCTGGCCAGACCCATGGGTCTGGTTCTCCGGTTCTCTAGGCTGCAGTGAGAAAGGTAGGAGGCACCGTGGAAAGAATATTCCACCACTTATTTTTCAGGTAACCCCGAATAACTGACTTTGCCCCTATGGGCCCATTTCCATATTTCTCTGATGGGCTGAATATTTTAAAACATTTGCCTTGGGATACCTGAGTGGCTCAGTGGTTGAGCATCTGCCTTTGGCTCAGGTTGTGATCCCGGGGTCCTGGGATCGAGTCCCACATCAGGTTCCCATGGAGAGCCTGCTTCTGCCTCTGCCTCTCTCTCGCTATCTCTCATGAATAAATAAATAAAATCTTTTTTAAAAAGAAAGAGAAAGAAAGAAAGACGGACAGACAGACCAGGCAAGCTTTGGCTCACATCTGAGTGTGGACTCAGTTCATACCTGCTACAGGGCTGATAAGACCTCACAGGCTCTGTGAGGACTGCTATTAGGATTACCTGAGGTGGCCTACAAAGAACAGCTGGCCCTGGGCTGGGATGTTAGCTTTCTCCTTGCCACGGTGAATCCCATCCCACAGTCCTGCCGTAGGCCAGCACTCTGGCTGGAGTCTGGGTATGAAGTCCACTTGCTTCAAACCCGGCCCTGCCTCTCCCTAGCAAGTGACTCCAGCTCTCCAGGCCCCTGGTCCCTCATCTGTGAAAGTCGAGGCAATTCCTGTTCCCTGATAGAATCCCTGTCCGGCAGCTGTGATGCTCCAGGGTGGTAGCCCTGCCCCATGGCTACTCTCCCTTGCTGCTCCCCACCCAGGCTCTGGCCTCACCTTCAGTGGTGAGGCTATCGATGAAGAGGGAGGAGGAGGTGGTGGTGAGGTCGCCGTCAAATGGACTGAAGGAGCTGTTGGGGGAGGCTGAGTCGTGGCCCTCGTCCTGGAAGTCCTCACATGTCTTTCCCTCCGCCTGCAAGAGAGACCCAGCCCTGCAGTCCCTCACCGGCAGGCAGGCTACACACAAAATAGCCCTCAAACAGGAGGATGGAAGGAGCACCTCCATCCCTCAGGTGCCAGAAAACTTAAGATTCCAGTGCATGGTTCAAGTGTGGCAAATGAACCGGGGCGAGGCCCTGAGTGCATTTGAGCTTTCCACTTTATCCTGAAAACGTCTTATCTTCCAAGGCAATTTATCTGTCAGCTGCTTCGAATCCTTCCTCGAGGAAGGAGCCGAGATGCCAATCTTAAACAAATAAAGCAAATCCGTACATCCGCCACAGCCAATGTCAGAAGTGGGCTGCTAGACAGGATTTCTATTCGGGCCAGAGAAAGCTCATCCAGCCTTACTAATAACGGCAGTGCTGAGCGCACAGTGTGGGGTCTGGGGGCTTATGTTTTGAAACTTTCATATCCCACCAGTTGTGAGAGGCAGGTCAAGTCATTAAATCTTTCTCTGCTCCAGTTTTCCTGTTCTGAGCAGGGGTGCAGGGGGTGGGGTGGGAGGTGGGGAGGGCACTGGCCCCTAACTCCTGGGGCTGTTTGGATTAAATCAGAGCAGGTGTAGGGCAGCATGCAGTGAAGTGCTGGGCATACCAATGTGCTCCAATGGCAAGAAGGGAGGGAGGGGGAAAGGACGCATGGGTGAATGGACCTCCTGCCCCCTTTGCCCCCTTTGCCTCCTGTACCCTTTGCTGGTACAAGGTGTAAGAATAGGATGCTCCCCACCCAGAATCAAAATATTGAGCATTCTAGAAGACTCCATCAATGAGAAGGAACCTGTATGGGATTCTAAATGGGAGGAGGTGCCTGGAACAATCCTCCTCACTCCCAGGAAAATCTGCCTCCCTGAAAATCCTGAGGGCTGGAGCCAGGGCAGCTGCTCCGAGGATGTCACCAGCCTCCCAGAGGATCCAGCTGTGGCCAACACCATGCCCAACGTACCTCTGCAAGCACCAAAAGCGCTCCCAGAGAGCTGTCTGCCCAAGACCAAGTCACCAGAAGTGCTTTTCTTAGGAACCCAGAGAACCCTCTAAAATCTCCCAAGTCTGATCTAACTGGCTCAGAGCAGTCTGAGAAACAAGTCCCAGATGGAGAGGAGAATTTCGCCAAGAGCCAAAGATGCCTTGGGAAGAGCTACTGGGGGAGGGGCCTGCTGGCAGCCCTATCTGTTCCCCACAGCTGGACTCACTGAAGCTTCTTACCTCCTGGGCACAGCCGTAGGCCAGCCACTCCTGGCGGTAGCGGTCAAAACCACTGGAGCATCTGCAAGGGGACCAAAAGGTAAGAAGTGTGATGGATTGACAGAGAAGCCCTCCCCTTCATTCCACTCTGCGCCCCCCCCAGTTCATTAACAGCTCTCCGATGATGATGGCAAGGAGGGGGCCGATCTCCCAGGGCTGCAGTGATCAAGACCACTGGGCAGGTGCCCTCCTCAGCACCAGACAGCTCTGGGATCGCAAGCCCAGCCCCCTTCCCCAAATACTCCTTCCTCAGAAGGAAGGGAGGCTGTCTGTGGCATCTCCACTCTCCCCCACACCCACCTCCCCAGGACCAGGGCCACATCTGTCCAGATGAGTGTATAGGGAGCTAGAAGGACTGCACAACCTCAAATGAACTTTAAGATCCTCTTGGCTCTAGGCTGCTATGAAACTGCTGAGAATCCAGGGAATTCACACAAATGTCTTCTGGGGAAAGTCTCGCTTATTCACAGATAATCCTCGTCTTTCTTGGGGGAGAGACCTAAACTTGACAAGCAGAGGCTAGGCTGAAGGTGGACATCTGCAGATTTAGCCCATATCTCCTTGTGTGATCATTAAAGGGCAGAAATGAGGGTCTTGCCAGAGGCTAGGAGAGATGAAAACCTGCCTGGCCAGCATCCCAGGAAAGGACACTGTGCAGCTCCACTGGCTGGAAGATGCCAAGAACTTCCCTAGGGAAGGGGTGGGGGTATGAGAATGAACCAGAGAATGTTCTCCATGCTCGAATTTCCATTCTTCACTCTGGTGCCAAGGGAATCCACTAAGCCCTACTTAAGCTCTGGGACATCTGCATGGGAAGGATAATATCATGAGCCACCAGTGCTGAGAAAGGATTCATGGCTAGTTAATTTTCTTCACCAGCAACCGCCCACCCATCTGCCGGAGACCTGGTGAGGCGGAGGATTTCTGAGCACTGTCAGTGTTTTCTTCTGAAGATGCCTCCTCAGGGTCTGGGATGCTTCTCCTACAGCTGGGACAGCCGAACTAAGCCATCCTCCTCCCCTGACACCCCCCGGTCCTTTGTGCCCACTACTTTGGAGCACAGAGGATTAGGGGGTCTATTGGGGGCTGGAAACTAAAGTTTTTTTGCAAGCCAAACTAACTGCTTCTTTCAAGGACTGAGTCTTTGATATAGGTCTAAGAGCATCACATTCTAAGCCCTGAGCCAACCAACCCAGATGCAGAGAAAGGCATGAGACATGGCCTCTATTGAGTGCCTCCTGAATGCCAGGTGCTGCCCCAGCCATATGCTACTCCTGTACTATATCATGGGACCCTCACGGTGATGCTGTAAAGCAGACTAAGGCCTTCATTCCCTTGGCCAAATCCTGGAGTTAAGGCCATGCTGAGACTCCGGAGTGGGCCCTTGGGGTTGGGGCTGGGGGTGCAATGTGGGATGAAAGGAAGATACCATTACCGAAGTGAAATTGTCTAAACCAGATCCAGCCCCTGGGTAAGGAGGGGAAGCTCTGGGAGGCTGCGGAAGGCAGAGTGGGTGGCGAGGAAGGGGAAGCTGAGAACCCACAGGGTGATTGCAAGCAGCTGTTGGTGGGAGACACCCCAATGGCCAGTCCCTCAGCATCAGCCCTGCCCACTGGCTCTTTAGGGACCTGGGGTCAGCTCTCAGTTGGTGCCGAGGCTCCAGAGAGCTGGCAAAGAGAGGGCCGTGCTAGGGTGAGCCCAGGCCCATGGGCATTGGGGAACAGGATTTCAGCCCCACATCAACCTCACTTGCTCCCTGCTGGAGCTTCTCTGTCCCAGAGCTGACATGACCACAGCAAAGGCAATGTCCACACTCAAGGCCTTGCCCTACCCCACCCCTTGCCCTCTCCCTCCCTCATTAAACTGTCATGGTCTCTGGCTTTGGGCGTATGTTTTAAATGGGGATGTGTCAGTGTGAGGGTTCTGCTTTCATCTGACCCATTTTAAAGTTCTCATGGCTCAGCTCTGGTTGTACGCTGAGTCATGTGGTGGCAGCCAGCCCCAGGATCCCAGGGCTCATCTGAGGTCATCTGGGCTATCTCTCCATGCTGAGACAGTGGCTCGGAAACTTGAGAGTGTATTAGAAGGACCACGCTGCAAAGCTGCGCTCCAGGAAGAAACAACGTGGGTTCTACCCTAGGTATTCTCTCTGAGGCTCCATGCCTTTTGTGCACAGGGCCTTGGACACTTTGCAAAAATACTCTTTGGTAGGTTGAGAAATTAAAATGATGGCATATTCCTCACCCATCTTTCCCCAGGTCACATACCCACAGCCCATTTTACAGGGAAAATAAACTAAGGCCCCAGGAGAGTGAATAAGAGCACAGCTGGTGGGAAGAACACTCAGGAGCCCCTCTCCTCCTGGCCTGGGCTGTGTCCTGTGCTGGGCAGGCCGCCTGTGAAGGCAGAAGCTTCTATTTCTGCACCGGGATATTTGAAAGCAGCGAAGGAAACGCTGACAGATGCACCACAGCTGCAAGGAATGCGGAGACTCTATAATTTGCAATTTGCAAGATTGCCCTGGTAGGCTCTCGGAGTTCATAGGGCTTCCCACTCTCATGAGAGCTCGAGTCCCCACAGAAATGTTTTTTTTCCCCCTCCTGCTATTTATCTTGGATGGATGAACAGGGCTCAAATTGTGAGTCTAATCTGTAAGGAAATGATTTCAGAACAAGGAGTGAAAGATGAGTTGGATTTAAGAACTTTATCCTTGAACCCAAATCTCATCCAGAATTTTCCCTGTTTCCAGAACCAAGCTAACACAGCTTTGTGGCCTGCCCTAACCTTCCACAGATGCCCACAATTTCCATACCCCCAGTTTTCAGGAAATCCCATTACAGCCTGACAAAGATCTTAAGGTGATGTATGAGGGTCACGGGGCTCTCCTCCAATGGCAATGGGACTCTGGAGCTGGCAGGCCTCACATTTGTTTGCAGATGAGGCGCCATGTTGAAATGCAGGCTCCTGGGCTCGCCTCCCAGAGATCCTGATACGGGGGTCTGGGGTGGGCCCCAGGAATCTGCATATTTAACACGAGACCCAGCTGATCCTGGGATCCTCCCAGCTATGGACCATTCTTCTAGAAGTGGTGCCGAGGGATGAACCAACCCTTCCAGCATGTGAGGACAAGCTGCAGTAGATGGGATCTCTGAATGGTCTTCCAGAAACTTAGAAACTGGGACCCTGTAGCATAGTCCCCTTGATTGGTCACAGGCCTCAGGGAAAAATTCACTCCTGTGACATTCTAGTCCTCGGGGGCACAGCAGACTAGCTAGAGAGACTCTCATGTTGGCAGCCAGGTCTGAGGCACAGGGAGGGGGCGGGGCCTCCCTCTGTCCCTCCCCCACAGCCCACTCGTGGGAACCAAAGGCTCAGCCTGGGCACACACCTCTGCAGGACATGGCACCAGCTGCAGTTGAAGGTCAGGTCCGAGGACACACAGGCGTCACAGCTCCGATGCTGCAGGCAGGCTGCAAGAGAGAAGGCGGTTGTCCCTCAACAGCACACCCTCCCCCATGGACCTCCATGGACCTCTGAAAGGCACAACTCTCCCAAATGCTGGGCCCTTACAGAGCTACGAAGTCTTTGTGTAGCAGGGACCCTCGTGGTCATTAATGCCACCCTCACTTGAGTCCAGCCCTGATTCTTCCATCTTTTTCTCCCTCCTCCCCTGTCCTCCTTCCTCCTTCCATAACCGGGGGGTCGGGCCCCGAGCTGGTGCTGAGGATTGCACAGTGAGTCCCGGTACCTGCCTTCTTGGGCCTTACAGTCCTAGGGGCAGACAGACACCAAACAGATCATCAAACAGACAGAACTACATAATTATCATTGTGATGAGGCTTGTGAAGAAAACTTACAGGGGCCTCGAAGCATGGACCAAGGGATCTCACCTACTTTGGGAAGTTATTCTGCTGGGCTGTTGCCCGCAATTACAGGAGTGAAAGGATTCTTTCTCTTGAGATACGTGTGACATAAACATCGTGTGCATTAAGGATGTATGACACACTGATTTGATACCTTTATATTGCAACATGATTGCCATTGTAGGGTTAGCTACCAGGCTGCTACCTCACATGAGTATTATTTCCTCTTGTGGTAGGAACAAGTAAGAGCTAGTCTTCTAGCAAGTTTAATGTTTATAATATGCTTTTGTTGGCTATAATCACAGAAAAGGATGTTTAAGATGTTCTGGTTTGCCCCCGCCCCAACCAGTGCTAGCTGGGAGCACCCCCATTCCCTCACATTTGGCCCATGTTGGGGGGATTGGCACCAGAAATCCTCCCCGGGCCTGTCTCTTCCTCCTCACTCTCCTCCTCACTCACCTGCTCCCAGGGAAGCCTGAGCACTGCTGTTTGTGAGGGTAAACCAGGCATTCATAATTCCATTCCTTTCTTCTCCCTCTCCTCTTGGAATTGACCTACCCTGGGATGGGGGGTGGGGGACCATGTGGATCTCTCTGCTCACTTGGGTTCACATGTCCTACTTGGGGAGTTCCCGAACCTCACTGTGCCTCAGTTCCTCATTTATAAAACAGGGATCCTGATGCTCTCTGCTTGGTACACGTGCAGTGAGGATGAAATGAGGTAACACTGGAGAGGGTCTGTGACAGTGCGGGCCATATGCTGAGCCCAGTAAGTGCTGCTAGTGATTGTGTGATCTTACTCGTTCTCTGCAGTGTACCTACCAGGTATTCATCCACTCATTCATTCATGCATGCATTCATTCATTCTTCCTCTTTTTTAAAAAAGATTTATTTATATCAGAGAGAGAGAGAGAGAAAGAGAGTGCGAGCTTAGGGAGGGGCAGAGGGAGAAGGAGAGAAAGAATCCTCAAGCAGACTCCCTGCTGAGTGCAGAGCCCGACAGGGGCTCAATCCCTAGACCCCCGAGATCATGACCTGAGCTGAAATGAAGAGTGGGACCCTTATCCAGTTGAGCCACCCAGGCATCCGCCGATTCATTCTTTCAAGAAATATTTATTGAGTGCCTGCCACAGGCAGACACTGTCCCAGCTGCTGGAGATGCACGGATGAACAGGGAAAGACAGACAGACCAGCTGTCTGCATGGATTCTGCAGTCTAGCACAGGAGATGGCCAACAACACACAGACAACAGAATCTAGACTAGGGTTTCTGGCAGTGGGCTGTGAAAAAGTGGCACAGGATGGGGAGGCAGGATGGCCATGGAGGTATGTTCTATTTGGGGAGGTTGGCGAAGGCGACTGAGGAGAAATCATTTGGGCAGAGATTGAGAAAAGGGAAGAAGCAAGCCTGGAAGAGGAGAATTCCAAGCAGAAAAGACGTTGAGTGTAGAGGTTCAGGAGGAGCATGTTCTAGCCATGTTCCCAACAGCAGCCATAATGCTAATGGCCTGGGCAGAGTGGACAAGCTGTGGAGCATAGGCATGAGGAGGAGCCACAGCTGGGGCCTGGCCTGGAGCAGGGCTGGAGAGCAGAGGAGTTAGTGGGAGCGGGCTGCTAGAGGGTGCACGGACTCCTCTGGCACCAGCCAAGCACAGGAGCAGAGAGGGCCAAGGGGGCAGGAGGTAGGGGGGCTGGATTTTAAACCTTGTTCACTTGCAATTGAGCGCCACCCACTGAAGAGAACCAGCGTGATCTCTGGGTGGCAGCAGCTGCCACAGAGCCTGTGTGTTTTATTACAAGGAGAGCCAGGCCCTCACCCGGAGGAACTGTGTGCAGCACAAGGGCTCATGTGATGAGCAGCTGAACAGAATAGAACACAATGACAACAGCAAGAAGTGACAACTAACTCAGAAAAAATAACCACTTTCAATACTTGTCACACCCATTTCTTCACTGTGTGAGTGTTTCTGGGCTATGACTGCAATCCATTGATTAGGGAGCCAGTTTGCATTCCATGGACCCCCAACAAGATGGCAGCTGGGAACCAGCCCTGGGTGAGTGGGAGAAAAGCTGCTGTGGGCACAGAGTCACCTTCAGTCACTGTGGGAGGGACTGGCTGTAGGTGGCACTGTGTCCTTTCAGTAGAAGAGCTCTCCAGCTGTTCTGTGTGCTGCTGTATCCAGGGCACCTAGAACAGCACCTGGCGTGTGGTAGGCAGTTTACAAATGTTTATAGAATTGATGGATTGGCAGTTTTGATAGCCCTGTTTTACAGGAGACGGAACTGAGAAGACTTAGAGAGTCAGGGAGCTAGGGGCGGCAGGTCTGGGTTTGAACTGAGGTCTGCGGGAGCCAAAACCCTGAGCTCTTAGCCTT
Organism: Canis lupus baileyi; assembly: GCF_048164855.1. Lineage (NCBI taxonomy): Eukaryota > Metazoa > Chordata > Mammalia > Carnivora > Canidae > Canis > Canis lupus. Next base: position 37,882,839 of record NC_132853.1, read on the forward strand.
GAGGTCCCAGTGGGGGCTTCCCTGCCCCAGCGCCCACCCTGAGCCTGTGCCACCTTTTCATGTGTCTTCCAGAAGAGTGACCAGGAGGAATCAGCCACAGAGTGCAATGGCTTGGAGAAAGACCATCCATATCTCTGGAAGAATCTGGCTAAGTCCTGCCCTACCCAAAGGTAAGGGAGAAATCCTGCATGGGGGTGGGGGAGATGCAGAGTTTTCTCAGGCCCAAGTTAACCGGCCTTCCAGGGGTTCAAATCATAGCTGCATAGGTCCCATAGCGCTGACCCTGCCCCATCTACTGTACCCACATAGGCAACCACATGGGAGCCCACAGCCTGCTCATTCCCAGTGGCTCTGGAGGCTCCTTAAAAGGCTCTAGGCAAACTGGCCCTGAGAAAAAAGCCTGGGAGCCTCGGTGGGGTATGAGTACAACCCACTGACCTTTATTTCTCATCTGAATTTCAGATGTCCTGAGTGCTATTAAATGCTCACAAAATTCACTGGAGGGGTGGGAAGTGGCTGAAATGTACAGACAGTGTCCCAGAAATGATTCCCAAGACGCTTCACTTCCGCCCAGGCAGCTACCCTGCCCTTGGATGTCCTTGCTCCTAAGTGCAGTTTATTCAAGTTCTAGAACTTGAGGTTTGCCCTTAGCAGTCCTTGAGGAACCCCTGCTTCTCAGGCCCGGGTCTCCTCTGCATAGAAAGAGGACAGCTGGGGTAGGGATGGGGCTGTGACCAGCAGGGGGTCCTAGTTGTGTGACCCCCATGGTGTGTGTGTCCTTCCTCTTTCCCAGGGGAAGACACCTGCTGAGTTCTGCTGAGACAGACCTAGTGTTCAAGAACTTTCCTCCTCCCCTTCTTCTTTCTCCACCCACCCTGCTTCCAGAACCTCCAGGGAAGAAGAAGGGAAGGCAAGGCAAGAAATGCCCCAGAGGGCAAGGAGAAGGGTCCCTGGAATGGAGTGCCGCATGGAGTGCCCTGGGAAAATACCTGAAGGGAGCCTGCCTCTCCCTCTGCCTATGTCTCTGCCTCTCTCTGTTTCTCATGAATAAATGCATAAAATCTTTTAAAAAAATAAAAATGCAAGAACAGGGGACACCTGGCTGGCTCAGTCTGGACAGCATGTGGCTCTTGATCTCAGGGTCATGAGTCTGAGTCCCAAGTTGGGCGTAGAGATTACTTAAATAAATAAATAAACTTTAAAAAATAATAAGAAAATAAAAATGCAAGAACAGGAGTGTTGTTCTCCTTTCCCTCGCTCTCCCCAGCTACCCTGACCACATCTTGAATAGCATCCAAATCGGATCCTGTGGGGTCCAGGGCAGCAGCTGGGGCCTCGGCCATGGTGTGCCCTAAACTATAGGTGAGTCGGGGGGGAGACGTGGGGCAGAGGGCCAGAGTCATGGTTCTTGGAGGACTGCTGGCTAAATTGCCTTATTCCCTCCTGCCTCTGGACTTTGGCATTACTCCTCATCTAAGGAAAATGTAACCAAAAAAATGTAAGGACCAGTTCATTCAGTTCCTGGATTATCTTTCCTGGGGGCTCAGTCTAAAAATTTTCAGAGGTACATTTATCTTGGGTTTTAATTGTGTGTTAATAACAATAGCTGTCACATGTCAAGTATAAACCACACCTCTGGACATGCCAGTTAGTGGCAGAGTTGCCATTAATGTCCTCAACTCTACCTACTGTGGTTCTGACTCTTACCACAGCTCTGGGAGGGAAGTGGTGTAAGGCTCATGTGACAAATAAGAAATGGCAGCCCAGAGAAATTAGGTGGCCATACCCACACGGGGGTTAGTTGTGGGCCAGGGAATGGAATCCAGATTGTTTGACTATGAAGCTCGTTCCAGGACAGTGGAATGCCCTCCCTCGGTGGGAGCACACTCTACTCACTTGGCAGTGGGGTGAACTCCACGGCTGATGTGCTGGTGACCTTGCTGGGGTCCAGCTCCACACGGTGGTATTCGAAGATGGTCCTTCGCCGAGATTCTGAAACAGAGGCAGAGCCTGTCATCAGGAGCATCTCACAGCCAGAGGCCTCTGAGGCTTGTACCTGGAGCCTGACAGGTGGGCAAGAGATTGCAACGAATGGATGGGGGAGTCAATATGCAGTACTGAGGGTGGGAAGTAAACTCATCAACCTGGGACAATGATCTTGAAGCTGAAGGGAGTCAAGAGGACACGAGTTGACCCTGAGAGAGAGCTCTGTATTGTAAACAGGTTAAACTACTCAACACAGAGGCCTGGTTACTCCTGGGTCAGGGCGTAGGAGCTCTCATGCTTCTGCGTGGCTTTCTGCCTTTGCAGATGCTGTTCCCTTGGCCCATAATGTTCTTCTACCCCTTCTCTCCTTGTCTAGCTTATGCTTCCTGATCCAGCTCAGGGCCACTTCCTCTGAGCAGCCTTCCTTAGTCAGCTCCTTCCTCTTCTTTACTTAGGCCGGGAACCCTGCTCCCACTGCACTCCCCATATGTGTGGTCGTGAGGGTCTATCTGGGTGGTGGGGCCATTAGGCTGTGAGCATCTGGTCTTGAACCTGACCCACAGCAAATGCTCTGCAAATGTCTGCAGATGCACAGGCTGAACTTGGAGAACCTTTTCCTTCCTAGGTGGAAGCCAGAACAAGGTTCAGAGCCTGGGGCTGGGCTTCTGTTCTTCCTCAGTCCCTGCAGGAACTCCCTACAGGACATCAGTTTCAAGAGATCTGAGTTCTGATTTGAGTTCTGCTCCCAATCTTAGGGCCCCAGTTTCTCTTCTGTGATGTGGAAAGACAGAAACCCCTGTTCCAACACACTTGGGAGGAAAAAAGTGTATTATCGATGAGAAGACTTCTAAAATGACAGTCTGAGATGCTTTGATATTTCCCACTGCACCCCCACACCCACCCAAGAACCAGGACTTAGGGTTGGTTTCTTTAGGCTCTGGAAGGCTGGCAGCCAGCCGTTGAGCTTTGTGAATGAATTTCCCTACAAGGAGAAGGGGTCATGTAGTGCTTGGCCTGCCCAGTACCCCATCTTCCTTTTGGAAACAGCATTCCCTTTGGGCGAACCGCCCCTAGCCCACTCCTACAAGTGATCTGCACTGGAGCTACCATCTTCCTCCATGACCTTGCCTCCCTGGCTACCCAGTGATTGTTCCAGGGCCGTGCATTGATGTAAGCTGGACCAATCAGAGACCTTCCCTGGGACTTTTCAGCTGTAACCAAAAAGTCCTTTGCTTCCTAGTAATGAAGCTGAGAAAAAATTATGGCCATAGGTCCAAGCTCACACGCGAGCCTCATGAAGTAGGACATACTGGTGGCTTTGCAGGCTCTGGTGTCCCAGGACCTGCCCTGGTCCCTGTCTCCCTAGCTATCAGTTCTTCCTTTGATTCTTTGGGCTACTTCGTATCACTTTTTCCACTTAAGCTAGTTTTAGTTGGGTTTTTGTTACAGGAAGCCCAGAGTAGTAAGGACATAACTCTCTCTCAGCTGAAGATGGTTTGGAAGAAGCTTCCCCAGGGTGCCAGCAGAACTCTTCAGGCCCAGTTGTGAAAGGGAAGGCATCGTGTGCAATAGCTGGGTGCCCCATCCCCCAGCCCTCCTCCTGAATGAAGAATCTGCTTAAAAGAACATCTCATCAAAAAAAAAAAAAAAAAAAAAAGAACATCTCATCTACATTTCTATCATTTATTTATCCCCAGTCTTGGAATCAATGCCTCCTATTAACCCAAGATTGAACCCCAGTTGGTCTGGTGTTAAAAAGTTCCTGTGCTGCATGATGGAAGTGTCAGCCCCTGAAACATTCTCAAACACAGAATGTCCTGGAAACATTCTATGCAGTGAATGAGTCCTGACTGTGGAATTTGCTGATTTCCATGCTGTAAATACTTCCTGCGCTGATCTCAAGCTACCAATTTGGAGTCACTGAACACAGCATTGGGAAGAGACGTGGTCACTCTACTCTTGTGACTGCACAAGGGTCCCTGGCACACCGTATTTCTTCCTGGTTTCCTTACAGTAGTACTCCATATCCGCGACTTCACTTTCCTGGTTTGTGACCCATGGTCAACCACGCCACTCACCTCCCTCCATCTCCTCATGTAGGCATTTTATCATCTCACATCAGCACAAAAGAAGGGTGAGTATGGTACAATAAGATATTTTGAGAGAGAGAGACTGCAGTCACTTAACTTTTATTATATTATGTTGTTATGATTTTATTATTGCTTTGTTTTATTGCTAGTTATTGTTAATCTCTTACTGTGCCTACTTTATAAATTAAATTTTATCATAGGTATGTCTGTATGGGAAGAAACATAGTATATATAAGCTTCAGTACTACCCATGGTTTCAGGCATCCATTGGGGGTCATGGAACGTGTCCCCACGGATCAGAGTGGGGGCGGGGGACTACTGTATTTGTGTTCTAAAAGGGTAGAAGAGAAATATTTACAATGTTTCTGTAAAAACAAATAATTAAGCCAAATGCCGAGTAATTGTGTGCTTATTTTTTTCCTAAGCAATCCTAAGTCTGAAAAGGAAGGGGCTGAGAGGCAAGCCTCATAAATATCAGACAGTCACTGCCCAATGTCTACAGGATTACCAAGGTCCTAGGGAGGAGAGACTCCTCTAACAAAAGCTGAAGGAATGAGGTTCACAGAGCCCTGTACACACACACACACACACACACACCTTTTTTTTTTTTTTTTTTTTTTTTTTTTTTGGTGTAAGAAAGGCCTGTGGCCAAGCAGGAGTGGGGTCTGGAAGAGATTGGGGTGAGGAAGGTCACCCTTCTGCAATTCATCTGCTCCATTTCTAATCCAAACAAAGGCCCATATGCACTGCAGGCCCCTCCCTATGTGACACCAACTGCTATGGGAAGGTGGCCTGGGCTTTGAGTGAGCCTAGGGAATGTGGGACATGTAGATAGAGGATACCTGGGCAGCCTTCAACAGCTCTGTCCCACCCACCACCCTCAAGGGCCATCCCTCTTTCTGAAAAATTACACTACATTTTAGCACTACAATGTAAGAGTAATGTATGAGTAAGAATGTAAGAATAAGAAAACAAAGTGAAATTCCAGGTCTTCCAAGGGGCCTAAGACCATGGGGTCTAGAGTCTATGTAAACCTTTCTTCCTTTCTCTGCTTCCTCCTTCAAGACCCTGCTCAAGGGACACACCCTCGTTAAAGGCTTCTCCACCCTCCTTGGGCTCAGTTAGTGGCCTTTCCTCTGAGCTTCACAGCCTCCTGCAGGATGTCTAGCGTCACCTGTTACACCACTCCATCAATATTGACTTTGCTGGCCACCTACCCTACCAGGCTGTGAGCTCCTCCAGGGTGGAGCCTGCAAGTTATCTGTGTCCATCTCCCAGCCCCTAGCACCTGGCCCTGCATATAACAGGACCTCAAGGAATGACTGAATGAAGGAGTGTTTTGTAGATAGTCACAAAACCTCAGCAACTTATTACAGCTTTAGCCTACAGCCTAAAGCTAGAACACCCTTCTGCCTCAGCCCACCAGACTATGGTCTTTCTCAAAAGGTCAGCCCCCAATGGGCTCTGCAGCCAGACATGCCCTTTTCTACCTTAGAGCTCAAAGTAGGGGAGAACCGGCTTTCCAGATTTCTCCACCTGCAAGGAGGTAGAGAAGAGCTTACTCCTGGGATCGGAAGGAAGGTGAAATGCGAGGGACAAGTGGAGTCAGGGTTGGGCATGAATGGAGACATGAATTTGTCAAGGAGGCTGATTTCAGGGATGGAGAAACATGAGGAGCAGCCAGAGAAGGCGAGACTCCCAGCAAACCTCACACCAGAATCTAGTGATGGGCCTCCCCACCACCTGGGCTGGGGAACTGGAGTTGGGGGTGTAATTCAAGTGAGAATGCAGCCTGACAGGGCCAGATGCACTCCAAAGACCATCATCTCCCTACCTCAGGGCAGAGGAGAAGACTATAGTTGGAAGGGGGATGAGGGTGGGTGTACGGAAATAGACCTCTGATTTAAAATATTTGCTCACTTCAACTGCCAACTTGTACTTGTTTAAGTGTACAGCTTTGGCAATATTTTTATTTCTCTATAAACAGAACTCTTCATATCCCTGCCGGAGTTATTTGCTTTTGGATTATCTCGCCAACATCTGGGGCTCACCCAAGGATGATGACGTCCATCTGCATGACCAACAGATCCCTCCGGAACCAAGACAGAGGCCGCCCCAAAGCCACATTTCTGGCATCTTGAGACATTCTGTTTTGCTCTCTGCCTCCATTTGTCAAAGATTCAAAAATACTAAGGTCCAGACACAGAAAGCCCTGATGCCCAAACAAGAAATGTTAACAGCTCAAAAGAGAGGTTTGCATGTCCCATTTTGTTTCAAAACCAGACATCAGTGGGGAAGAGTTGGATTGGTCAGAAGAAATCAAACTGACAAGCTCTACCACGAACTGCCCTCCAAAATGGGTGGTTACGGTATAAAAAATATATAAGATAGTAGTTTCAGGATAAGTTTTCAATTTTCTCGTTCATGTCTTTCTTTGCTCATTTGACTATTCATTCAATAATCATAAGTTGAGCCCCAGCAGGGGACCTCAGAGGTGGACACAATGAGGGTCCTGTACCCCAAGGGGCAGGCCACAGTCTGAAGCCCTGAGAAATTAAATACTCATTAACTGGTTTCACTGATTCAGAACCTCTGTCAGTTTTGACATTGGCCACACTAAAATTGCTTGTATACTGTCCATGAAAGAAGGAGGTTTTTAAAAGATGAGATTTGATTTATTTATTAGAGAGAGAGAGAGAGAGAGAGAGAGAGAGAGATAGCAAGAGAGAGCACAAGCAGAAGAGAAGGAGAAGCAGGCTCCCTACTAAGTAGGGAGCAACATGGGGCTCCTTTCCAGGAGCCCAGGATCATGACTTGAGCCAAAGGCAAATGCTTAATCAACTGAGCCATCCAGGTATCCCAAGAAAGACTTCATTTTTGTTTTTGTTTTTGTTTTAAGATTTTATTTATTCATGAGAGATACAGAAAGAGAGGCAGAGATATAGAGGGAGAAGCAGGTTCCCTGTGAGGAGCCTGATGTGGGACTCAATTCTGGGATCCCAGGATCACACCCTGAGCTGAAGGCAGATGCTCAACTGCTGAGCCACCCAGGTGTCCCCAAGAAAGGGTTTCTTAAACAAATGAATAAAGGAAATTATATTGACTTTTGGGGGCCCTATGGACAAATAAAGAGTGTATAAGCTACCCTTGTGTGTTTTGCCTGCCTCTGCAAAAAGCTGCTGCTAATTGCACATAGATCTTTTCTCTGCATCAGGCATGCTCTGCAGACGCTCTGCTGCAAAGCTGGTGTAACAGTTTATGTAAGGAAATAATAGCAAGGAAAACTCTGGCTGTTTGCAGCATCTCCTTCTCTCAATCCCAAGAGAGAGACTGCGATGAATTCCCCCTACCTTTCGATAAGGGTGGGAAGAAAATGTTTGGAGCCTGGGGAAGGACACAGTCCTGCAGACCAGACTAGGTTCAGTAGCTCAGGGATTCTGGAATAGTGGGAAACCAACCTGCACTTCTCCTAGCATTCCAGGCAGAGAGGAGCTTGGGTACAGAGACAATGATACCATCCATTCTGGTGGCAGTGTCCCAGAGAGGCTTGGACAATGGGAATATCTTGGTAATAATAGGAGCTGCAGACCAAAGAGCTGCCTCTGAATTTGTGTCTCATTTAAGCCATAGTTATTTGGGATTTCCTGTTATTTGCAGCTCAATCTAATCCAAACCAATACCCTACTTGTGGGTTGAATAGCAGACCCAGAGGAATCTGACCTCCCAGCCACATAAAATCCATCACTACCCAAAGCAGAGGTGGTGGCCCATTTAAAAACCCAATGAAGGCCATGGATGCTGTCCCAGAAAAATGCATGCATATGAATATGCTCCACCCACACTCCAATACTCTTCTTAAAGTCTATGCCAGGAGCCAGGCTTAAAAACCTCTGACAAAGAGAGATGCAATTAATTACCAAAGTATTCCCTCCACCTCAAGCAGCATCAGGCCCCTATTCTCACTTGGTGATCACCAGAGAGCAGAAGTCAAGGTCCAGTGGCACCCACTCTTGCACTATTCCTCATTTTTTGACCACCTGCTCTTTTTCAGGCACTGAGCTCAGCGCTGGGGCCATGGTGAGCCCCCAAGGAGCTCTCACGACCAGCTGGGGAGGGAGTGCCCAAGGAAACCATGAGTTCTGCTGCATAGAGGAGACAACATCTGAGCTAGACTAATGGATTAAAATTTTGCCAAGTGTCAAAAGGGCTGAAATGGGTGCCATTTTATACAAGAACCATGTCATAGAGATGTGGACAGCCCTTGGCATGGTCTGGGGAACTGGGCATGCAGACCAGCGATGCCCGGATAGAGAGTGGTGGACAGAGAGTGGATATGCTGTGCCAGCTGCACAGGACCTTGAAAGCCACACAAAGGATTTTGACTTCATGCTGCAGGCAACAAGGAGCCAGAGAATGACATGATCAGATCTTACAGTGACAAGAAGACATGGGGGTAGAAGGAAGGAGTGAGAGACTGGGAGCTGCGGGGCTGTGTCTGGGGGTCAGATGCTGGCATCAGTTCCCTGGCAGGCAGAGCCAACACCTCAGCAAACAGCACCTGGAGTCCTGAATCCAGCAGCTCCCACAACAGAGCCCTGCTTTACGGAGCAGGAGGGACTGCCCTCCTGTTATTGCAGGTGGGCTTTGCTTCCTCCCCTGCCCTTCTTCCTGCCTCCCCACATCTCCCTGGCTGGCTCTAAAACAGCCTTTTATTCCAGAATCATAGAGAAACCTCATATGCAGACAGCCCCTGGGGGATCTGGCTTCCTCTAATTCACCCTTGTACCGCAGCTGGATCCAACACACATTTCCTGAAACTCCGCCAGGCTGCAAAACCCTGTGAGAGAGGCACCAATGAGACCGCCACAGGGCTCAATAATCCACCTGGGTGGGGTGACTTGGCCACTCAGAACAGCCTGGGATGTGTCACACAGGGCTGTGGGTGTTTGGGGAGCTGAAGGGGAAAGGATTCACCCCTCCAACTGGAATGGGGCAGGTTAGATTTAGAAAATCTCAATGGTTAACCCCAGGTTTAAAAAAACCAGAAGATCTGGGTTTCAGTTCTGTCTTGGAGCTGTGTGACCACAAGTAAGTCACACTTCACAAGCCTCTGAGCCTCTGTGTCCTCATTTAGAAAGTAAAGACTTCACTTGCAGTGTTGGGAGGATGACCAAGGAAGATACTGTAAAGCTCAGAGCCTGGGGATGGGATCATAATCAGTGTGGTAATCAAGCCTCTAAAATGGTCCCCAGTGAACCCACCTCCAAGGTATTGACACCCTGTGGAATCCAGTCTTGAGTGTGGGCTGGACCTAGTGATTCGCTCTAACCAGTAGAATATGACAAACACGATGGGATGGCACTTCTAAAATTAGGTTACAAAACGACTGACCTCTGTCTTGCCCACCCTCTACTGCTGTCCTGCTTGCCTGCTCTGGTGGGAGCCAGGGGCAGTGTTATGAGCTGTCCTTATGAGGAGGTCCACAGGGAAGGAACCGAGGTGGGGCCTCCGCAAGGAAGTGACTCCTGCCAACACCCACGTGAGAGCTCTTGGGAGCACATCCCCACCCCAATCAGTGGTTGAGATGACCATAACCTGGCAAGCACCTTGAGAGCAGCCTGGGCAAGATCCTGAACCAGGGGACCTATGCTTTGCTTCCTGATCCACAGAAACTCTGGGCGAAACTCTGGGCTGATAATATGTTTGCTGTTTTGTTTTTTTAAAGGTTTTATTTATTTATTTCAGAAAAAGAGAGCGCTTGTGCACGTGCAAGCATGAGTGAGGGGAGGGGCAGAGGGAGAAGCAGACTCCCCACTGAGCAGGGAGCCCGATGCCGGTGCGATCCCAGGACCCTGAAATCATGACCTGAGCTGCAGGCAGTTGTTTAACTGACTGAGCCACCCAGGTGCCCCTATGTTTGCTGTTTTAAGCTGCTAAATTTCAGGATACTTTGTTATGTAGCAATAGCTAACTAATACAATCAGAGAGATTGAGACTATGTAGCAGCCGGCTCAGTACAGACCTTAACCAGCCAGTTAAGAGCAGATGCTGTCTGTAGAGCAATGGATCAGGGTCTTGCCAGAGCACAAAGTGTTCATGAAGGTCAGGGAGGGGCAGGTGGAGTGGTGGGAATTTATCTTGCGGAAATACAACCGTGCATAAAAATAGCTCCTTGCAAGAAGAGTCACTGCAGCATTATTTGTTGCAGTAAAATGGAAAACAGCTGTAAAGCCTATGTTCAGGGGTTTGGTTAAATTAAGGTACATCTGGGGCAGCCCTGGTGGCTTAGAGGTTTGGTGCCGCCTTCAGTTCAGGGCATGATCCTGGAGACCCGGGATCGAGTCCCGCATTGGGCTCCCTGTATGGAGCCTGCTTCTCTCTCTGCCTGTGTCTCTGCCTCTCTCGGTCTGTCTCTATGAACAAATAAACAAAATCTAAAAAAAAAAAAAAAAAAAATTAAGGTACATCTGTGCAACAGACTATCTAGTAGCCATTAAAAAGAATCAAGTATGGGCTGATATGGAAAGATGGGCAGGATATACTTCGTTCAAGTGCAGAATAGTGGCATCCTATGCTAGCATTTGTGTTAAATATCCAAACATATGCTTATAGCTCTAGAAATAACCTGGTAGCCAGGTTGCCTCCAAGAAGGGAAACTGAGGACAGGGGTCAGGTATGGGAGAGAAGCCTAATTTTTCTTTTCTTTTCTTTTTTTTACCCATTGCCCCCCCAAACCTAACTATTTCAATACAAACTTTTGTATCTTTTGAGTTTTAGGCCAGATACATTTATTTGTGTAAAAATATCATTTTATAGATTAGGATAAAGAAGAGCATTCATATGTAGCAGGAGAGTAATTCATGTTAATGGCAAAAATCTCAAAGATGATGTGCACATGGGTGAAGTTTGGGAAACTGCTACTACAGCATGTGATTTCTTCCTCACTAGCTACAAAAATCACATGAAAGTTTGTGGTCCTGGCATCTGACCTATGACACTCCAGTATCAGGATATCATGTGCCCTATTTCTACACTGTTTGCTACTGTACCAGATGTCTTGCTGGATTATAAAACACTGCATCGTCGTGTGCTGAAGACTAACATAGTAAGATTCTAGTACAGGACTCAGACTCGATGTGCCAGACATTGGACCAAACACTTCATGCACATCATTGAGTTCATCTTCACAGTAACTGTAGAAGGCAAGGACCACTTATATCTCCAACTACAAATGAAGAAATGAACTTAAAGAGGATAAGTGACTTGCCAGAAGATGCTTATGGAGAGTTTGGACTCCACTCCACGCTTCCGATTCCAGAGCCAAGCCCCTAACACTGTACTGATCGAAGTGTGCTGGATAAAGGCTTATAACGTGAGCCCTGGTCCTTTCTCTCAGAGTTCTGTTAAGGACAGAGGCTCCGCTCAGATGATAAATCCCTCCATGACTTCTTCATTGTATCTCAGTAGCACCCAGAATATAGTGTATAGGGGCTCCTGAGTGGCTCAGTCCATTACGCATCGCCTTCAGCTTAGGTCATGATCCCGCAGTCCCACGATCAAGCCCGGCATCTGGCTCCCTGCTCAGCAGGGAGTCTGCTTCTCCCTCTGTCGCTCACCCCACTCACGCACGTGCACTTGCTCTCTCTCTCAAATAAATAAAATCTTAAAAAAGAAAAGAAAGCATAGTACAAAGTAGGAACTCAGAACACATGTGCTGATTGAATTCAACCAACAGATGTAAGAAAGTTCCTTTGCCTGGAAGCCCTAGAGTTCCCAGAATGGTGGGGCCTTGCCTCTCTATAGGAAAGTACTTGGTGACTCCGCACACATCCTCTCATCCAGCCTGGCATGGCCAGAGTGGAGTTCAGAATATCCCCCAGTCCCATCCCCCAGTAGACAGAGGACTACTGCATACACAGCACAGCAGAAGAGGTCAGGTTCAAAAGTATCTGAGCCAGGGCTCTAAAAACAGTGGATGGCATGCCTGCAGGGCCTTCCCCAGAAATGTGAAGCCAAGACTCTGGTGGGGGTGAGCAGCAGGTTGGAAGCAGGAGAGAAAGAGCTGTGACCCTCCAAAATATCAGAACTGGAGAAGGATCAGGAAGGAAAAAGCACCATTCCAGCTATACCTCCACTTTACAGAAGAAGCAACTGAGGCTAGAGAGATTTGATCTGCTGAAGGACAGTTAACTATGTGGCTCAGACTGGCTTCCTCTCCCTGAAGCCCCCTGTGATGCTCCTATCACCTGGGATGGGGATGCAATTATGGTTGTGTTCTGGGAGCCCTCAAAAATCCTAATTTGGGGGATCCCTGGGTGGCACAGCAGTTTAGCGCCTGCCTTTGGCCCAGGGCACGATCCTGGAGACCCGGGATCGAATCCCACGTCGGGCTCCCGGTGCATGGAGCCTGCTTCTCCCTCTGCCTGTGTCTCTGCCTCTCTCTCTCTCTCTGTGTGTGTGTGACTATCATAAATAAATAAAAATTTAATTTAAAAAATCCTAATTTGGTGTCTTTGGAGACTTTCTAAATGGACTGGGTGCTGAGTGGCTCCCCTCCCCATCCAACAGAGCAGCACTTTCCACTGGTGATTTCATTGGGGGGAAAATGGTTCCTCGGCTTTAATGAAAAACTATTAGAACTCATTATGCTCCATCTTCCCTTGGTTCCTGCTCAGCTCTCTGCCCTCCATCCACCCCCTCCATTGCCAATCCCCACCCACCCACAGCCTGGGTCAGTTGGAGCTCAGTCCAAGCCCTTTGAGAGCTCTGCTGGATCCCTGGGGACTCACCTGGTACATCCGGGGATGGGTTGAGAATCATGAAGGCGTCTGATAGTCCTGCTTTGACGGGGTGCTGGGAGGAGCTGATTTCCAAGACGGACATAGGAATCTGTAGGGGGGGAGGCGGGGTGGAAGAGGCTCTATCTATCCCTGCCAAACATCCCTGAGCCAGCCTATACCTCCCCTCTGAGCTCCAGATGCATCCGCCTGCTCACGGCACCTCTCAGAGGACTCAGAGACATCCCAAATCCAATGGGCCCCCATCCAAATTGCAAGTCTCCCCCATACCGTCTCCAGTAGATTTCCTTTTCTTCTTTGCTTTTAGTGGATGGCATCTCCATGCAGGCCAGAAACCTGGGAGTCACTCCCTTTCTTCCATCCATGCCCCCCTCCTCCTAACACATCTCCAAAGCCTATTAATTCACTTGCTCCCTGGCTCTTAAATCTATCTAGTTGTCTCCGTCTCACCCCATCCTACTCCAAGCTGGCAACATCTCTCTCTCCAAAATATCTCCCAGCCTTCCCTCCGGGCCCCCAACAATCTGTTCTCCACTCTGAAGCCAGAGTGACCTTTCCCATAGGCAAAGGGCCCTATCTTGCCCCCTACTCTCTCCCCTCCAGCCTTGCTATCTTTTTTCAATGCTTTGTACCAGCCATCCTCTGTTCTGCTACAGGACCTTTGAACATGATTTTCCCCTCTCTCCTCTTTGCTTCCTTAACTCCCATGAATCCTGCAGGTCTCAACTCTTTTCCTTAGGGAAGCCTCCTTGATCTCTGCTGAGATAAAAGGCCTCATGAAAAAAAAAAAAAAAGCTTCATGAAAGGCTCTCCTGGCTCTACTTAGGAACACTTGTCTTAGAGGTGATTCTACATTTGTCCATGCAATTACTATCTATCTCCCCAACCAGGCCTATATCTCCACAAGGGTCAGGCCTATGGCCCTCTCATTAACTGCAGTATTCCCCACACTGAGGCCAGTGGCTGGCACATTGCAGGTTCTCCACAGATAGTTGCTGAATGAAGACCCCAAGACCCAGCCATCTCTGCGGCTACGCTCACTCACCTCTTTGTAGCCAAATACAATGCGGCCGTCATGGTGCAGAGCTGCTTGGAAAGTGAAGCCACCCTTGTCTTCCCGGCCTTGGAGGTACACGTGGTCCCACTGAACAATAAAGACTGTCCCTGGGGAGAAGGCAGAGACCTGGCTGGACAGGGAGGCAGTGCAGGGAGGAGGGCCTGCAGAATCCGGATGGTATGGGTGAGGGTTGGGTGCTCAAGGGACAATCTGGTGAGAGTGAGACAATACAAGCCTATCATGTTTGTCACCTCTGCTAAGAGCCAAGCACTTTTCTTTTGTTATCTCATCAGACCCTGCTAGGTCGCAGGCCTCTTGTTCCCAACATACAGAAGAACCGAATGCAGGGAGGTGGGGTGCCTGCCCGGCTGTGTGACTGTGGGCAAATACCTTGTCCTCTCTAGACTTTGGGCTCCTCTAAAGGCAGGGGGACAAGCGAGCCCTGGAGCCAGGTGACTTAAACTCTGAGATCTGGTCTCACCATTGTCAAAGTAAGCGACTGTCGAATTATCGGAGTAGCCAGGGTTGAAATTGGCCATCAGAGGCGCCACATACTGAGTAGCTGTGAGCATCCGATGGATTGTGTCGCCCATGAAGATGAAGCCTGGGGTGGGGATAAATGCGGAGAGGTCACTAGAGAAGGCCTAGAGAGCAACTTGCATTCTTGTGCAAGGAGGGAGAGCACAGAGGGAACTGGAAGCGAGTCTCCTCTGTTCCCCATTTCCACCTGCTAGGCTCTGGGTCTGGTGTGTATGCAGCAAAGGGGCTCCCAAGCAGAGAAGGCTCTCCCTGCCCCTCTAGGGGGCCACAGACTCCCACCTCTCCCAGTCCCTGGGAAAGTACACGGGAATCAAAGATGGGCTCCTCATAGCAGCAAAGAGCCTGGTCCCAAGAATCAGGCTCTCAGGGAAGTCTCCTCCTCTCTCTCATTCATAGGCTCAGAAGCATAGAGACCACAGGGATTGCCCACGCTGGCCTGAGTTAGCCCTGGGACACACACGCACACACACAAGCAAGTCAGCCAACATCAGGGAGGTGGCCCAACACACACACTGATCTCCCTCCTGAGATAGGGGCCCCAACAGAGCTCAGTGTGGGATGTGGGACCCTCTACTGTCTGTGTACCCCTGCCTCCAATGAATCTTCCCAGGTAGGCCCCTGGGGTTCTGGCTGAGATCTCCAAACCTCCCCCAGTCCCACCGACAGACACAGCCTTACCTCCAGTTGCTATGGTGATCTGTCGCAGAGGATGCCCATAGAAAGGAAAATCAAAAGACAAGACCACTCTCTGCAGGCATAAGAGAGAATCAGCATGGGCAAGCTGTAGGCCAGGAAGTTGGACACCCACACTGCTGCACGCTTGTCTGCACAGGACCAGGGACAGGCAGGTCCCAGACAGGCCCCCAGGACCACAGGTTGGCACCTTAACTCTGGCCAGGCCCCCCAGGGGCCCCTGAAAGGCACTTCCCAGATCATGGACCTTAGGCCACAGTCACGCCCACTATTGGGCACAGGGCCCTGGCCCCCAGCCTCCCGGCCCAAGGCAGCACTGCCAGGGACTGGCATACTCACCGAAGCCTGCCGGTGGGTGTTGGAGAGGATTCTGTGGACCTTCACTTGGCTCTGGTTGGCCTTGGCCACGTCCACCCACAGCTCCCGGCTTCGGGGCTCGCTGGGGCCATATAGACGGGACACATAGTAGTTATGGTTGTCCTCCTGCCACCACCCAAGACAGAGACCACAGCAGCTATGAAGACTCAGGCTAGCCAGGAGCCATCCTCTGCCCCTCCCCTGCATGGACTTCTGATTTGAAGTCCCAGCCCTCCCTGGATCTGGGGCCTCCAGGACTCCTTTAGGCCTGGATGTCCTGGGCTCCCCTTGGCCCCAGACCATAGCTCAGTACCAGGCCCATAGTCAGGCCCCAACAGCTCTGGCTCCAGCCAAATTCACACCTGCTATACCCATGCTCAGCCCTGCCATTCCCAGATACGCCAGGGGGCTTTTCCTGCAGCCCCTGAGTATGCACAGAGCATGCCCAAGGCAGAGTTGAGCTTGGAGCACCAGCAAGAAACAGACAGGGCAACCCCAAACAGAGCTCTCATCTTCAGGGAGCTCCCAGACTGAAGGGGAGACACAGTCACTGCCCTGAGGTTACCCTGCTTAAGGGAAAAAAACAAAAAACAAAACCTGGATCTTAGAAGCCACCAGTATAAAGATGGAGGCAGAGGGGTGTCTGGGACAGTCAGTCGGTTAAGCATCCAATACTTGGTTTCAGCTCAGGTCAGGATCTCAGGGTTGCAAGATTGAGCCCCAAGTCGGGCTCTGTGCTGAGCACGGAGCCTGCTTAAGATTCTCTCTCTCGAGATCCCTGGGTGGCGCAGCGGTTTGGCGCCTGCCTTTGGCCCAGGGCACGATCCTGGAGACCCGGGATCCAATCCCACGTCGGGCTCCGGGTGCATGGAGCCTGCTTCTCCCTCTGCCTATGTCTCTGCCTCTCTCTCTCTTCTCTCTCTCTCTCTCTGTGACTATCATAAATAAAAATAAAAAAATTAAAAAAAAGATTCTCTCTCTCTCTCTCTTTCTCTCCCAACCTCCCTCCCTTTGTCCCTACCTACCCTCCCTAAAAATAACCAAATAGATAAATGAAAAATAAAGATGGAGGCAGATCCTTGATCTTGGGGTCATCTTGTTAGTCTGATGGAGGAAGCAGGCCTTATGCAAGTAGAACACACAGACACAGGCCCTTAAGCAGAGGGAGAATTCGGGGCCCACGCGACAGTCACCAGAGGGCTGAGAAAAGGAAGAGAAGCAGCATGGTTCCTTCAAGACATTTTTAACCTCTACCATGAGCTCGACATGGATAAAATAAAGAACAAGCTGAACACAGCAGGCTGGGAGTTAATTCTGTAAAGTCTCTCCTGCACAGGAGGCATTTAGGGCCAGGACTTAAAAGAGGACAGGAACTAGTTAGCAGAAAGGGTGGCAGAGCCAGGGAGGAGGCGATGTCATAGCATTTTGCCCATCTGGGAGCACCAGCCATAAGGGGGCAGGAGGCAGAGAAGGCCGGTTCACTTGGCCGCGGCTGCAGAGATGGGGCTGCTGACCCGTGAGGAGGCCCGGGCGCAGTGGGTCATTAATCAGGCTGTCCAGTGACAGTGGCTGCAGACACAGCAGAGCGGACCATGTTCTTCCTGCCAACCTGCCAGCTGCCCAGCCGGCCCTTGCCCTGGGCCCAGCATGAGCAGGGACGAGGGATGCCTGTTCCCTGCACCCGCCAAGAGGCAGACTCTGCTCTTCTGACAAGTGACACGCTCTGGGGACCTGGGGTCGGGGCAGGGTAGGGAGAAGATGAGCAGAAGAAGGATGGTGTGGCGGGGGAGGGGGATCTCCCCACCGCCACTGCCTGGTTCCTCCCCTCCAGCCTCCAGACGGCCCACCCCTCCACCTACCCTCGGTGCAGCTGTCAAACAAATCTAAAGCACGTGCAAGGCCACATCACTGTGCTCACAAGCCATCTGGGGCTCCCACTGTCCTCCAGACAAAACCCAAACCGTAGTCTCATCAGGAGTCAGCTCCAATTTCTCCAGCTTCACTGCTCTTGCCTTCTCTCATTACCCTGTACATCCTTGTGCACCCACTCATCAGCCCAGACTCCCCTCAGGCCACCAGTGGTCACACATGCTGATCCTCCTGCCTGGAATGACCTCCTTGCCTTCCTCCCCAGGCATATCCCCACTTTGTCGATGCTCCACTTAAACATCACCTTCTTTTTTTTTTTTTTAAGATTTTATTTATTTATTCATGAGACACACACACACACACAGAGGCAAAGACACAGGCAGAGGGAGAAGCAGACTCCATGCAGAGAGCCCGACACGGGACTCGATCCCAGGTCTCCAGGATCATGCCCTGGACTGAAGGCAGCGCCAAACCGCTGAGCCACTGGGGCTGCCCTAAACATCACCTTCTTATTGATCTTCTCCCACTACTTGCCCTGGGAGGACGTCTATCCTTTGCAAATAGCCCCCACCATCTGTGGGAGATGGGAGTTCTCAACCTCTCTCTCTCTCTCTTTTTAAATGTAGGCTCCAAGTCCAGGTGGGGCCTGATGCAGGACTTGAATTCACAATCCTGAGATTGTGAGTATGGCCGTCCCAAATTCCTGGGCTGTCTCTATGGGTGAGGGGTAAATGAATGGCCCCACAGAGCAGAGCAGGGTCTCTAGCCGGTTCTTTAGTCCTTATGCATGCCCTGCAGGTTTGTGTCCACAAAAAAGTATGTTCAAAGGGCACCTGGGTGGTTCAGTCAGTTAAGGGTCTGCCTTCTGCTCAGGTCATGATCCCAGGGTCCTGGGATCCAGCCCCACATCTGCTCAACAAGGAACCTGCTTCTCCCCCTCTCTCTGCCCCTTCTCCCCGCTTGTACGCATTCTCTCTCTCTCTCTCTCTCTCAAATAAATAAAATCTACAAAAAAAAAAAAGATATGCTCAAGTCCTAATGTCTATGAATAAGACATTATTTGGAAGTAGAATCTTTGCAAGTATAGTCAAGGTGAGGTCAAATTGGATTAGGGTGGGCCCTAAATCCAATGGTGGGTGCTCACATTGTTTTTTTGTTTGTTTGTTTGTTTGTTTGTTTGTTTGTTTAAGATTTTATTTATTTGAGAGAGAGAGGCGGAGAGGGGCAGAGGGAAAGGGAGAAAGAGTCCTAAGCAGACTCCCTGCTGACTGCAGAGCCCCACGTGTGGCTCAATCTCATGACCCTAAGATCAGGACCTGAGCTGAAACCAAGAGTTGGATGCTTAACCAACTATGCCACCTTATAAGAGAAAGAGAGATTTGGATACAGACACAAAGGGGTCACGGGGAAGAAGGCCATGTGATGACAGAGGCAGAGATTGGAGTGATGTAGCTTACAAGCCAAGGAACACCAAGGAAAGCCAGGAGCCACCAGAATAGGCAAGGCAGGATTCTCCCCTTGAGCCTTCCGAGGGAGTATGGCTTTGCTGACACTTTGATTTCAGACTCCCAGCACCCAAAACTGTGAGAATAAATTTCTATTGTTTTAAAACACCAAGTTTGTGGTGATGTATTATAGGATCTCTAGGAAACTAACATATAGGCCCAAATCTACGTGTTGCTGTGGCTTAAGGAGGGCACCCCTGAATTGTCTCCCCCTTCCATATCATCACCCTGCATAGAACATTCTATGGTTCCCCAGCTGCCTCAGAACGAAGACCACACTCCTTACCATGACCTACAAAGCTCTGTGCGGCAGACTCTTGACATACCTATCCTATATCCACCACCACCACCCCGACTTCTTTGTTAACAGAACATTGGACCTATAGCAAGCAGCAAAGTAACCAGCTAAAAATCCTCATTCCCTGGATGTCTTAAGGGTTACCATGTGATATAGGCTGGCTAACAAGATAAAATGAAGACTCTCCTGCAGGTCACGTTTGACTCTTTGTCCCTCTTACCTTTGCTCTTCTCCTTATTCCTGCCTGGAATGCAGATACGATGGCTGGAACTTCAACAGCCATCTTGTGAGGATAAGAACAAGAGCCACAAGAACAAGACAGAACCTGGGTTCCTGAGGATATGTTGGAGAGATGCTCAGTAAGTCCTTGGATTCAGCTGTCTATTACACAAAAACACAAATCCTCCTGACACGTGGTAGTCTGGCTTCCACCTACCACCTCTTGTGCCCCTGCTCTCTGTGCTCCAGCCCTGCTGGGCTTCTTCAGCTTCTGAAATTACCAAGACTGGTCTGCCTCAGGGCCTTGTACCTTCTGCACCTCAAAACCTCTTTCCCACTCCATTCAGGAGCTGACTCCTTCTCATCCTTTCAGTTCAGCACTCACTAGCTCAGGAGAACCTCCCCTCATCACACCCTGGGTTTCTCCCTCTCAATATGTTGCATACTTGTGATGGTTTAGTTGTTTAGACTTATTACCTCCACCCCTGCCTTTCTTGTGAGACCATACATTCTCCACAGGCGAGATTTGCCTTTACCTATGATGGTTAAGCACAGAATATATGCTCATTTGGAGGATCTGCTATGAATGAATGGTCACAAAGCCTAGTCCATCAAATGCCTGCTTATCCTCTCTCTGTTTTACTGCTACCACCACACATCCTGGTGACCAGAATGGGATCGTGTTACCAAACAAAGCAGGACAGCAGCCAAGAACAGACCCTGGCAGGTATGTTGGGAGTCAACCAAATGCAGCTCCCTCCTAGGAACCTGAGCAGACCTGTGTTTAAAACAGCTGCTTGGAAGCTTGGAGAAGGGTCTGGTTTCTATCACCTGGTTCCTGGGACTCACCTGGTGAGAGCTTTCGCCAAACCTCTAGGCATGAGAAATGAGGGCCCTGGGCAGAAGCCACGCTCTGCAGTTGGGAAGCCCAAACAGATGCTAACATGTGTCTGCTGCCTCAGCTAAGATGGCAAAGGGTGGGGGTGACTGGGGACGCATCTCACTGGCCCCAGCTGAAACCAGGCCAGTCTCACTCAAAGGCAATGGCCTCTCCTCCCTCTGTTGTTTCTTGGGTTTTTAAGTAGCTGCCCCCACTGGAAGGTGACGTGGGCCACTCTTTAGTCATTGGTTAAAATCTCTTGCATCAGAAGAACCAGCGTGGGTCTTTTTTGGGGCACAGGGCTAAGGGGACTGTGTCATGTTCATCTTCTCACCTGCAGAACCTACCTAGTGTAAGGCTTGGCACCTGGCATATGGTAAGTGTTAGGATCTGCCTGCTGAATTAGTTCAGTCACAAGGATCCTGCGGCTGAGGGGGCCCGAGGCTGTGCTGAGAACATGTGGGGTGGTGACCAGGACATCTTCCCTCAGTACTGACAGAAGGTGATACATAAGCCACTTAGGAAGGGACCAGCTGCCTCCTCTGGGAATCCAAGCCTACGGAAAGCATTCCAAAGCTGTCACGTCCTGCACACAGGAGGAAGTCCCCTGACTCCTCAAGCTCTTCCCTGAGGAATTGAAGCTAGCTAGGGAGACTCTTTCCAAGCAAGGAAGAGAAACCCTGGCTCCCCCTGGCAGCAAGTGTAGGACATGGGTGACTCTGGGTCACCAGAGTCCTAAATGTGACTGCTTGTCCACAGAGAGGAGAAGGAAGGCCTTACATGCATCTGGCTTCAATAAATATACACTGGATGGGTGAAAAGGAGACAAGAATGGAAGTGGGCGTGGAGAGAAGGAAAGCAGCCCTGGTTTCTGACTGCCAGGTCCCTGAGGGCAGGCCACCTGTCATCTCCATCCCATGGTAGGTCTCTAACTCCTCATTATAAACCTTTCTCGTGACACAATTCAAACAGCTCCTCAGAACCAAAAGGACACTAACTAGAGGAGTCTTGTTCATGGGGTGATCTGAGCGCCTTCCAGGGAGACCCTAGGCAGTTCTTTACCAGCATAGACGGTGAGAATCTGAATGGGAAGAGAGAAGTGGGAAAACCAATTTCTGGGAGAATTTTCCCTGACAACACCCAGGCTGCCATGGTTTTCTTCTATAAAGTCAATCACTGCCAGCTTCTTCTTTTTCTTTTTTTTTTTTTAAGATTTTATTTGTTTAGTAGACAGAGAGTGAGTGAGCACAAACAGGAGGGGGAGAAGGAGAAGCAGGCTCCCTACTACATGGGGAGTTGGATGTTGGGCTCGATCCCAGGACCTCAGGATCATGACCTGAGCCAAAGGCAGAAACTTAACCCACTGAGCCACCCAGATGCCCCCACCGCCAGCTTCTTGACTGACTGTGGGGGCACTTCCCATTTGTTACTACAGGTCCTGCTCCCGCTGCTGCCAACATCATCAATTTTGATATACGAAGTCCACCCGTGACAGAGATGGATAAATGCTTCCCCCTAACCACTCTTTCTTTCTTCCTTTAGTTTCCATTAGGCACATGGCCACCCAGCTAAGACTACGTGTCCCAGCCCTCCTACAGCTAAGTGGGGCTACGAGACTATGGCCAGCCAATGGAAGACCAGCAAAACAGTTGTCCTCAGTAGGAATGGGCTGCCATCGTGGACCACAACTGAGAAGGCACATGTTGCAGAGCAGCAGGTAGCAAGATAGAGGGAAGCTGAGTTCCCAACACCATGGAGACACTACATCGATCCCTGCTTACTTATACTCACACTATTACATGTAGGAGAATAAACTCTCACACCCCTGTCCCTCATCAATTTAACATTTGTTACAAGAACTGAATCTGTATCCTAACTAATACAAGCAAAGTCCCAAGAGGAGACCTCCTTAGGCCTGTCAATCTGAGGGCTTCTTCACTGTAATCCATATACATGCGACTCCTAAAGGGATTTAGGGGCCGTGCCTGGGCTGTGAACTCATCCCAGGAATTCACCATCACTGCATCACACCTGCTGTCTTTGGGGCAGTCCTGTTACCCCTGAGGGTGGCCCTCCAGACCCTGCGGACCTGGAGGCCAGAAGCTACGACAGGGGTAGCCTAACATTACAGAGGGTCAGGGGGCATATCCTGAGCCAGACTATTTGGCAAGTCCACCAAAGGGAACTGTGTTTCCTTGAAATGCGTGCAAGAAGCCCTGGTCAATAATCCATATTCGTTCTGGGAGGCAGCACGATGTGGATTTCAAACATTTTTGCTCATGGAATCCTTTCTTCCAATTAATCTTCTGTGGAAGCTCAGGACATAAATCATATCCAAGTATGGCCATTCCGGGGGAAGGAAAGAAGGGCCTGGAGCCCAGCCTGCTGTTACTTCCTTCTCCACCACCCTCCAACCCACAGCAGCTTGTGTAAGAAGCGCCTCTGTGAACCCTTAGGGTTCCATGGGGTGCACTTTGAAAACCACTGCTCTAGGATCAAGGGCAAGGGCTGTGGAGTCAGACCCAAGTTCAAACACTGGCTCCGCTACATAGTAGTTAGTGCCAAACATTACTCTCCTCTCAGCTTCAGTCCCTCGTCAGTAACCTCCTGCACAGAGTTCTTGAAAGGATTAGACAAAACAGAGCAATGTAAAGCTCTTAGCCCAGTGCCTGGTCCACAGTAGGTGTTCGCTAAGTAGGAGCTATTACAATGATTTTGTTGGACCTTTCCAAAAAAGGTTTTGATTGTGGAGGCTGTCTCCTCCAAACCAACCCCAGCTCCGTCCTAAACGTCTGCTGTTACAATGTCTCTTCTGCCTCAATTATTCATGCCTGGAGCCCGCCAGGCACTTCATTTCTGACAGCGGGGCAGCATTTACCTTGGCTGAGCTCAAGACGTTTCTGGACAGGAACTCAGGCTAAGCTGTCACCATCGACCCATCAACTGCCAGCCAACTGGCAGGTGAAAATGCTGGGGCAGGCAACCAAGGGCACTCTGCAGGGCCTGCTGGAGAGATCTGGCCAGCCAGGCTTTTCGGGACAGTGTTCCAGGCAGCTGGGCCCGACCCAGGAGGTGCTGATGGGATTGCTGGGGGAGGGGGCATCCCATTCCCTGACTCCACCAAGCCATGAAGCCTTACAAGACCCATAGGAATGTTCTCAGATCCCTGTTCCCCAAAATGTGTCCCAGGGACCAGCAGCATCTGCATTACCTGGGAGCTCACTGGACATGCAGAATCCCGAGCCCAATCCCAAACCTGCTGGATCAAAATCCAAATTTGAACAGGCTCCCCAAGGGATTCTTTTGCACAATAAGCTTTGGAAAGCACTGGTCTAGAAACACCCCCTGTCTGGACCAATGTGCCAGGCATTCTCATCCACGATGAGACAGTGCTCCAACCCTTGGACTCCAAAGGCAGAAAAGACCTGGGCTCTTGTCCTGCCTCTGCCATTCACTAGCTGTGCAACTTGAGGCAAGTACTTCACCTCTCTGTTCCAAGACAGTGTTAGAAATATTTACCCCCTCAGGTAGGTGGGTGAATTAAATGTAAGGCCATAGGATGAGGTCTGCACTCAGGAAGGGCTCCTGTAACACTGCCTTTTATTATTATTTTCCCTTACCTCATATATCCACATAATAACCTCCATCTGCCCTCTGGGAGTATTCAAGCCTCAGGTTAAAATAAACCCACACAGAATACCTGTCATCACGAAGTACAGAAAGCAGGTCTATCGTGGAAAGGGAGGGACCCAGGCCAGAGAAAGGGGTATTGGCATCAGTGCTGAGGGCCTAGCATAGAGAGGTGTCAGGATGGATGGGACTGACCTACGAAAGCCCTGGAAGTGGGGGGTTGGACCAGGCTCAGGAAGAGAGTGAAGAGCAGCTTTCTAGACAAAGCATTTCTCAATGTCCTCAACAGGAAACGGAAGAATCATCTTATCCTGACACTGATTCAACATGAGGAGGAATATCAGCCAACAGGGATTTTTAACAGCATAAATATATATATCATATCACCACACAGAATCAGGACCAGGCAAACCAAAAACAAAAACGGACCTCCCCCATCCCTCATCCAGTCCCATGATGGCATATTTCCTTCTAGCCTTTTCCATATGTGTAGAACTTCACATGGTTATAATACTGCTGATCATCCAGTTGTGTGGACTACTTCTGTCAGGTTTCATGATATCTAAACATGGTCTTTTAACCATCACTTCTAGGATGCCTGGGTGGCTCAGTGGTTGAGCATCTGCCTTCGGCTCAGGGCATGATCCTGGAGTCTTGGGGTCGAGTCCCACATTGGGCTCCCTGCGTGGAGCCTGCTTCTCCCTCTGCCTCTGCCTATCTGTGTCTCTCATGAATACATAAATAAATACAATTTTTAAAAAACCCATCATTTCTAATGGCTTCCTGGCCATCCACTCAGAAGGAATCCCACAATTTTCTTAACTAATTCCCTATTTTTGGGCATTCAGATAGCTTCTAATTTTTATGCTCTCATAAATATTCCTGTAATGAATTTATTGATGTACTTTCCACCTCCAGGATGGTTTCCACTGCTTTAAAACTTTAGTTATAATGCTTCTCAAACCTTACTGAGCATCCAAATCACCTGAGAATCAGATTCTGATTCAGCAAAGCCTGGGTTTCTGCATTTCTTTATTTTTTATTTTTTTATTTTTTTAAGTTATCTCTACATCCATTGTAGGGCTGGAACTCACAACCTTGAGATCAAGAGCCGCACGTTCTGTGGACTGAGCCAGTGAGGTGCCCCTGAGCATCTGCATTTCTATTTATTTATTTATTTATTTATTTATTTAAGATTGTATTTATTTATTAAAGAGAGAGAGCACAAGAGGAGAGGGAGAAGCAGGCTCCCTGCTCAGCAGGGAGACCAACACGGGGCTCAATCCCAGGATTCTGGGATCATGACCTGAACTGAAGGCAGATGCTTAGCCACCCAGGCACCCCGAGGTTCTGCATTTCTAATAGATTCCCAGCTGTTGCCAAGCCTGCTGTTCCCCCACCAAACTTCGAGTAGTGAGGCTATGAAGCACAGCACCTGAAGTGCCAAGGCCAGGAAGACATCTGTGGCTGCTAGCATACTCTTTTTACACTTCCAGGTAAGATCTAGGGGAAAAGTACTACCTTCCCCTGCCTGCCTTTCTGGTTAACTTTCAACCAATTAATTCATCTGATTTCTTTTTAAGATTTTACTTATTTATTCATGAGAGACACAGAGAAGCAGAGACATAGGCAGAGGGAGAAGCAGGCTCCCCGCAGGGAGCCCCATGCAGGAATTGATCCCCAGACCCGAGATCATGCCCTGAGTTGAAGGCAGACACACAACCCCTGAGCCACCCAGGCGTCCCTCACCTGATTTTTAGAACAACTCCACGAGCCATTCTCAGTTCCATCTTACCTCAGATGAGGAATGTGAGGTTTGGAGCAAAGATGTGGCAAGGACACCTAGTATCTACTGTACCTGGGACCACAGTAGGGTGACCAGCTGTCCTAGTTTGCCTGCTACTGCAATTTCCCAGGATGCTGGATGTTCACTGTGAAACCCAAGACCATTCTGGGAAAACCAAGATGACTGGCCACCTAATTAGACCAGAGCCTAATTCAGAGTCAGCTAATGTTTATCATTCCTGACCCTGTGCCAGGCCTTTGTTATAGACTCCTATAGGACATCTTTCCAATTACATTTAGACAATAGCATCCCCATTTGACAATGAAGAGAGGTTAAAAAATTTGCCCAACACAAAAAAGACAAATGACCCAATTAAAAAATGGGCAAAGCAGCAAAGGACTTAAGTAGACATTTCTCTGAAGATATACAAATGGCCAACAAGCCCATGAAAAGATGCTTAACATCATTAGTCTTTCAGGAAATGCAAAGCAAAACCACAATGAATACCATATTAGATCTACTGGGATGTTATGATTTATAAAAAGAAAGACAATAACAAGTGTTGGCAAGGATGTGGAGAATTCTAAATCTTCAATATGTTGCTGATAAGAGTGTAAGGTGGTTTGGCTATCATGGAAAACAGTTTGGAAATTCCTCAAAATGTTAAACATAGAGTAGCCATATGACACAGCAATTCCACTCCTAGGTATATGGCCCAAATAGTTGAAAACAGGTCCTCAAACAAATACACGGACATACATTCACCGCAGCACTATTCACAATAGCCAAAAGGCAGAAATACCCCATCAACAAATGAATGAATCAGCAAATTGTGGTATATCTGTACGATGGAATAGTATTCAGCCATAAATAGCTGATGAGACTTGAAAACATCATGTTAGGTGGAAGAAACCAGCCACAAAAGATCATATATCATGTGATTTCATTTATATGTGAGACATCCAGAATAGGTAACGAAATAGAACACAGATTGGTGGGTGCTAGGAGATGAAGAGGGGTAGGTAGGGAACAACTGTTTAAAGGTACAGCATTTCCTTCTGGGGTGATGAAAATGTTCTGGAACTAGGGGCACCTCCATGGCTCAGCCAGTTAAGCATCTGCCTTCAGCTCAGGTCATGATCCCAGGGTCCTGGGATGGAGCCCCACATCGGGCTCCTGCTCAGTGAGGAGTCTGCTTCTCCCTCTGCCCCTCCCTTCACTTGTGCTCTCTCTTGATCACTCAAATAAATAAAAATAAAATCTTTTAAAAAACGTTCTAGAACTAGATAGAGGTGATGGTTGCACAACATTGTGAATGTATTAAATATACTTCACTTTAAAATGGTTAACTTTATGTGGGCACTACGGTGGCACCGTCAGTTAAGTATCCAACTTATGATTTTGGCTCAGGTCATGACTCCATGGGTTGTGGGATTGAGCCTGCTTCGGGCCCCATACTCAGCAGGGAGTCTGCTTGGGGTTCTCTCTTTCCGTCTCCCTCTGGCCCTACCCCCATTGTGCGTTCTCTCTCTCTCTCTCTCTGTCTCTCTCTCTCTCAAATAAATAAATCTTTAAAAAATAAAATGGTTAACTTTATGTTATGTAAATCTCACTTCAACACAAAAAAAAAGAAAGAAAGAAAGAAAGAAAGAAAGAAAGAAAGAAAGAAAGAAAGAAGCCAACCAACCAACCAATGAACCTGCCCAAGGGAAAGGAAAAGGATCAACAAGAACTGTCGTAGGAGGTGGACGTCCTAGGGCTGAGCAGCCAGGGTGGGGGGGGTCTTTGGCACCCTTACTGAGCCCGGAGGGGGCAAATGGGGAAAAGATAGGATCAGAGAACTCATCACATGCCTCGCATTTTGCTTTTGAATATCAACCCCGTGAGATCAGTATTTCCCACTCCATTTGGGAAATTCGAAGCTACCAGGGGCTTGCAGGGATTCCCAATGCTGGGTTCATTAATTGAGGGGCTAAGCATCCAGCTCAGGGTCATACCAGGGCCAAGACCAGGGCTGCTGGGCTGTTTCCACAGTGCTGGAGACTGGATACCTGCACTCCACCTCCCACCTCCCCAAACACCCCTTCTTCTTCTTTTTTTAAAAGATTTTATTTATTTATTCATGAGATATACCGAGAGAGAGGCAGAGGCAAAGACACAGGCAGAGGGAGAAGCAAGCTCCTCACAGGGAGCCCAATGTGGGACTCGATCCTGAACCCCAGGATCACGACCTAAGCCAAAGACAGATGCTCAACCGCTGAGCCACCCAGGTGTCCCCCAAACACCTCTTCTTCTTACAAAATCTCTTATCTTCTCTCTTCTCTCTTCTCTCTTCCTGGCCTTCCCCTCCCTCCATCCACCTCACACACCACACACAGGATTCTCCAGGTGCGGCCTCCCCACCTCATCCCTTCCCCTGAGCCCACTGGCATGGTCCTTCCATGAGCACTGCTTGCTCTTTGGCTATCTGTGCTATTAGTCTGTCTGTGCCATCTTGCCCAGGCCCCTCCATCTGGGGAGGAGACCTTCTAGAAGTCTCCTTTTTAGGAACTGCATCCTTTGGGAGGTTGTAGAAACCAGGCAGGTATTGCACTCATTTGTCCCTCTCGCTGTCCATCATCTTAGACCCCATGGGACCATGGTCCCTCAGGATTCCTCGGCCCACCATGGGGGGAAAGAGTGGGTAAGTTTTGCTTGGCCAGAGAGGAGAGGAACTTAGGGAAGCGGGACCCTAGGGAAGACTGGAGGTGGGAGGAGGGAGTCTTTCTTACCATGGAGAAAATATTCTACTAAAGGGGAACCTCCAAATGTGAACATTCTCAAGCTTGGTTCCTCCCAAACTCTGGCCTAGATCTGAAACACAGAACCAAGAAAACCTTGGACTATGATTGGCAATCCAGGATGGAAGGATGAAAGAACTTTCTCCAAGGCTTCCTTCCCCTTTCCATCTTCTCGGAATAAACTGAGCCACAACCCAGGGTCTCTGACCTAGCACTGTAGTTCCCCCCAAGCCCTAACCCACCCCCTCAAAAAAGTTCCCAGTGTTCCAGGGCCTCAGAACTGGTCTTGGTGGAAAAATCTCTAGAAAGCCTGGTCC